>NC_134801.1:12370066-12405066 GCF_046742065.1 Oratosquilla oratoria
TGCTCATCAGAAATATGAGGTTGAAATCCAGCTACTCGACCAATCAGAAAATGTGAGGGTGTCAAAGGGTTCTTTACATCATAATCATCACTTACATAAGTCAGAGGTCTTGAATTGATACAAGCCTCTACTTCAAACAAGGTTGTTTCAAGCTCACATTTAGTCAAGCATCTAGTGCCAAGACATTTCTTCAATGCAGATTTAACTGACCTCACAAGTCGTTCCCACCAGCCTCCCCACCATGGGGATCTGGGAGCAATGAACTTCCACTCGGGACTCAAGATATTAAAGTATTGCTGAAGAGCTTTGGCAACACTTTTAAAGGCCTTGGCATTATCTGAATACACCACTGATGGAAGTCCACGCCTGGCAGAAAATCTGCGTAGTGCTAAAAGACAATCAGGCACTGAAAGTGAGTCTGTTAACTCTAAATGAACAGATCTTGTAACAGCACAAGTGAACAACAAAAAATACAATTTCTGAGATAGTTGATCAACTGCAAACAAGGGACCCGCATAATCCAATCCAGTTATTGCAAAGGAGAAGGTAGATTTAACCCTCAATTCTGGCAAAGGAGGGGCTGACTGACTACATGGTCTAGAACAGAGGTGGGGAACCTGCGGCCTTAAGGCCGCATACGGCCTTCCGGGCCATCAAGTGCGGCCTTCTGCGGCCTTTGATATACAAATTATTTTTCTAAAAGACCTTGAATATTTTTTAAGCCTGAAATCATTATACACCTGAAACTTATAATATACACCACACGCATGGACGAAAGCAAAGTTAGCCGTGTTCAGTGATGTCAATCCCCTAAAAAGGGATAAAATAATTAAGAAAAAAAAAATTCAGTGCGGCCTCTATGTGGGACGATGAATTGTAAGGTGGCCTTCATGCACAAAAAGGTTCCCCACCCATGGTCTTGAATCAAATCTCTTGCAAGCAACACATTCTGTACAAACTCCTTTGGCCACTTGTCTCAATCAAACAATGTAGTAAGAGTTTCTAATGGTGGACATGAGGGTGTGAACACCAGCATGTTTCAAAAGGTTATGCTGAAACTGTACTATAAGTTTGGCCACATGACAATTAGGAATTATAATGGGGTGCTTGCTGTCATAACTTAAGTCAGAATACTGAAGTCTACCTTTGACTCTCAGCAATCCATTAGAATCTATAAAGGGGTCATATTTTATCAAGGAAGAATTTCTAGGAAGGGGTTTTCCTTGAGACAAAGCATTTCTTTCATTCTCATAACTTTCTTTCTGAACACAGATCAAAATATTGTCCTTTGTTTTGATCAACTCCTCATAAGTGAGAGGGCCAGAATGTTTTGTGCCATCAGGTTTGCAATTAATAATGAACCTCTTAACTCAAGAAACAATATTCATAACTTTGCTAAATTCACTATATCTACTAAAGTCAAATACAGATGTGGCTTTCTCATTAACAGTCAAGGCTGTTCCCTCTCCCTTACTCTCTTTACAGGTGTGAGCCAAAATGTGTGTCTCATCATCAATATTAGCTCCAGCATGGAAACATGAGGAACTAGATAACCAATTGGGACCCCCAAGCCACATGTTATTTGAAATTAGTTGATCAGCCAAAAGACCTCGGGTCATCAAATCAGCGGGGTTGTCTGTACCAGGGCAATGGAACCAATTGCTTGGAGATGTTAATGTCTGAATTTCAGTTACTCTGTTAGCAACAAACATCTTCCACCTATTAGGATTACCTTTTATCCAAAACAAAGCCACCTTAGAATCTGTCCAGCAAACTAATCTTACACAATCATTCAAACGTAGGGCAGATTTTACAAAATGACTGAGACGAGCACTCAACAAGGCTCCAAGAAGTTCCAGCCTGGGTAACGTAACCCGTTTGATGGGAGCAACCTTTGTCCTAGCCATACCAAATGATACATGAAACTCCTTATCTGATTTAGGTATACGTAGATATACACAGCTACCATAACCCTTTTCAGATGCATCACTGAAAGCATGTACCTCTAATCCTACTAATAAACTTAAAGATGAATCTGGGTAATAACATCTATGGATTTCAAATGTCTTAATACTTTGAATACCATCAATCCACAGCTGACATTTCAGCTGCAAGTCATGTGATAGGATTTCATCCCATCCAAGTCCTAGACGCCAAATTTCCTGAAACAGTATTTTAGCATACATGGTGAAAGGACTTATTAAACCAAGTGGGTCAAACAGTCGAGCAATCAGACTCAATAAGTTCCTCTTAGTGAAATTCAAGTCAAAGTTACAATCCAAATTAAGTCCCTTGAATGAAAACACATCCTTAGAGGCTTTCCAATGCATTCCCAATAACTTTGTAGTCTCACCAACTTCAAAAAACTGGTTAAGTTGATGAGTTAAACTCTTACTGTTAGAATTCCACTTGGACAAAGTCATGCCAGCATCTGATAATATACTCTGAGCTTCACGAAACATTGTATTGACTTCTTCAACAGTATCTGCTCCTGAGAGCCAATCATCCACATACAAGTTTTCCTGGAGCTCTTGCACTGTCACTGAAACAGGATATCAATTCAAATTATGTCTAAGAGTGGCATTCAGTAAAAATAGACTACTGGTGTTACCAAAGGGTACCCTTACAAACCTCATTACACGTATGGATTGTCCGCACTGCCACAAAAACCTATGAACATCCTGATCTGAGCGCTGAACTCTAATCTGTAAAAAGGCTTTGGTTATGTCAGCAGTCAAGCCAATTTTCCATCTTCGGAATCTTAGTAATATTTCAACTAGATCTGGGATTAGTGAAGGTCCAGATTCCAAACAGTCATTCAAAGAAACACCATTAGATCCCACTGCTGAAGCATCAAACACAGGCCTAATTTTTTAGGAAACACATTCCTTAACTACAGGTCTATGAGGCATATAGTAAATGGGATAGGGACCTTCCATTTCAGATTGAGGAACTTCTTCTATGATATTACTGTCCTCATAACTCTTGAGAACTTTATCATATTCAATTCTTAAACTAGGATTCCTTTCAAACTTAGAGTTAAGCGTAGCTAACTTCTTCCTTGCTCCAGTCTCATTTTCAAGCAGACTCAACTTAGAAACTTCACTTTTCCAAGGAAGAGCAACCTCATACCTGCCATCAACAAACTTAACTGAATTCTCAAAATTATCTAACACTCGGTCTTTGGGAGACATCCCTCCCAGCACAAATTCCAATACTTTCAAGGCTCCAAAATTTATGGAGCTCAGATTCATTAACAGGTTTAGCAGTACTCATACACAACATCTGGTGAGATACATTCTTTTCCTGGGTTTTCATACAAGAACCAGACAATATCCAACCAAACACAGACTCAAAGGCCACTAAACCATCACATCTTATAAGGTTCTCTGGGGAAACAAAACGCCAGTAATTATCCACACCAATCACTATATCCAAAGTGAGGTCACGATCACGTCCATAGTCATCAGCTAACTGTAGATGTGAAAGGGACTGCAAAACATCAGAGGGAATCCTTTGACGGCTTAAGGGTGGGCAAATGGTCTCAACTTCGACCGCTAATATTGAGTGAGGATTACCCTGAGTGTCAATCAATTTCATATCATATACATTCCGTTCTTTTCTATTTTGTGATTTCTTATTCCCAAAGGTCGAGTATGAAGTGTACTTAGATGTAACCTAAGTAGTGTCTGCCCCTAAACCATACATGACAATAGCATCAATAGATTTCCCATTATTAGTTAGAGTCTTGATCTTAGCAGTTTGCAAGACAGTGGACCTTTTAACTCTCTGATCATGAGAGATGCCAACATGCTCAACAGTACCACTACCAGTATTGACTGCATTATCAACTTGTTCACTGGGGGTGTGGGCGACACCCTGTCTACTTGGTGAATTATTAGTGACACAAATTGTTTTGCCTGTTCTGCAAAACAACACATTGTGATATCCGGAGCACTGCGCACACTTCATTTTTCCTCTACAGTCCTTGGACATATGTCCTTTGACGAGGCACTTAAAACAAAGTCCTAGGGATTTCACTTTCTCTTCACGTCTAAGGATATCCAATCTCAATATTTGATTGCACTTTTCGAACTTGTGTCCTTTCTGACAAAATACACACTGATGTGGTCCTTCTTCAGCTGACGTCTGCAAAGCTGAAGCCGAACTAACTTTTCTTCTTTCGACATCTTGTGGTGCGTTGCTCTTCTCCATGGACAAATCCTTAAAAATCTCCGATCGTTCACGACGCTGGATCTCGGTTTGCAGAAACTTCATTAACCAGTCCAAATCGCCTTCACGTCCAGCACTTTCCCTCGACCACTCCAGACGGATGTCCTGTGGTAGGCGAGCTACGATGATAGGAGTCAACACCATGCCATACTGGTTACCGCTGAACCCAAGGGCTTCCAAACTTCTTATATGCCGCAACAGTTGGTCTCGTAACTTCCATAGGGAGTCACACTGATTAGCTCCTTTAGCTCTAGACGTCAAATAAGCGTTCATTAAGCCCGACACATGGGCGAATATGATTCTTTCTGTGCTGTCAAATCTCTCTTTGAGTAGTTCACATGCTGTCTTATAATTTGCAGGTAAGCGCCAAACCTTGAATGACAGAAAGTGCCTCTCCTCGAAGGAGGGACTGCAGGTATGAGAACTTGCTTATAACAGGCAAGTTACTCTGGTCAACCAGAGCTTCGAAGCGGTCCTAGAAGGGTTGCCATTCTATAGCTTCGCCAGCATATTTATAGAGCTCTTAACTAGGTAACCTAACCTCTGATCTATCCTTAGAAGAAACGGAGATAGAATCACTTACAACAGTCATATCCTTCAGGCGCTTGGCAGCCTTTGCTCTAATCTTCCTGGCGGATCTTTGAAACTTGTCAGTTTCATCCATATCTGACTCTACTTCGTCAGAGTTCAATTCCAACTCCACTGCCGTCTGGTGCTTCTCAAGATCTGCAAGCCTCTTGTCAAATATGCAAATGGTAGCTTCTAATAATTCGAGGCTGGTAGCGTCATCATTCAATAAATCTTCTAATTCCTTGACGCTTCGCGTCACCCAGCCTTTGGCTGACGCTCTCTTTTTCTTAGCTTCTTGTAAATTGGCCGACATCGTGTCAAGCCTTAAAACGGGTTAACCTTATTCTTAAAGGACTTAGATAGGGTTTCCCGGATCTGGGCACCAAATGTAATGTTCAAAAACCTCACAATATCAGCCCGGCTTTACCAGAAAAATCGAGCGGGATTCAAATAAAAAATATGGCGTCGATTCTGTTTATTTGCTGACGAAAACAAGATATTTCAAAGATGGTAAATAATTACCCTCTTTCCCTGGATCCAAATAAATGCACAAACATAATCATATCAAAAATATATAGCAGACCATTATAATGATAATGGTAGTATTAATCAAATCTAACCAATTCAAAACAAGTAAATATAGAAATGGCGGGAAGCAGACGACAGGCCACCTAGCAGGGCGACTGCAGGGCGATAGTCGTATCTTTAACAGTCACCAAGAAAATCAATCAAGCGACTACCTATATGGCCATGTTCAAGGGTCATCCAATCAATGTCAGTAAAATTGAAATCACCCATTATCAATAAATCCCGGTTGCAGAAACTAGACAGTTCTTGAAATAACAGTGATGTGGCTACTCTGTTACTCTGTTACACATTTAGATGTGTAATAGAGTAGCGAGACTCAGGCTTGCTGAGAATGCGATTAGTATATGCAGTAACATAGGGTTTACATCCATCTACCTGCTGCATAATTACAGTTCCAATACCTGTACCAAAAGCATCTACACAAATAGTAAAGGGAATACTATAAACAAGGAATGCCAACACAAGCGCCTCAGTAAGGGCGTACTTTAATGAATCAAAACTCTCCTAATGAGCATCTCGCCACTGAAAGGAAGTATCCTTCTTGAAGAGACGAGTAAGGGGAGATGCAATTGAAGCAAAATTGTTAATAAATTCGCGATAGTATCTTGCCAGTCCAAGGAAGGAACGTACATGTTCAACTGACCTAGGTGTAGGGAAATCCCTAACTGCTTTGACTTCATCATCTGTGGTGTGCATACCATGTTTTTCTACAACATGACCTAGGAATTGGATGGTAGACTTAAGAAAAGATCACTTGGGTAAATTGAGTTTCAATCCAACATCAGCAAAACGTTGCAAGACCATGAACAACTTATTGAAGTGGCTTGCCACACCCTTGGAGACTAAGATTAATTCGCCCAGGTAAACAAAAGGTTCGTTCCCCACTAGGTCATGAAAAATGGAGTTATCAAGCGCTGGCAAGTCAAGGAAGCATTCCCTAACCCCATGGGGCAACGAAGCCATTCATAATGTCCTATTGGAGTCGAGAAGGCCGTGATCTTACGAGACTTCTCCTCAAAGGGAATCTGCCAAAAACATGCCTTTAAGTCTATGGTGGTGAACACCGTATTACATGTCCCAATGGACTGGAAAAAGATCACTTAACACAGGCAAAGAGTAATGGTCTGGAATAGTGACCTCATTAATTCGTCTATAATAAATAACAGTATGCAAGGAACCATCCTTCTTAGGCACCAGGAGGAACGGCGAGTTCCACTCTGAGTGAGATTCTTGTACAACACCTTCACGTAACAAGTTGTCAACCAAGGACTGTGCTAAAAATCGACGAGAGTGAGGTAACATGCAAGAGGGTACATAAACAGGACAAACACTTGGCTGAAGATCAATGTTATAAGCACCACGATCCGTAACTCCTAATGGACCACCAGGTAAAGTCAAATTTTGACGGGGTTCACTAACAGTTTAATGAGACGAGGCGTTTCATCAGGAAAATAAATTTCACCTACATACGTCGCATACTTAGAGCCCAAGTAAGCCCAAGTAAGCTGTGTCACTTGCTTGTGGAGACTGAGCCACAGAGGCTGTCAACGTCAACTACTTCAAAGAAACCTAAATGACTGCCAGGAGAGAGAATGATAGAAGCACCAGTGACGTTGGTTACCACAGTTGTGGTAACATGATCTTCACGAATAGTGAAGAGAGTTCCTTCCAATACTAGACGATGAAAACGTACAGAGTTAGGCTGAGATAAGACGTCAGACCCAATTGGAGCACCTGAAATGCACACCGGGACTCGAACTGAACTTGAAGGCCCAATATAATCCTCGCCTACAACAACAGCAGCACAAGAAAGAATAGGAGACTCAAAACAATTAGAACCCTTTGAAGACAGGTGTATGATCTGACCATGCACAGAAGGTGAGCTATATATGAAACTGGCCTATCCGTTGCAGGAATAACAGAATTATGAAAAGTCACTACACGGCGCCTAGGAGATCTATCTATGCCATGAGCTGTAAGAGCATCAATACCCAAAAGGCAATCACACATAAGAGCAATGACAGAAATAACAACAAAAGTAACATGGAAGAATGTAGCATGCGAGGAAAAACTTAAGGGAATGCGAACAGATCCAAGAATAGCCAAGGGAGAACCTTAGGCAGAATACAAATTATTACAAAAAGGAGATAAGGGAATATTGTACAAATTCCTGGGAGCTTGATAAGCCTTTCTACCTATAAGACTACATTCTGCACCAGTATTTACTAAGACTAAAATAGGTGTGTTCTCCGTAAGAAATTGGAAAGTGAGTTATTAAGAAGACTTAGCAATCACCAAAGGGATTATCTGAGACCGGCTATTATTGGTCAATCCCTTAGTTTGTGATATGGGCACTGATGAAAATGGGATTGGGTTAGCCTAAGTTGATGAGAAGTCTCTGAGAAGTTTCAGAATATTTGAACACTGATCAATCGAATATTTACATTGACCATGGATATGACAGTAGCTAAGTTTACTCTAGAGATATCACGTGTCACGTTAGAGGCATCAGGGAATTTTCTACGGACAGGGGGCTGTTTTTAATTGTGCTCGTGACGCTTACGGCGAAAGCAAAAAGCGATTGAGTGACTTAACTTGTTACAATAGGTACATGTAAGTACGGGAGGTGTAAATGTAGACGAAGGAGAGCTTTGAGTAGGTACTAATGACTGAGGGGATGGAAAAGAACTAGGAACAAAGGTATGTTGCTGTATATTGCTGATACACAAAGAACCAGAAGGCACATCCTTTAGTTTACTTGAAAGCCGTGTTGCAAAAGATGATAGGGACTCATCCGTCTTATAGCTCAGAGAAGATTTTGCTCTCCTGTAAAAAGGCACGAGTAATAATATATAAAAGGAAAATCCAAAATAAAGCGGAACCTATCCAAAATCCAAAATTATTGCATCCTTAGCTACTCAATCTGAATAAAACAATGACTTGAAGGCATCAAAAGTGATCTTTCTAGCCTAGGCTTGAGCACTCATATAGTTAAGAGTTCCCAATCGGGATGTAAGGACATCAGCTAACTTTTATCACCATTGGAAATTATCACCTACAGGTGTATCAGAAAAGATTTTGAGGAAATTAACATTAAAAGTAGAATAATTATAGTTCAATGTTTTGGGGTCAAAACATGAAGCTGACATAATTTAATCTGCCAATGAGTTAGGCTCAAGTTGAGATTTCACGAATGAGATTTTCTCATACCTAATAGTTATATTAGTATTGTTAATACTATCTTCGCGTTGGTGAATAAAATCTGCAGTCTTATACTGAAGATCCTGATCCGAAAACTTACTATGGAAGGATCCTGATGAAAAAGGGTAAATCTATGAGCCATCGTCTGAGATGGAAGTTGGTGACTAATAAACGAAGACAATTTGGGCTTAGACACATTCGAGGTAACTGTAATCTTCTCCTAAGTAGCATTAAAACAAAACAAACAAAAAACAAGAAATTCTTAATACATACATTAATTATTGTGACCGCTTAGATAAACACATACCCCATTAAGGAAAACTTGAACCAGCAAAGAAATCACTCTTGCCTGAAAAATACAAATAATAATACCAATTTTCTATGACTCACAACAAAGGAAAAGGCACCGCAAGGGATAACCATACACAAAACAAATTAAGTAAAATGGCCGAATGTGACATAACAAAGATAGCCCCCTAACTTTAACGTAAGCAACATGATGTAAACAAATGGCAACCTGGCCAGAGAAATGAACTTTTGTTCAATTATGACGACAGACTCAAAATATTACAATTTGACATGCATGCATGTATAGATAACAATATACTGTGTGTATATATATATATATATATATATATATATATATATATATATATATATATATATAAAAGATTGAACACTAGTGAACAATACAGTTAATGTGAAAAGGCAGCGTACTGAAACCGGCAAAACGGAGGCGATCCGTGTAGACGTAATCTGTTCATTAATCCTTTGTCATCCAAGCCTCCAGATGAATCACTACACACACAGTAATAGTAGTTGAACGTCTGATTAACATAAGTGACTACGATATCCAAAAATCCAGGCAGGATGCCAAGTCGGAGACCACATGGAATGAAGAAAAAATACATGGCGCCCACGTAGAATACACTGTTCATATATAATTCCCAAAGTCACTGTTATTAATTACCTGGTTGCAAAAAGGGGGGCCACATAACCGCACGCGAGCTATGAAGCTGTCCAGCTAAAGTTCACTAAAGTTCTTATCACTCAAGAATTGCCCACCGTATAAGATTGCTCAAAATAAGCAAACTGACTTTACTGCGTGCCACCACAATGTTGTGGAATAGAAAAAAAAAAACTCACTACACGTAAGAAAATTTATTAGGTTACAATTCACCAAAACACTGCAATCGAAAAATGCGTGCGTACAGATAAAAGAAACATACATAGTTCGCTTGGTTCTCCTTACAAAAGGTACATGGGTTGTAATAGATTAATACAATCTAGTAAAATTGATGTCCAATAAATATATGATAATTTTGTAATGAGAAAACACAAACACAGTTGAATAATTTGTAAGTATAATACACAACGATAATTGTACAATGCTACAACGCAGTACATAAATATAATATACACAATGGTACGATACCATCACAGGCTTCAAGACTTTAATCAACACAACGTATCGCCACAAGAAACTCCAACCAAATCACAAGAACAACTAGTGCAACGCGTCGAATCCCAGTATCAATTAAGCCCAACGCATGGGTTTCAATACTTCAATCAACCCCCCGAAATCCAACCCAGACAAAAAAAATAAATCTATTCAATAACCCACAAGACTTCATTCAGCCCCTCGCACCTAATTCGAGTACACCAGCCACTTTCCAGTGAGCGACACACCATCCCTCTGGAACCGTCCCCTCCAAGCGACGATTGCAATTCCACCTACTCCAGCGCCACAACCGACCTCACAAGCCATCCGGCACGCAACGTCATCAAACACATCGCGAAGCTTTCTCGCACACCCACTCCGTAAGTAATACTATCTACATTTTGGTCATTCTCCTCTGTACTGATCCTAGTGAATCGATGTCCATTCTATAAGCCGGAGACCAAAACTGTATCTTGAAGTCAAGGATGGTTCTAACTAACGCTAGAGATTGATAATTACCTCTGCACTTCTATTCGTAACCGTCCTAGTAAGGAAACCTAATGCTCTGTTAACTTTATTCCTAACGCTAATGCACTGATTCCTGGATTGAAGGTCAGGACTCACTAGAACTCCCAAATCTCTCTCGCACTCAGTTTTCTCTAAAAACGTGTTATCTAAGGTATATCTATTTTTGGGGTTGTATAGCCCTATGTTTAATATGCTGCACTTTGAGATATTGAAGTCCATTTGCTATTTTACTGACCATGTAAACAATTTATTAAGATCATTCTGCAGAATCCCGTAGTCGCCTCCTGACCTAATTAGGCGTTCTATTCTAGTGTCATCTGCAAACTTACTAAAATCACTATTAATTCCATTGTCCAAATCGTTTATGTACATAATGAACAATAAAGAACCCAAAACCGAGCCCTTGGGGACCCCACTAGAAACATTCCCGTACCTGGATTTTACACCATTTATGGTGACGCGCTGTTTTCTGTCACTGAACCAAGCTCTAATCTATTATAACACTTTTCCTCCTATGTCATGTACTTCGCATCGGTTGAATGTGGCCACCAGAAAGTCGGCCACGATCTCCAACCATCGCGTCTGCCCACCTCCTCCCTCCACCTGAGACATCAACAAGCGAACAAAACTGCTTCGCCAACAAAATTTTGGACAAGCTAGCATCAACTCATTCAATGCACCGTCAGTCTCCAGTTACCAGACAGTGCATCTGGATTCCACAGCAACAATAGCCTTCGTTACGTAAAGTACCAAATGACAATTTTTTACACGTACTCACACTCCTAAGATATACTAATAACAATCAAACTTACAAATATATACAAACAAATAAAGACAATTCAAACAATAAGTGCATGCGCATATAGGAAAAACAATTATTAACTAATCCATTAAACAGAATCCACATACCAAGACATAAAGTGATAACTACTCAGATGACTCACTGCCAATTCTTCAAAGAGAATAGATACTGACGTTCAAAGTGGAACAAAATTTTAGTGCAAATAAATACATTTACCATAGCTTACTAAATACATTCCAGGATATGATAATATACATAAAGCCCCTCACTTTACTAGAACTTATTCAAGCCAATAATGGATTTTTACAAGTCAATGTCTCCCACTAGCGACGTGACACCTTATCATATATCTTATGTAATTATATGCCAAACCTCCACCGTCTCGACCTTAACCCGAGGTATGAGGACGTACCTCAAAGAGGTCGGGGAGACAATGTATCTATATACTAACCATTACGGTACATCACATGCCTGACACGAAATCCACATGCATGTAAGGTGCCCGACAGGAAATGGCCCTTTGTCATGCCTCCAATCTTGCTGACATCCACACTCCCAAATCATAAACATCTGACACAGACATCACGCCACCACCCAACGGAAAGTTACCGAAGTAAGTACATAGTGTCGCCAGACAGATCATTAACCATTTCCTCATAATAATCATAACTGCAAACCATACACCATTTCATGACACATTAACCAATATTAATACACCCATTGCAATACAGCTAACACAAAAATAGTATTGTATAAATCTCAAAGCTAAGATCTACTGTAAACCCCACACCAGACATGCTTATTCACATATATAAGCAGCGACAGCGTCACCACATACAGACTAGGGGAGACACTCTCCCCTAGAGGGACCACCAGGAGTCTCTCCCCATACGTGATTACATCCCGATCTATAGATACTGGAACTTCCTGCTTCAATAAATACAAAGTCCAATGAGACTTTATCTTCCCTGCACCACACTTGTGTAGTCATCAAAGGTTACAAACGCCAGAACCAAAAGATTCTCAATGTTCTTGGACACCTTGCTTCTGATCTTCATCCTTTTTGGGATAAACATGTATCCATGATTCAAGCTTATTTTAGACAGTAGTATTTCCCTAAAATTAAATTGCTCAAATCCATGTACATTCATCTTATATGTCAAATTCTTACATTTTTGTTTTCTTTGAGCGTTAACTTCGCTGTAGTCATCGAATGGTAGCCGTGTTGAGCATCTGTTGCAAGAAATGTGGGTATGTTTTTGTAGTTGCCCTTGAGAATTATTCAATCTATACTAGTGTGCACACGCGCATTCATTGGCTACTATACGTCAGATCTTGGTGGTAGCAGCAAGCTTTATCGGACCACCTATCGTGTGATTTGACCCGGAGTCAAGTTGACATGACCTGAGGTTCAAGCGCCGAAAATACCTGCATCTCAACCGGCAGATTTAACCATATAGATTATATAAGTTATTATGATTAATTACTTCTTGTATACAAAAAATATAGAGTTAAAATAAGTACTAAGTGTCCATAATCAGTTCCACAATGTAAATATTTGTAAACAGACAGATGTTTAGAATTGTAAGTGTAATGAATTGTTGGCAACCGCCACGCAATTTCCTCGTTACCCCCGTTGATGAAAATGACCAGTCACGGACGGGATACAATAAAGAGAAGAACAAAAAAATATATTTATTCCCAACACCTCTATCCAATGTAGGACAACACTAGTCTACACACACACACACACACACACACACACACACACACACACGAACTCTTGGAAAGAGAACGAACATACAAAAAATGCTAGAAGATACAAGGAAATCACTAAATGAGATAGTAATGGGCAGGGGTAATCTGGTAATTGTGGGGGACTTCAATTGCAAGGAAATTTGTTGGGATAACATGACAGTGCGAGGAGGAGACGACTTGTGGGGTAATGTACTGCTGGACACGACCATGGAATACACAATGACTCAATGGGTCAGTGAAAACACCAGATACAGAAGCAATGAAGAGCCGTCGAAACTAGATTTAATATTTACAAAAGAACATGAAATTGTGGACAAAATCCATTACAAGACACCAATTGGAAACAGTGACCATATACTCATCGAAACTGTACTAAAGGAAGAAATAGACATGGAGAGAAATGAAAAGCATAGGAAAGGAAGATTGATGTACAACAAAACGGACTTTGCAAAACTAAAGATAGTCTTCCGGAATGCAAACTGGGATAAATTTTATATGGAAGAGACAAAAGTGGGTGAGAAATGGAATATCTTGATGGAAAATTACAATGAAGGAGTAAACAGGTATGTACCAAGACAAAAGCGAGTGAGAGAGTACATCAAATGTTGGTTCAACAAAATATGCAGTGAGGCAAAAGACAGAAGGGACAAAGCTTGGAAAAGGTGGAGAAAAGATTAAAAAAAAAAAAACTAGTAAATGGCAAATTTATATAAACTATAGAAATGAGTATGTTAATGTGAGAAGGGAGGAGAAAAGGAACCATAAAAAGGATGTTATAGATAAATGCAAAGATCAACTCAAACTATTCTATCGATATGTGTATGGTAAACTTAAAAACAAACAGGAAATGGTGAAACTACGCCAAGGAAATATAGAATACACAGGAGAATTAGAAATGGCCGAAGTCATGAACAATCCGTCTTCACCAGAGAGAAAATACAAAATTGGGATGAAGATAGTAACAAGCAATCTCCCCACATGAGTGAGTTTACAACAACACAAAAAGAAATATCAGAACACCTATCAAAGCTTGACGTCAGAAAATCACATGGACCGGATCGTATTGCAAATTGGATTCTAAAGGAATGCAAAGAAGAACTGACGGACAAGATATACAACATAATAAATAGCTCACTCAAAGAAGGAAAGATACCTAAACACTGGAAAAATGCTAACATTGTACCAATATATAAAGGAGGAAACAAGGAAGAACCCACCAACTATAGGCCAGTATCACTAACAAGCACTATAGCCAAAATTTGTGAGAAAATCATCAAGAATAGATGGGTAAAACATCTGGAAGACAACAACATAATCAACCCAAGACAATTTGGGTTCAGACAAGGAAGATCATGCACCACAAACTTAATATGTTTCTACTTAAGACTAATAGACATAGTGCAAGAAAGAAATTGATGGGCTGATTGTGCCTTCCTAGACTTGCAAAAAGATTTTGACAAAGTACCACACAGAAAATTACTAAAAAAAAAAACTGGAACACATAGGAGGAATACAAGGCAACCTACTTAAATGGATGTAGGACTTCCTGATTGGTAGAAAGTTGAGAGTAGTGCTCAGAGAAAAATATTCAGATTGGAAAGAGGTGATCAGTGGAGTACCGCAAGGATCTGTATTGGCACCAATAATGTTTGCTATTTATGTGAATGACATGGACGAGGATGTGAAATGTTACATGAGCTTCTTTGCAGACGACGCCAAACTGTTAAGGAAAGTAGAAACTGATAAGGACTGTGAAGCACTGCAGGAAGACCTGAATAAGGTATGGAACTGGAGTCAGAAATGGGAAGTGGACTTTAATACTAAGAAGTGTAGCATAATGGAGTTTGGAAAAAGCAAAAACAGAATATCAGGAAAATATACAATTGGAACCAAGGAGGTAAAGAAGGCAGGATCCGAAAAAGATTTGGGGGTAATTATCACAAACGACTTGTCCTATGATAAACAGATTAACAAAATTGTCGGGGAGGCTTACAACTTGCTAAGAGTGTGCGGCGACATTGTGGTCAACCAGTACCAAAAAGAATATAAAGAAAATAGAAAGAATCCAGAGAGCAGCAACAAAAAAAGCACCTGCACTTGCAAACCTATCATATGAGGAGAGATTGGCTAAACTGCAGTTACCGACGCTGGAGCAAAGAAGAGAAAGAGGTGACCTACTGACCATCTACAGAATAATGAAAGGCACAGAGATACTCGATAGAGAGGACTTACTAAACTGGGACAAGAGAAACACAAGAGAACATGGAAATAAAAAAATAAAAAATAAAAAACATAGCTACAGAAGAGAACTGAAGAAAAACAGTTTTCCACATAGAGTAGTGGACACTTGGAACAAACTGGATAATGAAATAGTATGCACAAAAACCATTCATGATTTTAAAAGTAAACTAGACACTGCGAGAAACAAAGGCGGGACACCACGAGCATAGCTCCCCTTCCTGCAAAATACAACTAGGTAAATACACACACACACACGCACACACACACTCATATATATATATATATATATATATATATATATATATAAAAACACACACACACACACACACACACACATATATATATATATATATATATATATATATATTACTTAATGTAATATATATATATATATATATATATATATATATATATATATATATATATCGCTGTAATGCAATGTAGTAGCACATTTGTAAATATATAGCTTCGCTTACTCAATTCTCTTTCGCCCGACTGTGGTGTTAGTTGTGATATATATATATATATATATATATATATATATATATATATATATATATATATATATATATATATATATATATATATATGATCTGTTTTTCTGTTCTTGGAGAGCTGGTGAGGAGTTGACTGTCGACTAGCTGGACAGACCACCCGCTCGCACGGGATCGGTAGTTGTAGGAGAGGAAGAAATGTCTGTATGAAAATAAAAAGATAGTGGTTGTGTATAAAAGAGGGCTTCTGCCACCGGGCGATTAGGGATATTTATTTCGTGGTGTCGTGGCACTGGAGGACTGGGCAGGAGACTTGGGGTTGGAGGCTGGGATTACGTAGGGATATTTATTCTTCTTATCCTCATCCAACAAAGTTAGAAAATTAATATGAGGCTTAGTTGTAGGGAAAAATAGAGAAATTTATACTGTGGCATTGGAGGGGTGGGCAGGAGACTTGGGGTTGGAGGCTGGAATTAATACGTGTAACCGTGAGGTTATGTAGGGATATTTATTCTTCTTATCATCATCCAACAAAGTTAGAAAATGAGTAGGGGGCTTAGTTGTAGGGAAAGATAGAGAAATTAGAAATAATTTTAGTGGTAGGTAAACTGAAATGAGAAGATGTAGTAGGAGAGAAATTTAGAAATCAAGATAATTTCAGTAGAAGAAAAAGATTATGTTTAGGTTTGTGAATGTAATTGTGTTATTTTTGTTTGCGATATGGTTGTGTGTGTAAACTACGCATAGAGGGTTGTTCCCTCCAAGCGTGTGTACTTACAGCCAGACAATTAATGGGCGATATACATTATTATTACTTTGTTTTATGGCTACATCCCGTGTAAGGGAGAAAAAGCCTTTGGTATATGTATGTATGTATTTATGTATGTACTTAGAGACAAACACTCGACCCAAATAATGTAACATACAAATATTGTAACACTTTTTTTCCTTTCTCCTTTTTTGTTTATGTTTCCTTATATGTATATATATATATATATATTTTTATGTATATATATATATATATATATCTATATATATATATATCTTTATTCAACCACAAACAACTTTTAATTCCATGCCATCGCAATCGAGACTGAAGAATCGCTCGATGGAGACATTTTGTTGGAAATTGAAACGTGGACGAGCCGAGGATTCGAACCCAGCTAACCCGTAACAAAGTTACAGTGACTTAAACCAATGCGCTATCAAGAGAGATATAAGTTGAGTACGATTTTCTTATATTTGTATGCTCGAATTACATACATCTACACGAAATATCGCGTTCAACCCACCTCCGCTATGATATCGCATTTAGCTAGTATGTGCACGTGGGATAGATTATACATCTACACTGAATGGTTCCCAGCGATCAATTGATATCTTTATTCAACCACAAACAACTTTTAATTCCAAATTATGGAATTAAAAGTTGTTTGTGGTTGAATAAAGATATCAATTGATCGCTGGGAACCATTCAGTGTAGATGCATATATATACATATATATATATATATATATATATACACATATATATACATATATACATATATATATACACATATATATATATATATATATATATATATATATATATATATATATATATATATATATATATGGGAGACCCAGGACCAGATGGACAAAAGGTGTTTAGGAAGTATTAGAAAGAAGAGACACAAATTTACTAGAAGTGCAAGAAAGAGAGATCTACGAGGATAGAGACACATGGAGACGACTAGTCAAGAGCTGCCGCTGACAAGATTATTCCTACCAGGCGTAGGGTGAGAAACAATACATATATATATATATATATATATATATGTATATATATATATATATATATATATATATATATATATATATATATATATATATATATATATAAAAGCACCCGGACCTAGCTTCGCCAGGTGTGCTTGGCCTACGGCGTAGCTCGCTTTGCTCGCGAGAGAATTTGACGACAACGTCGGGAGACTTTGACGACTCCTTTTGGAGACTGAAGGCTCCTTTAGGAGATTTTCAAGACTCCTTCGTAATACTTCTCCTGGCAATATTTCGTAAAGATTCTCTTAGCAATATTTCGTAAAGATTCTCTTGGTAATATTTCGTAAAGATTCTCTTGTTAACATTTGGTAAAGATTCTCTTGGCAATATTTCGTAAATGTTTTCTCATTAATATTTCGTAAAGATTCTTTTGTCAGAATTCCGTAAAGATTCTCTTTTTCTTGTTAGCACCACTTTCTTTTTCCATGGTAATATTAGTGTTTCCGGCCTTGCGTAGGAGGTTGGAAGGTTTAGAGAGAAATATTTTTTTATGTTAGTGGAGTGGAGATTCTCTTGGCAATATTTCGTAAAGATTCTCTTACCAATATTTCGTAAAGATTCCCTTGGTAATATTTCGTAAAGATTCTCTTGTTAACATTTGGTAAAGATTCTCTTGGCAATATTTCGTAAATATTTTCTCATTAATATTTCGTAAAGATTCTTTTGTCAGAATTCCGTAATTCCGTTTTTATGTATATAGATTCTCTTGACAATATTTCGTAAAGATTCTCTTAGCGTTATTTCGTAAAGATTCTCTTGGTAATATTTTGTAAAGATTCTCTGAGTCTGAGTCAGATGTGTCCCCGGGAGTTAGTGTTTCCGGTGATGACTCATTTCCGTAGTAGGAGGTTGGAAGGTTTTAGAGAGATTTTTTTTATGTATATATATATATATATATATATATATATACATGTATATATATATACCATTTTCTCAGCCTCAGGTCTAGTACTCTAAAAAAAATAATTTTCGGTCTCCGTTCTTCTTCTCTCTCTCTCTCTCTCTCTCTCTCTCTCTCTCTCTCTCTCTCTCTCTCTCTCTCTCTCTCTCTCTCTCTCTCTCTCTCTCTCTCTCTCTGTCTCTCTCTCTCTCTCTCTCTCTCTCTCTCTCTCTCTCTCTCTCTCTCTCTCTCTCTCTCTCTCTCTCTCTCTCTCTCTCTCTCTCTCTCTCTCTCTCTCTCTCTTTCGCTCTTTTTTTTTTTTTTTTGCTTCTTTTCATAGTCCCTCTCTTTTTCCTCATCGCTCTTTTTTTTTTTTTATCCATACATTTTTTAATGTTCACTATTTGCCAGCTTTTTTATAGTACCTCTGCTATCATTTGAGACTATAGTTTGATTTTTAGTGGTCTATGTTTTTTCTTTAGAGTATTGTCCCATTATATGTACTTCTTCTATATCTTTGTCCATAACTTATCCCTCCTCTTGTATCTCTTTCAGAATTTCTTTTGCAATTTCTTTCTCCTCTTCTTCTCTTTGGTATCTAGGTACATTATGTTTTTCTTTAATACCATAAAGTACTATGCACTTTTTTATCCACTTTCTTTGACCCAACTCTCTTTTTCCTTAATTACTTTAATTTTTTATTTTCTTGTTCTATTTTCCATTGATTTTTTATTTCTTGGAGATCTGTCTCTTTAATTGTTTCTCTAACTTTCTTGGTCACCGCTTGTATTTGTTCTTTCACTTCTTCTTTCAAAGCCTCATTTTTGTTTTTATCCTCACTTTTCATTCTTTCGTTTTCACTTTTGGCTATGTTTAATTCCTTTTCTAGATCATCAAGCTTTCTGTTAGTTTTGGTATTAGATTTTTTTTAGCTGATTCACCTCTCTGTACATTGCCCTATATTAAACTTTCAGATCAATTAGTTTCTCTATTAATTCTGCAATCTCCCGATTTCTTAGAACATTTTTATGCCTAGAGGCTCTTTCCGATTCTAAACCTCTACCTAGTATTCCACTTTCCTTTATACAACCTTAAAATACATTATTATCAAACCTTTGAGTTAATATCGGGGTTTCAATCACACAAGATTTCTTAGGTATGACCCCCAACGGTGATTCCACTCTGCTTACATCCAATTTTCTCTTCATTGGTTCACTTTTTCTACTTTCTCCTCCACCATTTTCCATTTTGTGTATTTAACAATAATGTTGAATTTATTCTATTTTATCATTTTGATCACTTGATAAACACAGCTCTCTTCCCCGAATGTAAAAGAATGTAAAAACAAGCTAGATGTTTCCTTCGAATTTATTAAAAAGCGCTGTATATCAGAGCTCGTTTCTAGCCGTTCGTTCCCGCCTGTGGTTCGTGCTCGTGTGTGTGTATGTATGTATATATATATATATATATATATATATATATACTTTATTGAAAGTGATGGCTAGTTATCACTTATCATTTCCTTAAGAGTATTTCCCATATGCTTTAGCTGGGACTGGTTAACGGTTAGTTCGGTTAGGCCGACCCGGTACTTCAACGACTTCAGTCAAGACCCAGAGGACCCTAGGCCTATGCGACTCGTCTAGAGGCAAATCCACACACGCCGTCCCCAACTAACGTCATCAGTCATCGTGAGTATCAACTATTACTCCCACTAATTTCCCTTTTCATAATTTAGGAGCCGGGTGAGAGCCTGCCCTCCACCCGCCTCCACCCCACTTCGTGACAAGCTAGGACAGGAACTTCGCGACGGTTAAGCTCGGACCCACTTAACCATCTCAGCACTCTACCTACTACCCTCCACCTACGACCAGGAACTTCGCGACAGTTAAGCTCGGACCCGCTTTACCACCTCAGCACTCTATCTGCTATCCTCCACTTCCCCTTCCACCCACGACCAGTAACTTCGCAACGGTTAAGCTTGGACCTGCCACCCTCCTCAGCACCTACAACCAACTGCATAAACCCACCGCCACCCTCCGCCCGAGACATATCATGTATTAACCGAAAATTGCAATTCCAGCAATATTTAAGGCCAACAACATCAGCTACGAATCAACACCTTCAGTCTACCGTCAGTCTCCAGCCACCCACAGTGCTATCCAGGCGACACTACTCTTCATCTATCGTCACATAAAGTACACCCATTTAGATAAATTACAGCAATGGTCTGAAAAGTGGCTAATGAAATTTAACACAAGTAAATGCAAGGTAATGCACATAGGTAAAAATAACAGTAAGTACGATTACAAGTTATTTGGAAATTCATTAACAAAAGTGGATAGTGAAAAAGATCTCGGCGTAATTATCAGTAACGACCTCAAATCATCCAAGCAGTGTATTTCAGCCTCTGAGAAAGCAAATAAGATTCTGGGACTGATTGCGCGAGCTCTTGATTTCAAAAGTCCATCACTCATTAACAAGCTATATAAATCGTTAGTTCGTCCACATTTGGAATATGCTGTTTCCGTATGGTCACCGAATCTCATTAAAGACATTGACAGACTGGAAAAATTACAACGGCGAGCCACAAAACTGATTCCAAATATCAAAAATAAATCATACGAAAATCGACTAAAGCACATGAATCTGTTTTCCCTAAAAAAGCGTAGACTCAGAGGTGACTTGATACAGGTCTTTAAGATTTTAAAGGGAATTGATAACATCAAAAGTGACAAAATTTTCACATTGAATGAGAATCAGACAAGAAACAATGGTCTCAAACTGTCCGGAAATAGATTCAATTTGGAAGTAGGTAGAAACAACTTTGCCAACCGTGTAGTTAATGAATGGAATAAACTTCCTGCACAGGTAGTGCAATGTAGTTCAGTTCGAAGCTTTAAGAATCATTTAGATAAATACCTAAGTAAGATGCTGTAATGATTATAATTTATCTTACGAGTATATTATTTGTTTTTGTTTTGTTATCATTTGTCTGTCTGATTTTCATTTATTATTAGTTATATGTCAATTTATTATTTGCTATTTACCTGTTTGTTTGTTATTTTAACTATACCTATGCATTTATTTATGTATTTTATTTGTTGTTTACATTATTATATTTTTTATTTTTTATTTTATTATTAATATGTTTTTTTTTTTTTTTTTTTTTTTTTTTTGCATCCGACCTAGATATGGATCAAAAGGTCTCCTGTCGGCATGCTCCGCCTTTGTAATCCTTTGTAATCCCCCAAAATTTACACATAATCAAAATGTAAACACATTTAATATAAATAGTATGTCACAAACGAAACAATAAGTGCATACAAATATAAAAGAAGCAATGCATTAAACAGATCCTACATACCAAGACACAAAGTGATCACCAATTCTTCAAATCAACGTAGCATCCAACACGTAAAACAAATAATAAACTACAAATTCTCCAGTTCACATAGATCTACCAAAAACTACTGTACATATCAACCAACAGCTAATACAAACAAACGCATGCTACGAATAACAGGTATAAAATACCAAACACCATGTAAACATATCAAACCTCAGTTTTTACTGTTCCCTTCTATGGTTTTGTATTTCTTTTTTTACCTTCAACTTTCTTTTCATCACTGTCTTTCACCATATCTTTCTGTAGGAAGTAATATTTCTTTATGGGGTGAATTAAACGGAGGTAAGTTTTTTCTTCTTCCCTTCCCGAATAATATTACACTTGGCTTGTCAATTTACACCAAGGGACTCCCATCTGGGATCCTCAATTCACTTCCTACGCCACCTCTGCACCGACGTCACGACTCTCTTAGCCCAATGATCTTTACTGTTACAACTAAGTGCCTCCCGTAAGGGTGTGACTTTACTCCCATGAACCAATAATTTTTTCTCCTCCTCCACCCTTTCTCCAATCAGACTGTTACAACGTCTTAAGCAATACGGCTTACACAGGCATTCACGATATCAATACATGAATGGCTTAGCTTATATATTGTCACATCAGCATTGAAATCTGATCCCTAGCGGTTGTTTATAAAATTTAGACGAGGAGCGAGATTATGCAACTCCTTCGCGGCTATTATTTACCAAACTCATAAAAATGAAATTGTTTCCACCTACCCCTCTATCTACCTTACTTGTCCATCTTTATCTACCAGCCTCTTACAGGGCTCGGCAGCTACCCATGGTCGTCCCGACCAACCACCTTCTACCACCCTCATACAGGGTTCGTTTAAATATATTCTTGGAAAATATCATATACGAGAAGCTAATTATTTCTGCATAAACTGGCAAAAATGTTAAAAGTATTATCCTTCAATGGATGGTGCTATCAAAACATATGCCACACATAACAAAGAAATAAGTAACCCTTCCAAAATGCATAAATGTCTAACACTTTAAAAAAAAAATCAAGCAGGTACATGTTGAACAGCATTAAGTGTTGACATCCTCCTGAATATAAAAACTGAAGTTAGAGCAGCAATTATTATGGAAGAAAAGAGGAGACTGAGAATAACTATATAGAGGAATAATTTGAGGGAGATCTCACTTTTTTCTAGGACACGCACTAGTGAAGCGGCAAAAGAAATTTCAATGCTTCACAAAATAAAAGGGTTCAATACTTATTTGCATTGTCCTTATGTATTGGCAAGGGTCCAAGTTTTCATGACTGACCAAGGCTCAAGGTAGCACATCTGTCTAACACAAAGGTCCCAGTAGTTCAGGTCTCCCATCACAATCAAGCACCATACATTTCAACAATATGAATACTATTTGTAAAAATTATTTGGATTAATGATCAATTCACATAATATTCTATCAACATACTCCCTATTCTCTTCTAGATTTAGTGTATCTTTAAAACTAATACACTATGTCTCTTTAATCTCATTGTCACATGTATCCTCATCATCAAATAGTATTTTAACCTTCTTTATATCATCTAATTTACTAATTGATATTTCCCTAGTTTCTAAGTGTAAGATTTTGTATCTATTTCCACCTGTAAAATCGATTATCCTATATAGACCTGAGTACTTCGATGAAAGTGTACTATGAGGTGTATGTAATTTGATTATGACTAAAGCTCCTATTTTTAATTCTATTTTATATTTTATGTGTTATTTTGAGTTGTTGCTTTTTCATCTCTTGTGTATATTCCTGCATTTGTTCTCTTACTCTTCGGTGTATAACCTGAAATGTATGTATCTTATTTGAGATGTAATCATCTATATTATGCACAGGTTTCTGCTCTACAATCAAGATTTCATATGGAAGAATTTTGTCCTCAAAAATAAAAAAAATAAGGTGTTTCACCTGTTGCTATGTTAATTTGGTTGTTCAGAGTACATTTAACACAAGGAATCCAAGTATCCCAAGTTATACTATGAGGACTTATCATACCACATCAGTCTGCTCCGTGACGTCATCAGTCTGCTCCATGACCTCATGAGTCTGCTCCGTGACCTCAGCCTTGAGGACTCGTCTCCTGCCGAGACACCAGCTAGCGAATACTTCTTGTGAAGTTTATATCTTCGAATAGTGACAAGTGATTGTTTCGTGTTTTTGTAATTGTATATGTATAGTGCTATACAGTAACAATTATCAGATAAAGTGTAGTGTTCTAGTAATTTAGAATCAAAACAGTAGTCTATTACTGTACTCCAAAGGTAGGAGTAATAGTATAAGGTAAGTAGATTAAGCTTCGTATATTTACTTTATTTAGTGACCGCTTTTGTTTTCTTTTGTTTTATATATATATATATATATATATATATATATATATATATATATGCTAATAAGAACACGGGTAGTGTGTTCACTTATGCATATATATATATATATATATATATATATATATATATATATATATACATATATGTATGTATGTATGTATATATATATATATATATGTATATATATATATATATATATATATATATATATATATTCCGTTTGTATCGCCGAATTAGGAACGAAGTGGCTTGTAAAGTTGTGTGAACCTGGAGGATCGTCTCAGGAGGTGTGAGGAGGAAATTCGTCTTCTCAGGAGTGCGCTCTGTGAAAAGAGTGAATCCTCCCCACAACCCAAAGAGCGTACCACCTCTTCAACTTCTGGCACTGCCGTGAGCGAGTGGTACTCCGTGGAGTTCCGTTTTCGAACCCGCATTTGGTAAGCGAATGCCTTGCGGAGCAAGTGCTGACTCTAGCCAATCGTTTTGTTCTGCTGGAGGATGAGGTGGCTGAAAATCAGGAGTTCTTGTTGGTGGGGGACTCCATGGTGCGAGGCTATGACGACATCCTGCAGCGGAAGACTAAACGACGTTGCAAGCTTGTATGTCAACCGGGCCGTGGGATAGTACCCAGACCATTTGGGAGCAAATGCAGACGAACACGGTTACGATTGTTCATACGGGAAGTAACGATGTGGGCAGGGTGAGATCAGAGGAACTTGTTCAGAATTACATGATCTTTCTTCAGGAGATGAAGGAGCGTGGGAGCTGTCACGTAGTCTGTGGAATCCTTCCGAGGATCTATGCGGGCACGTGTTGGAACAGTAGAGTCATAGGGATCAATGAGAGGATATCACGATTGTGCGCGCAACTGGGATACCACTTTCTTGATGCGTGGTATCTCTTTTTCAGGCCTCATGACGTTTATGCTTCTGATGGGATCCACCTTACTCGCAGAGGCAAAGATGTTCTTACAAACCTCATTGTGAGTGTTTGTTATGAACTAGTTCCTTTTTTGGGTTAGAAACTCAAAGGGAAGGGGAAACAGAGTGTACTGGAGAAAACAGAGTAGGGTATAGCAATTATGTAGAGCAATATGTCAGTGTAGTACAAAATATCATTTTAGGACATAATGTCGGTAGAGGACGAAATATTACATTAGGATGTAATGTCAATGTAGGACAAAATATCACGATAGGATGTAATAATAATAGAGGACGAAATATTACAATGGTATATAATATCAATGAAGGACAAGATATCACAATAGAATGTAATAATAATAGAGGACAAAATATCACGATAGGATATGATAATAGAGGAGGACAAAATATCACGATGGTATGCAATGATAGTGGAGAACAAAATATCACGGTAGATTATAATGTCAGTAGAGGACAGAATATCATTTTAGGAAAGGATGCCGAACAGAATGTCAGCGAACGACGGGTGGCCGGTGTGGAACGCAGTGACGTAGGGAGGCAAGGTATACATACGAGATCGGATGACCGTGAGGAACCCGATGTCCGGGATGGGGAAAATACCCATGAAGCATTGAATGTTAATGATGGACCAAATGTCAATATAGAACAAGTTATAATGTAAGGCCTGATGTTGAAATACAAAACGGGTCAAAAAGAAATAATCACGAGTTTCTTAATAACATGTACTTTAATGCTCGTAGTATTAGAAATAAATTCCAAGAAATGCAGGCGTATGTCAAAAGCGAAAATTTCGATATAATAGGAATAACCGAGACATAGTTAGATGGTAAAGAGTTTGAAGCTGAATTTAATATTGCGGGATTTAAACACTTTCATCAGGATAGAAACGACAAGAAAGGTGGGGGTACGTTAAAAGCAATGTCCATACCCGTGTTTTGAAGAAAGTAAAACTGGATGCATATGATAGTTTGTGGGTAGAATTACCCTAAACAAATGGGAAAGAAATTAATATAGGTGTAATATGTAGGTCAAAAACATTATCATTAGCAGACGATAAACTGTTGTTTCAAGAACTGTCTAGTTTCTGCAACCGGAACTAATTGATAATGGGTGATTTCAATTCTATTGATATTGATTTGATGACCCTTAAACGTAGGTAGTCATTTGATAGATTTTCTCGGTGACAATTACTTGGTTCAGCATGTAAAAGAGCCCACAAGACATGAAAACTTACTCGATCTATAGATCACAAGCCGCGAAAGCATGGTATCTGATGTAGAAGTCAGTGAAACTGTTACAAATAGTTAGATTCAAACTCCTAAAAAAATTTAGAATAGATACTTGTGTTTCTAAAAACCCGATTGATCACTAGCCGTGAAAGCAAGATAACCGATGTAGAAGTTAGTGAAACTATTGCAAATAGCAATCACAACTTAGTTAGATTCGAACAGCTAAAAAAAATAGAATAGATTCTTGTATATCTGAAATACCCGATTTTAGTAAAGCTCAGTTCATAAAACTACGTCAGGAGCTTCAGCTTACAGGCTGGGAGGCAAAATTAAGCAAAATACCTGGAGATCAGATGTGGAAAATATTTTAAAATACACTTACTAAGATGATTCATACTTACATCCCGTTTAAAAACAGACGTCCCCCCAATTCAGGCTCGCCCGAAATGGCTCGACAAAGAAACTGAAAAAAGTATTGCTAAAAAGACAGGCTTATAAGAAATACAAGTGCTCGGGTGCACCTAATGAATATACCATACAGAGATTTAAAAAAGACAATAAAAGAAAAACGAAAATGACAATACGAAATGAATATCGCTGATAAATCCAAAGAAAACCCAAAAGAATTCTATAGTTACATTAGAGATAAAAAGGTTATTAGGAATCACATCGGCCTTCTATTATCTGCTGACGGTCAAATGGAACTACAAACTGAAACCTGTGAAAAAATATGGGGTGAACTTTCTCACTACGGTATATATAACAAAAGAAAAAATTAAAAGGTGTATAGAGAAACTCAAAGTTAATAAAATACCAGGGCCTGACGGTTGGTATCCAAGAATCTTAAAGGAAATGAAAAATGAGATTGTTGTTCCATTAGAAATGATTTTTAATAAATCCATCATATCTAGAGATGTTCCAAGAGAATGGAAGCTAGCTAACGTTACTCCCATATACAAAAACGGCGACATAAAGAAACCAAATGACTACAGGCCTATAAGCTTGACTTCAATCGTAGGAAAAATGATGGAAATTATCATTAGAGATGCTATCGAATATCATTTAGAAAGTAACTGTTTGATAAATGATAGCCAGCATGGATTCAGACTTAAACTTTCTTGCGTGACTAACTCGAATTCTACAACATAGTCATCTCGAATTATGACAAAAGAAAAAAACATAGATTTAATATATTTAGACGTTGCAAAAGCTTTTGATACCGTTTCCCACGAAAGGCTACTTACTAAATTAGCTTCACACGGAGTAGGTAGCCTATTAAGCTGGACTAGAAATAAGTTAAATGATCGAAAACAGAGTTGGTTTAAATGGCAAAACTTCTCGATGAAAATTTTTACGAGTGGAGTTCCGCAGGGTTCCGTTCTTGGGCCACTTCTATTCATGCTATATATAAATGATGTAGACCACGAACTAAAATAAATTGTCTCCAAATTTGCTGATGCAAAATTGTGCGGAATGGCAAGTAATCACTTAAACCAATTAGATATTCAAGAAGATTTAGATCTATTGTAGTAATGGTCTGAAAAGTGGCTAATGAAATTTAATACGAGTAAATGCAAGGTTATGCACATGGGTAAAAATAACAGTAAGCACGATTACAAGTTATTTGGAAATTCTTTAACAAAAGTGGATAGTGAAAAAGTAGTATTTCATCCTCTAAGAAAGCAAATAAGATTCTAGGAATGATTGCGCGATATTTTCACTTCAAAAGTCCATCTCTCATTAACAATATATATATAAATGATTAATTCGTCCACATTTGAATATGCTGTTTCCGTATGGTCACCGAATCTCATTAAAGATATTGACAGATTGAAAAAAGTACAACGGCGAGTCCCAAAACTGATTCCAAATATAAAAAATAAATCACAGTGAATGAGAATCCGACAAGAAATAACAGCCTCAGACTGTCAGGAAATAGATATAATTTGGAAGTGGGTAGAAACAACTTCGCAAACCGTGTAGTTAATGAATGGAATAGACTTCCTGCAGAGGCAGTGCAATTTAGCTCAGTTCCAAGCTTTAAGATTCTTTTAGATAAACATCTAAGCAATATGCTGTAATGACTGCCCTTTATTCTATATTATTTGTTTATTTGTTTGTTATTATTTGTCTGTCTATCATTTGCTTGATTTTCATTTATTATCAGACATCTGTCAATTCATTATTATTTACTATATACCTGTTTGTTTATTATCTAACTATACCTATGCATTCATTTATTTTATTTGTTATTAATTATATTAGTATGATTTTTATTGATTTATTTATCTATTCATTTATTTATTTATTTATTTATTTATTTATTTATTTATTTATTTATTTATTTATTTATTTATTTATTTATTTATTTATTTATTCATTTATTCATTTATTTATTTATCATTTATTCATCATTATATTTGTTCGCATCCGACCTAGTTATGGACCAAAAGGTCTCCTTTCGGCATGCTCCGCCTTTGTAATTCTTTGTCATTTTCTTACTTAACCTCTCTACAACTCCATTGCTCTGAGGATGATTCACTAAAATGTTGGTCTTTTGGATTTTAGATAATCTATATAATTCTTCCAAGATTCTGTTATTAAATTCAGTTCCATTATCTGAAACTAAGATCTTAGGTGTATTGAAATTACAGATTATCAGATCATAGATTACTGAAGCAATTATTTCAGCTTTCTTATTTGGAATGGGCTGTAAAATACAAAATCTTGGAAGACAATCAATGGCAACAAATACATATTTATATCTATTCTCAGACATAGGTAACTCCAATGTACCTATGTGAACTCTTTCCCAAGGTTTCTGCGGAATGGGATATGACAACATAGGAGCAGGTTTTGATGTATTTCCTTTCACCTTAGCACATTTAAAAAAAAAAATGTCTATATAATTATATGTATCTTTCTTCATACCTGGCCAAAAGTATTTAAGTTGTGCTTGTCTATAAGTTTTATCCTTTCCTGAATGTGAACCGTAATCACTATTATGAAGTAACTTCAATACGTCTTGTACAAGAGTTTGTAGTATTATCAACTAATTCACTGGGCCTCTAGAAATATCATTCCCATTTACAACTGTTTTTCTATACAAAAGTTCATTAGTCAAATGAAATTTCTCTATCTTTTGGTAGCTTTGGTATAGAAAACCACCTGGCTATTCTGCCCCTAAAGTTCTTATGCTTAAATAAGTTCTGAATAGCTGTATAATCAGTCCATACTCTGATTGGATATCCCAGTATCATATCTCTAAAAATTCCAAATGAATGTATCACTGCTAAGGTTTCTCTCTGCACTATTACAAAGTCTAGATGTGTAAGCTATTGATTTCAAAGTTTCATTTCTTTCTTGTATCATTATGCCTTCTAACCCTATGTCAGACGTATCAGTACAAATAATGAACATTTTATCATACTCTGGAAATATTAAAACTGGAGAACTCGTATGTTTATCTTTCAACTTGTCACAAAATTGCTGTTGTGCAGATACCCACATGAACTTTGAGTCCTTCCTCAATAAAGAACTTGATGGATTAGCTATGTCTGCATATCCTTGGATAAATTTCCTATAATATCCTGTCAATCCCGAGAAACTTCTAACTTTTTCTACATTGCTTGGAATTGGAAAATTGTTTACTGCTTCAACCTTTGTATTTACTGTACTAAGTCCATGCCTGTCTATCTTATGTCCCAAATAAATAACACTCTCCTGCAAGAACTTACATTTTTCAATTTCTACTTTCAATCCTGCTTCAACTAGTTTTGAGAGTACCAAATCTAATTTCTTAAAGTGCTCAGCCGCTGTTTGGGAAACTGTTAAACTATCATCTAGAAATAGACTGGCAATGTTTCCTAATAACCAATCTAGAACTGTATTTACTAATCTCATGTAAGTTAACGGACTATTACATAACCCAAATTGCATTCGTTTGAACTTATAGTGTCCCGTTGGAGTAGAAAATGCTGTGAATTCTCGTGAGTCTTCATGCAACTCTATTGGCCAAAAAGCAGATTTGATATCTATAGTGCTAAAATGCCTATACTCAGTTCCCAAACTTCCAAAAGTGTCCCTTATCACCGGTAATGGTAATCGGTCACGTATGGTCTGCTTATTCAATTCCCTATAATCGATAACTGGACGCATGGTACCATCTGATTTTGCCACCAAAGTCAGAGGTAAGTTCCATTCACTTTTACTATGTTCAATAATATCCTGCGATAACATTTCTGTGATCAATTTATCTACAATGGCTAGTTTAAAATATGTTACTCTGCAGGCAGGTATATAGATAGGTTGAGTACCTGGTTTTAATTTGATCTGATGTTTTAAAATAGCTGTTTTGCCTAAGGCGTCCCCTGACAAAGTAATTGTTTCTTTGTGCTTCATGAGCGAAGTAACTAAGCGTTCATCCAAATCAGGACAACTAGTATTTTCTAGTTGATTCTTGTATTTCTTTCCCAATTCTCTTTCTTCCTGAACTGAACAGATTGATGAAATTTGTAATTTCACCTCCTCAGTACTCTCATTTAAAATCTTAATGGGTTTTGTACAAACTTGAAAACATCCTATTTTTGTACATTTTCTTAAAAATATGTCTTTATTCAAAGTACTTATCACTAATATTTCTACCCTGTTAATTGATCTGGAGTGCAATAATGTCGACTTTATTACGCCACCATCCACAATTAGCAAAGCTTCTTTTTGTAGTTGATGAATTAGTAATTTCTGGGATTTCTTGAACATCTGAGTTGGGTTCACTATATGAGACTTTATTTTCTGTTGGTCTGGACCGCTTTGGCTTACTATCTAGAATATAATTGTTATCTTTCCTATCTATTTCTAGAGATTCTTTGATTTCTGTTACTGGCTTTAAGTCTGGTTGATTTAAAAACGGGATTAACTGTGATTACACTAAGATTCCTAAGTCAGCAGAACATATGACCATGTTCTCTTTTCTCATAATTGCAAATCCATCAGTAAATCTCCTGGGAAAACAAATTCTTCTACAACTATCACTGGAATGTGCAAATGCTCATTTTTATATAAGATGGCTTCTAATTCAACCTTACCTAATGTTTTCAACTGATTTCCAGTTACTCCTTTCAATAAGTAATGGATTGGTTCAAAGATTTTCACTCCTGGTTTCAATTGGTTTAAAATTCTAATAGTTATAACATTAACTATAGATCCTGTATCAATAAATATTTGAATAGGTTTGTTAAACACTCTACTAGCAATGGGAGGTCCTACAGAAGTCCTTCCAATTGTTATAGTCAGTTTACAACTATCTATGATGTTGGAGTTTTCTCTCACCCTTCTATCACTCTTATCCCTAACACAATAATATATATGTATATTTCTATGGGTAGCTCTGTAGTGTTGTTTCATTTTGTGTCTAGTGGGTTTCCTCTTCTCTCGGGGTGCATACGAAAATTTCTACATTACTGTGTTCTATGCCCAAAAGTGTGTTTCTACAAATAGTTTCGTAATAACACTCTTGTGCTTTATGCCCCCAGGTATTACAATTATAACATTCAATTCTAGCATTCCTTGAAGTGCTTCTAACTCTACGTTCAGATTCCCTATTTCTATAATCATTTCTAGAGTTCCTAGTTTCTTTCTGCTGTTGCATTCCCACAGTCATCACACATGGACTAATTGCTTTAGATTCACTATAGCCTTGAAGAAGATAATCTACCTCCCCTATTTCCATATTAGCCTTAAGATCTCTATACAGCTTTTCTCTCGTTATTTCGTCAAAGCTGTTTGTTAACAATGCGTATCCAATTAATTTTGTTACCTGAAAAACTGTCACGGTGGCAGGGACCAACACTCCACTGTCACAAGAGTTTGTGTAACCTTGTAGTGGTGTGGCAGCTTGTTCCAACCATTAGTCTGCTTGGGGCCGGTGCTGGAGGAGCAATAGACTTGTGGGAGGTACTAATTTGCAGGCTCGAGAAGGTGGGATAGGCCTAGCAAACCACTACCTGATCTACCAATTGCTCAAGAAACTCAAGAGAGACAGAACAAACTGACCCAAGGAAGACGAACACAACATGTTAAAAGGACAACGAAAAGGACAACGAAAAGGATAGCAACAATTAACATTGGCACACTTAGAGGAAAGGAAGAAGAGGTAGTAGATCTAATGAAGGAGAGAAAGTGGGAGATCTTAGGAAAAGTTGAAACTATATTGAAAGGAAAGAACGGAAGAAAAGTTATTCACGACAATTATCGACTACTCTACCGAGGTGATGATGATGGAAGGCATGATGTCAGCGATAACATAGAACGTATTGAATATGTCAATAATGAGAATGATAAGCGTTTCGTTAGAGACAAAATACTGTAGTTTGGATATAACCCAAGTCTACGCACCCCAACAGGGCCTGAACTTAGAAGAAAAAGAAAGATTTTATGAAGAATGACAAGACACAATTGACAGAATGCCTAACCGGGACAACAGCCTTATCATAGGGGACCTTAATGATCATATGGGACTCAGAAGAGAGGAAATAGGAGAAGTGATGGGGGAATTCAGTATCGGAAACATAAATGAGGATGAAAGCAGGATAATAGACTTCTGTGTAAGGAACAACATGTCTATTATGAACACCTTCTTCAAACACCAAGAGACGCACAAATGGACATGGTATAGGTGGAATCACATTCAAGAAGAGTATACACAGAAGTCTATGAATTACTTGGTTCTTTCCAACAGAAAAAGTCTAATCCATGATGTAAAATATATTCCATCGCTATTGCTAGACTCGGACCATCGAGCAGTAGTGACAAAGGTAAATATCACAATACCACCCCAATTCCGTAGAATCAAAAGAAAGAGAATTGAGGTGTAAAACCTAAAGGACCAAAGAGTCAGAGAGGAACTAAAAGATAAACTAGCAGAAATAACAATAACTGGGGAAACCATAGAGCAGCAATGGAAAATTGCCCAGTCCCAAATTAACATTATTGCTGAAGAAGTAGTCGGAGTGAAATGGGCAGGAGGATGTATACAGAAACGAACAGAATACTGGAATGAAGAGGTACAAGAGGCGGTGCGGGAAAAGAATAAGTATTATAGGTTATGGATAAAAAGAAGAAAGGAAGAAGCAAGCCAACAGTACGTAAGAAAGAGGAATGCATCTACAAGTATCAAACGGAAAGCACAAAAAGTTGTCTTACCTGCTCTCATCACCTTAGCTGCCTTCACTTCATCTTTCCTTTTTTCTCCTCCATTTTCCTCACTCATAATGGCCATTTTCTTAGCACTACCCAGTGTAATTACCTTTCCCTCCATATCGTCCTTCACATTTAGCAACTCCCTAAAATACTCTGCCCATCTTCCTTTTTTTGCCATCTCTAACATTATCGTCTCTCCATCCGCACCTTGTAACTTTTCTTCTCCCCTTGATTTGCCTCCACCATCAACTCTCCATTACGATATTTCCTGGAACTCCACACTTTCCAACCACTCCATGTATTGGTTCCTTCCCTACCCTAGCATTAAGGCCTACCAATACCACTACATTAACATTTCTCCCTAAACCCTCTATGCATTCATTTGAATCTATCCAAAATGCCTCCCTTTCCTCTATACTCTTCTCACGACCAGGTCCATATGCATTTACAAAAAACCACATCTCCCTTCCCAGTTTCAATTTCATCCACATTAACCTTGAAGAAACCCCACTACCTCTTCACTTACTAGTATAGCCACCCCTTCTCTCCCTCATCCTCTCTTCATTCCTGAGACCCTCCCAATTACATTCCCAAAATCAAACTCGCCCCACCTTTTCAACTTTGTATCACTCAGTGCCAACACATACATCTTCTCACAAACATTACTGCCTATCTCTTCCCTCTTACTCTCATCTGTACCATAACCACCCATATTAAAAGACCCAAAACTTAGGGTTCTGGTTGGAAAACTCCCAGACCCTTTTATGCCTATAATTTTTTTAGGAATGTCACCTTTGGGGCTACAGGAAGAAGGATGACTAATCCTATTCCCTTCCCTTTTTTGTCACCTTTTATGACTCAAGTGGAAACACTTGGTTGCAGTATTTTTCCCTCACCACAGGGTTCGTTGAAATGAGAAATGAATATTCAGAGGTGGTACAGGACAGTAACAAGAATAGGAGACAGTATTCATATATATATATATATATATATATATATATATATATATATATATATATATATATATATAGTTTTGTTCTTATGGGAAGGGAAGTTATGTTCTTACCCCAGTTTAGTATGTCATCTTTATAAAGGATTTCTACACCTTTCATAATTCTGTAGATGGTCAACAAGTCACCTCTCTCTCTTCTTTGCTCTAGAGTTAGTAGTTCATATTTTGACAATCATCATATGATATTTTTGATAGTGTTGGGGCCATCTTTGTAGTTGCTCTCTGGATTCTCTCAATTTTCTTTATATTCTTTTTAGTACTGGGTGACCATAGTATCGCTGCATACTCCAGTTTGAGCCTTATCAGTGTGACTAAAAT
>NC_134801.1:12415066-12417566 GCF_046742065.1 Oratosquilla oratoria
CTTGCCATCCATCTGGCCTGGTGAATGGCCTCTGGTCGACTCCAGTGAATCCCACGGGGTGGTGTGCCTCCAAAAACAATCATTGTAAGCTCAGTCATTTCCTTGTAGTCAGCTCTCAGTGGCCTCTCAGATCTGAGGATGTCATGAAGTATTTCCTCACAATCCCTCTTACTTTCCCTGAGCCATTTGCTTCTGATTATAAAGGTTTTAGGGGTGTCTGTTGTCAGTTTCCCCCATACATCCTTGAAGGATCTGAACCAGAGATTCTTTAGACTCTTCACCTTACCGAAGAGCTTTTCCCAGACTGCTCTAACTAGCATTTTCAGGATGTGGTGTCTGCACGCAAGGCAATGCACCTTAGTGCTTAGCTTTCCCTCAAGCAGTTTGGTAGCTCCCCTGTATACTCCACTGTTACTAGATGTAGTGTCAAAAAACAAGGGCAGTTATGACACCTGTAAGCCTCCATGTCTCCAACAAGTCCATTGATGCCAAAGCTTAAGCTGTGCCTGTTGAGTTGTCGATAACAGGTACTACCAGTAACTTCTGTTCAGGATAGGCAGATGGACCAGACACGAGCACAGCTAAAATCTCTGAGGCGGTCCCAGGTTCACTACCCAGAACGTCTCTGAGCATCTTCCCATACCAATGTAGGGCGGCAAGCTGGGAAGGGTCCTCATTGAACTTCTCCATGTAGCTCTGGCTGATGTTGTACGTAAACAGCATTCTGTTACGACGTGTTGTTGATCTAGAAATTACTAACTTGTCCAGATCGGCCCCACCAGTTTTCAAGTTGGTAGAAACTAGGGCAATAACTTGATTGTCAGACAAGCCAAGAAGATCAGCTTTATTGCAGATGGTATCATATTCCATGACTCTCCTGGGGAATGTCAAAGTCACGGTGTCTTCATGGTAAGAACATCCAGGACGAGGCTGCTGGTAATCCATATTCTCTGTGTTAGCATTACTGTCACTGGAATCAGCTCGGGCAATGTCACCCACGTGAGTAACTACCTCTTGTTCTACTGCAGCTGCAAAATGATACAATGAGGAAAGCATGTCAAACTGCAAAATAGCACAATTTGGTAAGCATGTAAAACTTTCAAATTGTTATATTCAAAAGTATGATTCATAAAAGTATGCAAGTATGATTACCTTGATCTTGCCTTTGCAGTTGCCTCTCAGTTCGGTCTACTTGTTGCTGGGATCTTGCCTCAAAGATCTTGCCATGACCCAAATTACAACCTTTCCTCTCAGTCCTCTGGTCCTGGTAGAACCTAATGTCCACATCTTTCTATTCCCTGGATAACAATCTGTTGCTGTCTATACCCTGGAGAGCATCTGGAGCTCCTATGTCGAACAGGCTGTCCAATTCCAAGACAAATGCACTCCTCTTTCCTCCAGGGTTACTTGCTCTTCTTTTGCTCTTCATCAGTGCTCTGTGTTTACCATGGAGTTTCACGAAATGCGTCATGCAGTTCTGTCTGGTTATCGTCTTGATCCTAGCCGTCTGCCAGAATGGGACGATAGCTTCAACTGTAAGAGGCTCGAAAATATAGGTAGACAAGTGAGGTAGAAAGAGTGGCAGATAGTGAGAGTTTGTTTTTTATTTATTTATTTTTTATCGGCTATTTCGTAAACAACAGTTCGAAGGCGAGGTTTGCATTTTATGGGTTAAGAAGATTATAAACACAGCCGAAGGTAAGAAGACGAGAAGGAGAGGAATTGTATAACTTTGCTCTCAGCGTTATGTTTATAAACAAGTGCCTGGGAAGCCAATTTCATTGCTGTATGACGTATTGCTGATGTAACCCGAGTCAGTGTGCAGTGATTCGAGATTGCTTGAGTAAGCAATGTTGCATGCGGACTTTTAACGGCGGATCTGATTGGAGAAAGGGTAGAGGAGGAAAAATTCATTTGGCTCACGATTTAAGATCACACCCTTAGGGAAGGTTCTTAAATAGAAGGTTAAAAATCATTGGACTAAAGAAATCATGACGTCACACTGCAGAACTGACCTAGGACCTAAACTGAGTGTTCTCGACGGGAGTCCTTTGGTGTGCCTAAGAGAACCAAGTTGTAGTATAATTCGTGAAGAAAATCAAGGACTTTTCCACCGTTTAATTCCCCTCCTATACATAAGATAACAGAAAATATATTGAAGGGACAGTGCAATATACAAATTCCAAGTCTATAACTTGAATAAGTTATCTCTTCGGAGGCATGGGCCTACCGACTAAAATTATGAGTGACAATCGTACGTAACAAAGACAGTGGTGAATGGAAAGTAGAAAGTGAGAGACGGACCACCGAAAGTAAAAGCACGAAAGAAAAAAAGAAGGGACTTAGAGAAGGCAAGAGTGTGACAGACAGGTCACACACAACCGTTTCATAGGCGAGGTCTTGAACCAAGGGTTTCCCTGTATTTTCTGGTAAACTTTGAAAATAAAGGAAATACTGAAATGCTTGTCTGTTGGTGGGAAGCTGGAAACTACTGATGCAA
>NC_134801.1:12422566-12435066 GCF_046742065.1 Oratosquilla oratoria
CTCCTTCATATATTCTCCTCTTAGCATCCATTCTCAGGTGTCTATTTCTCATTACACTTTTTAATCCACCAAGGCATTTACTCGCTTCTCTCAATCTACATTCTACCTCAACCCCCACTCCTCCCTTTCCTGCTACATTCGCACCCAAGTATCTAAAACTATCCATTTCCTCCAGTCTCTCTCCCTTTGTGCTCACTTCCAGCCTTCTGTCACTCTCTCCCCTTGTACATCTTATTACCTTACTTTTACCCACATTTATCTTCAGCTTTCCTCTTTCGCACACCTTCTCAAACTCCGTCACTAACTTTCTCAATCCCTCATGTGATCCTGCTACAAGCGCATTGTCGTCAGCAAACAACAGCTGGCTCACCTCCCACTTTTCTCCATTTTCTTTAACCATCTCCAACCCCTGACCCACTACCCTTGCATTCACCTCTCGCACCACCCCATCCATGTATACATTGAACAGTCATGGCGACATAACACATCCCTGACGAAGTCTCGCATTTACCTCAAACCATTCACTCTCTCCATTTCTAATCCTAACACAGGTTCTACTATTCTCGTAAAAACTCTTGACTGCTCTTAGCAGCTTTCCTCCTATCCCATATATCTCCAGTACCTCCCACAGTGCCTTCCTGTCTACCCTGTCGTAAGTCTTTTCCAGATCCATAAAAACTCAAAAAATATCCTTACCTTTTCTTATAGCTTTCTCACATATCTGTCTTACCACAAAAATCTGATTTACGCAACCTCTACCTGTCCTAAAACCACACTGTTCCTCACCAATTACTCCCTATGTTTCTCTTCTGATCCTCTCAAACAAGACCCTCCCATAAGCTTCCCAACTACACTCAACAAGCTGATCCCTCTGAAAGTACTACACTCACACTTGTCCCCCTTTCCCTTGTAAAGCGAAACTATACAGGAACTCCTCCAGTCCTATGACACTCTACCCTCTCTTACCAGCCAGTCCACCATAACTGTGCCTCCTTTCTTCAGACATCATACATGGCATCCATCCAACCCAGGTACCTTACCTGTTCTCATCATCTTAACAGCTGCTTTCACTTCATCTTTCACTATTTCTCCTCCATTTTCCTCACTCATCACTCTCATTTTCTTAGCACTTTCCACTGCAACTACCTTTCCCTCCCTATCCTCATTCAAATTTAGCAACTCCCTAAAATACTCTGCTCACCTTTCACTGCCTTCTCTTCCACTGCCATCCCTCCATCTGCACCTTTTACCTTTTCTTCTCTACTTGATTCGCCTCCTCTTCCTCTTTTAATATCTTTCCAAAACATCTTTTTATTACTTTCAAAATGTTCTGTCATACTTTTACCCCATTTCACATCTGCTCTCCTCTTTGCTTTCTTTGTATTATGCTTAACTTTCCTTCTCTTTACTTTGTACCTCTCATACGATTCCCTAGTCCTGATTTGTAGCCAATCTATGAATGCCTGCTTCTTCTCTTCTACACCCTTCTTTGCTTCCTCATCCCACCACTCACTACCCTTCCTTCTATTTCCTCCCGCCCTCCTTGTTCCACACACTATCTTTGCGCACCTTATGACTCCCTCCTTGGACCATCCCCATTCCTCCTCCACTCCTAGTTCTACTCTATCCTTCACTCCCTCCCACTCCTCTCTCAGCTTCTTCTTATACTCATTCTCTTTTTTCTCTCATTTAAGCAGTTCACTCTAAGTACCTCCCTACCTTCTGCCCTTTTCCTCTTTCTCCACCTATTCTCCACTCTCAATTTACTTTTCACCAGAAAATGATCTGATATTCCACCACTTTAGAACATGTACTTCATTAACTCTTCCTACCATACTCCTGGTCACCAATATATAGTCCATTAATGTTCTATCTGCCACCCTTTCATCCACCACCATCTCCATGTGTACTTATACTTGACTTTCTTCCTAAACGCTGTATTTGCTATCATCAACTCTCTTTCAAGACACATCTCCACCATCAATTCTCCACAACGATTTTTACCTGGAACTCCACATTTCCCAATCACTCCATCTATTAGTTTGCTTCCTACTCTAGCATTAAGGTCTTCCAATACAACTACATTGACATTTCTCCCTAATCCCTCTATGCACTCATTTAAATCTGCCCCAAAAAAACTCCCTTTCCACTATGCTCTTCTCACTACCAGGCCCATACGCACTTACCCACATCTCCTTTCCCAGCTTCACCTTCATCCACATCAACCTAAAAGAGACCCCCTTCCACTCCACCACACTCTTACCTATCTCTTCATTTACTAGTATAGCCACCCCTTCTCTCCCTCGTCCCCTCTTTACTCTGTGAACCTCCCATCTACGCTTCTAAACTCATACTCGTCCCTCCCTTTCAATTTAGTTTCACTCAAAGCCAGCACATCCCTCTTTCTTCTCACAAATATACTGCCTATCTCTTCCCTTTTACTCTCATCCACGCACATTAAAAGACCCAAACCTTAGGATACTGGTTGGAAGACTCCTAGACCCCCTTATGCCTTTACTTTTTTTAGGAATGTCCCCTTTGGGGCAACAGGTAGGAGGACTCCTAATCCCATCCCCCGTCCCGTTTTTTGTCGCCTCTTACGACTCAAGTGGGAAGACTTGGTGGTAGCATTCCTTTCCCCTACCACAGGGTAGGCGAAAAAAGGAAAAGATTATTCAGAGAAATGGTACAGGGCAGTAACAAGGGGTTGGGGGACAGCATAACAGAGGGACAGTCGTAGTATAATAAAAGTGTCATAATTTCTCTATAAACAGAGTCTTCCTCTATCACAGACAAAATGATGTGTGACTCTGGTCCGTAGGGGCACCCTATATAGGCCCTAAAGTATCAACTGCATGCTACTTTGCCACAATAACATACAGCCAATACCCCAGATGCTCAAATCCAAGATCTGTCACAGAATTGGCGTGTAACAGTATCCTGGTATCAGCTTCATCGTGGTTAGATTTGAGGGAGTTGGCGTCCGCTCCACGGGATGACTCAGCAGCTGTTCGGTTATCGGATCCGCCAGTTGTCACTTTACGATTCGGTTGAGTCGACCTTACTTGAGGAATGAGCTTCATGCTCAAAAAGTGTTCCAGGTCTTGCTTGTTTTCTGGGAAGTCAATAAATTGACTCCAGTTGACGGGTAATAGCACATCCCTGTTGACCACTTTGCGACGTATTGGCGACGTATTGCGACGTATTGGCCGGGCCGAGAGGTGTCCTTGATGGTATTTGCTTCATACCTATCAAATACGACGTCAACTCTGGAGCAAGTGTCCCTAAACTAACTGCAGTCGGAGGTGACAAACCGGTCTGCGAGTTGCACAAAATTGTGGGCATTTGTAGGTTTGCCAGTTGATTGAACAAGTGCCTGACCATCGATGATTACACAAGTTTTCAGATTTGCTATCGGTGGTTGTTTCTCTACAGTTGTTCTTGTCTGAAGGATATTTCCAAGAGCTGCGTTGTTTTTGGATCGCGTTGCTCCGAATGTGTCTACAAGTGATAGGGGAACCGGCGAAAGTTCGTGGCTGAGGATTTCCTTCAGGTCCACCTCACGTCCAGCTTCTTTCGAAACAAGCAAGCGTTGAGACAGATTATGGTGTGCTTTGACGTGTTTTTGTTTCAGAGCCGAATTTTTGTTCTGGACCTGATACATGCTTTTCAGCGTCAGGCTTTTTGACTGTCTGAACTTGTCATGGAATCCCACTTTTTTCGTGAGCCCACAAATTCTTTCAATTTGTCTTGCCCTTGTGCATGTACTGTCAGAAGATATTCCGTCATTTAAGGAGAAGCTACATCTCGAGTGGCCAGGCTAACGACAGTTGGATTTTGGCGTTGAAAAATGCCGAATCTCTTCAGTTGATCGACAATCTTCTGAACATTTTCCATGTCCCGTTTTAATCCTGAGGGTCCGGCTTCTTTTACATTGGAAGTGTTGTAGGTTTCATCTGTAGCATGTATGTCCAATATGGTGCTTGTGTCGTCTACAATCCTGCTCCGTTCGTTGAATGTGAGACACCATTGATCTCTTGCTCCTTCTGACCTCGTTATTCCTACAAGAACACCTGTAACTTTGCCGACTTTGTTGACGTACTCTATGGCTTGATCCGTCGATAGCTCATTGAATGTGGTATTGGTGGTCTTGACCACCAAATTTCTATTCATGAACTCCTGGTGAGCATCGGGGTGGCTTGTTTCAAGGATTATAATGTCAGTAAGATAAACTGTTCCCCCAGCGAGTGTAGTTTGTGTGGTCATACTGAGAAAACCAAACAGAGTAACATTGTAGCAAAGGACGATTTATGTAGGTGTCAGTTTCCAGGTCTCTCTACACGCAGAAACTGCAACAAGATAGAGATCATTTTGATGTACGTCACCCAAAATTTGGAAGTGGGTGGTTATGTGTCTTGGAAGTCGTCTTGTTATTCTGGAACACTGAACTGTGTCTTTCAGTGCTTTGACCTTCTTGTTAGTCACATCTCGCTCATTGTGTACTTCTAAAGCTTCTATGACGTGGACTGATAACATTTGGAGCTCAACTTCTACTTGGTAATCTTTAACCCATACGATGAATGTCGGCCAGAGTGTTTTTCAAACAGCTTCATATGTTAGCTTGTGTGGACGAATAGCCTTTTGTACGATTTGGCATGCATGCTATTTTAAGCTGTATTCTCTTCAAAGACGGAACTTTCTACCCACACCTCAGTAAGACCAGAGTCTGCAAAGTTATTTCAAACAAACACATATAAAATTCTTGACAATGTGGAACCCCCCAAGTTGCAAGTACTGTTCGCCCACTGTATTTCCTTGGCCTTGTAGTACAGCTACTGGTCCAGAATTATGACTGTGGACTGGCCAGGATTTATAATGTTGGAAATACTCAGGCATCGCATCATAATGGTCCACAGCGTGTCATTCTAGTGGGCTGGCTCATCGTCATTGTTAGCCATGAATGCGAGAGAGAATCCAGACCATATCTCGGGCAGAAGTTTCGTCAGACACCTGATCATCTGGGGTAAATATCGTCTTATTCAAGGTGGCTGTGGATTTAGAGCCTCCTCGAGAAGATTTCTTTTACTGTGGAGCCAAGCAGGCTATCACTCTAATAAAAGCTGGAGTTTTAGAACAAGTTTTATTACAGATCTAATAACAGCAAAGTAAAATATTTGTATGTCAACTTGAATGATATCTAAAGTTTATGATTAAGGGTTGAACCTCGTCATGGTTTACTGTTCCATGATTTTCCACACATCTACTTCGATGATAAGGAACCCAATGCGCAAATAATCTACCAAACTATTGAGATCTTATGAGAATATCATCCATTTGAGCATCAAAAATATGAATGCGATGATACAGTACATTACCTCTATTGCAATAAATACAAAGTGACTTTTTTAAATGAGGGTCGGACCCCGGAATGATCGGGATTTCTCAGGCCAGTATATCAAATATTTCTTCGACCGCTTGTCACATAAAAACCTGTACATAGCATCACTATATCAAATGATTAATTATCCAAATTATCATACTTAAGATAATTAGCTGTAACGGTTTAATGATTCAGTAAAATTCAGAAATAAAGTTGAAAGTCCTGTGGCTGATGCAGACCATATCAAGACATCGTATCTTCTCCCAGTCCATCGTTGCACATTGGAATTGTACCCTTAAACCCCTTCCCCACTCTTCCAATTTCTCTTGATTTAACCCGTATATCACTGGGCTCCAGCGTCGGAGTCAAAATCGATTTTTTTTTATCTTTATTTTTCATTTTTACTTTTATCTTTTATTATTATTATTACTTCAATCAACTCAGAATTATGTAAAACTAACAAATCTTGCTTATTTTGATTCACCTTAGCCTAGAAGTGGAGAAACTAGGTCGATTTTATCGAGATATGTTTGCGAGTTTTTGGTAGAACGTCCGTAGACTTTCTTTCGCTCCTCACGCGAGTTGAACGAGGTCGTATTTTTTCGTTAGAATTTCAAAGAGTGAAGGAATCTGACATTTATGATGTTTTAAGTCAATGTACAGTCGCCCATAATAGTCTGACACTTACGGAAAACGTGTTTATAAATAGTTTTTGTGGAATATTTTTTAGCAAATATTTATCAATTTATGTGGTAAATTTATTCTTCGGTATTTTTTTTTCTTATAATTTCATGGAGGATAGGTGAGTGTGGTGTTTCTTATTGTTTTGGTAAGCATTCATCACACCATTATTGCCCGGCCACATTTTGTATTACGCATTTATTACGAAAATTGGCAGTGCGAAATTGCCAGTTCTATACGTCTGAATACGTACTAAATAGCACCTGCCTAACTGTCGAAATACAACTTCACCTCCTCATACTTCGTTTCGTACACCAGAATCGCCTAATTACGTCCTAAAGGCCGATTTTATATCCCAAGTTACCCTCCGAAAAATTGCTGCCAGGGTTGCCAGTTTTGTCATTAAATAAAAAAATATAGGGTGTTTTTTGTAGCCAATGGATAGGGCTACTTGGTCATTACCACAGATTTGATCCTCAACGTAATGCCTAATTTTTGCGAATTTTTTAAATTGTGACATACGACGTATCGTGCTGACGGTCAATCCATAAAACAATTGCGGCATACGACGTATGCCGCTGACGCTGTAAGGGTTAATACTGGTACACAGGGATCCCTTTTATTAATAATTATTTTCTTCCACATACGTATACCCTTGATATCCCACTCTTCCAAGGCCGCCACCTTTTTTGGGGCTTTTGAGTGCGATTTTTATGTCGCTCAACCTGTTGGTCCTATATCTCTCTTGTGCCCACGAATACCAAGTAATTAGTAACATCCTCCATATGGCGCATAAGCCACTCTATGAAGAAATATTGTAATTTTGTTTGGATATGGCCATGGTAAAGCAGTGTCCGATGTCTTTTTTTTTTTTTTTTTTTTTTTTTTTTTTTTTTGTGATGGTGACATCTGGGGCAGTTTGTTTATTTGATCGGACCTATTCTGTATTGATGTTATTTCATTGTTGGGTGGTGGGCTGACCGTGGTCGTGCTCGTGTGAGTTTTGCTTCTCTTGGATGGATTTATCTGTGCGGCTAATGCCTGAAGGGAGTTTGCTATGGCAGGGGGTTTGAGCCTTGCGGTGTTTGTTTTGTGATCTGAGTATAATAATTTTTGAAGGGATATTTTGTATGTTGTAGGTGGTAGATTGATGTAGATGTTTGAGTAGTATGATGTTGGTCTAGTTTTTTTGTTGTGTTTATTTGCTTTTCCTTATTTGGTGTAATAAGCTGGATGAGTAAGGTAGAGGGCTTTTTCATAGAATTGTGTACCCATCACTTTCGTGTGAATTCTATAGGAAGAGTTTTTGCTTCTGTATGCAGAAACTCTATTTTTTTTTTTTTTTTTTTTTGTACTTCCTATTATTATTTTCAATGTCTTATTTTGTGTGTTTTGGTAGATATCTGTGTTTTCTTGAATTTTTGGAACCATGCAGTACAAGCATAGTCTTGTGTGGTTCTCAAGAACTGTTTGTAGACTGTGGTTAGAGTTTCCTTCTGCTAACCAAAGTCCTTACTTGCCACTGATTTTTTTTATCCACCATCAGGTCTTTATAGGCTGAAGGCCAAAATATTTGGGACTCTACCAACCGCGCCACCGAGTCGTGTGTGTGTGTGTGTGTGTGTGTGTGTGTGTGTGTGTGTGTGTGTGTGTGTGTGTGTGTGTGTGTGTGTGTGTGTGTGTGTGTGTGTGTGTGTATGAATATATATATATATATGTATATATATATATATATATATACATACATAGATATACTTGTGTGTGCATGTGTATATATATATATATATATATATATATATATGTATGTATTTACTGTTGAATGCTAAAGCACAAGTGGCATAAATAATTTATAGAACATTTCTCTAACTTTCTAAGTATCATTTTCTCTTCATGGTAACTCTGGAGGAAAGTACGAAAGTCGTCAGAGTGGTTTTTCATTTTATACCGACAGCTGTTTCAACCATTTCACATGGTCGTCTTCAGGGTAAAACTGATTACAAGTGTGAAAAACATTAGAATATAAAGGCCCGTGGGCCGTACAAACAACAGAGAAGAAATAAAAATGGTGGAATATGATTGGTGGGAATATGCGGGTGGGCGGGACCAAGAAGGGGGCCCTAGTCCAACGATGGGCTTATGTCACGTCTTGTCGGGTTGTCACTCCCGGTGAGCAAATGTCTAGATGCACCCTCTCGCCGAGACCTACGGGGAGCTAATGTCACGTCTTGTCGTCTTGGAACTTCCAGTGGGCAAATGTCACGGTGTGCGGGTCTGTTTTTCCTATTGGAAGGGAGGCCATGATCCGATGACTTCTGGACGTTTAATGTAGGCTGCTGTAAAGTAATACTAACTGTCTCGTCAATTATTAAGCGTCCGTAATTAGAGTCTGTGTGAATGATTTCGGTGTCCCTGATGAGGTCTTCCAAGCGCGGCTTCTTGTCATGTGTGTCAATATAATGCTGGTGAATAGCTCCGTTATTTCGGTGTGCTAGAAGTCGCCTTCTTAAGGTGGTCATCGTATGTCCGACGTATCTCATGTCGAGGGGCTTGCATGCCTCTTCAGAGCATTTAAATTTGTAGACTACGCCAGTTTTCGATTCCTTGGGTCCTACAGGGGTGGTGTTGTTTTTCATTATTAAGGAGGCTACCAGATTGGGACGGCTGGAGACTCTCAGCAGAACTCTCTCGTAGGGTTCTTTTGGTACAACTCCATCGTTGATAATCCTTCGGAGAGTGTCTACTTCCTGTCTGTAGGCCGTTCCATAGTCTATTTTATGATATAGTGTAATATGTTTCTTTTTATCGTCAGTGGTCTGGGTTTGTGTGTGGAATTCTTCCATATTCCTCCTTATGACATCCTCAATGAGATCACAAGAGAAACCATTATTAGTTAACATCTGCCTTACACGCTCCAGTTCGGTATGGACGGCCTTCCACGTATTGCAGTGGGAAAAGGCTCTTCTCACGTATGCCCCAACAACAGACCTCTTGTAGGAGTCTGGGCATTCTCCCCTTGCATTTAGGCAGCGTCCCACGTTGGTGGCTTTCGTGTAGACAGATGTCGCGTAATGGCTCGAATTCCTCTCAACAGTAATTGCTTAAGAGAAAGACTTTGCCCAAAAGGTGTATATATATGTATGTATGTATATATATACATTATATATATATATATACGTATATATATATATGTATATATATATATATATATATATATATATATATATATATACTGTACGTATACATGTATGTATGTACATGTACATGTGCTTTTGGGGCGCCCCTACAAACTAGAGCCATATACATATTAATATGCACGAAATTATACAAATACATTTATGTCTAAATATACTGTACATCAGTGGTTCTCAAACTGTGGTTCGCGGGCACCATGAAGTCCTTACGAGTAGAACTCTATCATGGAACCCAGGGGGAGATTTTTTTTTTTTTTCAATCTCATTTGTTTTATAGTTACATATATCGTTATTAGTTGTTATGCTACTATACATATATATATTTCATCTATTTTATATTTACATATATGTATATATATATATATATATGTATATATATATATATATATATATATATATGTATATATATATATATATATTTAGATTTAAGAAGGAAATAGGCAAGAATTAGTTTACTAATAGGGTGGTCGATGAATATAATAAACTTAGTAACCATGTAGTAAGCGCTGAAACTATCAGTTGTTTTAAAAAACGATCAGACAACTTTATGGATGGGGATGACAGGTGGTGATGGATACGTAGCTGCCTAGTGTAGTCCTTATGGTCTCTTGGAGTCTCTTTTATTCTTATGTTCTTATATATATGTATATAATATATATATATGTATATATATATATATATATATACATATATACATATATACATATATATATATGTATATATATATATATATATGTATATATATATATTTTCATCAACCACAATGTACTTTAATCCTAAGCTATCAACATCGGAATAACCGTGGAAGCAACATGCAGAAACTGAAACGTGGTATGCCCGAGGACTCAAACCTAAGGCAAGCACGTGACCAGTGCTGTTGTGACTTAGACCATTACACCATCAAGAGAGATATAAGTTGAGCGCAACTTTTCTTATATATTTATTTGCTCGTGTTACATACACATAGACGAAAGTTTGCGTTCAACCCATCTCCACTATGATAATACAATTGGTAAGTATACGAACGCGGGAAAGTATTTGTACAACATTGAATGAGTCCCAGTGACTAGAGATACATTTTTATCAACCACAATGCACTTTAATTCTAATCCATCAACATCGGAAGATGTTGATGGCTTAGAATTAAATTGCATTGTGGTTGATAAAAAATGTATCTCTAGTCACTGGGGCCCATTCAGTGTTGTACAAATATGTATATATATATATATATATATATATATATATATATATATATATATATATATATATCTACAATGTACAATGTATACCACTCGGCTCAGTTGGCCACGTGACTTCAAACCCTCCTGGCCCAAATGCCCGCTGTGAGGTCAAACATAATAGGAGGTCCCTTGGAAGTTCTCTAAAGACGTCGGACGTTCTATTCTGTACTAAATACGTGCGTGCGCGCGTGTGCACGCAACCATCTTCCAACACACACACACACACATATATATGTGTGTGTGTGTGTGTGTGTGTGTGTGTGTGTGTGTGTGTGTGTGTGTGTGTGTGTGTGTGTGTGTGTGTGTGTGTGTGTGTGTGTGTGTGCGTGTGTGTGTGTGTGTGTGTGTATTCACTTGGTCTTTGGATCACGTGTTGGACTCGTGATCGACAGCTATTTCCCTCCTGGAAGAGAGCTCAGAGCTCGTAGGTCCGATCTATGGGTAATGCTATGACCTTGCACACACACATACACCCAACTCCCCGCCCACGAGAGTCAGAGTAACGACCCGAAGCTCAGCGGTACCGAAATAATTTCGGCCCTGGGCAGGATTCGAACCATGAGCTGCGGGCCACTATTGTGGCAGCTCAGTGCTCTACCAACTACGCCACCAAGTGTGTGTGTGTGTGTGTGTGTGTGTGTGTGTGTGTGTGTGTGTGTGTGTGTGTGTGTGTGTGTGTGTGTGTGTGTGTGTGTGTGTGTGTGTGTGTGAACATGTATCTAATATATATATATATATATATATATATATATATATATATATATATATATACATATAGTCAAACCTCGGTCTCGAACGACGCTGACACGTGGCCGCTGACGAAACGTAAACATTTCTCTGTTGACCGCTGAGCTGAATAGTTGCGCTGTACTTTCATTATCAACTTTATTGCATTCAGTATTTATTTTTCCTACACTAGTCATGGCTCCAAACAAAGCAAAAAGTGATACTGGTCAAGGAAAAAAAATAGTGAGAAAAACAATCGAAGAGAAGAAAGAAATGATCGTAAAACACGAAAATGGCGTTCGTGCATCTGATCTTGCTGTGCAGTACGGTATGGCAAAGTCTACAATTTGCACTATTGTCAAGAATGAAGAAGTGATAAAGTCGGCTGATGTTGCTATAGGAGTGACCGTCAATAGTAAACAAAGACCGCAAATATTTGAGGAAATGGAAAAATTTTTGCTTGTTTATATGAATGAGAAACAGTTAGCATGTAATAGTGTCTCTGAAGCATTTATATATGATGAAGCGTTGACAATTTACGATTATCTAGTAAAGAAAAGCCCTGGTACAAGTGCTCATGATCATGTATTTAAAATAAATCGAAGATGGTTTGAAATTTTTTAGAACGGAAGTGAAATTCACAGTGTAGTTAGGCATGGTGAGGCGGCGAGTTTTAACAAGGAAATGGCGGAAAATTTTTGGTTGAGTTTGGTGACTTTATAAAGAAGGTTTTCTCCCCCAACAAGTGTTTAATGCTGATCAAACGGGATTATTCTGGAAAATTTTACCAAAAAGAACGTATATTATTAAGGAAGAAAAATCGCTGCCTGGGCACAAGCCAATGAAAGACAGACTCACTCTTGTGCTGTGCGGTAACGCAAGTGGTGATTTCAATGTCAAACTATTGCTAGTGTATCATTCTGATAATCCAAGAGTTTTCAAAAGAAATAATGTTATGAAAAGTAAATTGTCTGTAATGTGGCGAGCTAATACGAAGGCTTGGGTGACAAGACAATCTTTTACAGTATGGATTCATGAAGGTTTTGCCCCAGATATTAGAAAATACTTGCAAGAAAAAAATTGCCACTAAAATGCCTTCTCGTGTTGGATAATGCTCCTGCTCACCCTCCAGGTTTGGAGGATGACTTAGTTGGTGAGTCTGATTTTATTAAGGAAAATTCCTGCCACCTAACACAACACCTCTAATCCAACCTATGGATCAACATGTCATAGCTAACTTTAAGAAACATTACGCTAAAGCCATGTTTCGTAAGTGTTTCC
>NC_134801.1:12452566-12477566 GCF_046742065.1 Oratosquilla oratoria
TTTCCTTTCCAAACTGCCTTGTCTCCGCCATACCAAATAAGTCTATTTTTCTTCTCTGCATCATTTCAATTATTTCTTCTTTTTTGTCCGTGTATGTGGCAATGTTTAAAGTTGCACGTCTTATTTTTGGCATAGTTCGAACTCTGGTCCATAAACGTTTCCTGTTTCGTCTTCGATAGGTCCGTCCTGGTTCCGAGGCTGTCCCTTGAGTTTCTCGAGCAAATAGGTCATTTTACGTCACCGGCTTGCTAGTCCTGTCATGACAACATTCCTCTTTATCCAGGCTTGGAACTGGCATGGGATTCAGAAGTCATACCCACATGGCAGAGTCTATGCACCTTGTATGATATTTCTCTCTTTACATATGTGATATTTGGTAAAGGAGGCAGGAATTATTTGATTACAACGTGCAGAAAGGCGAGAGAATCGAACGTAAAAGATATTGTCATGGTAAATCAGGCGATACAAAACGTAATTGGTAAGGGAAGACATATATATATATATATATATATATATATATATATATATATATATATATACATATATATATATATAATATATATATGTATGTATATATATATATACATATATATATACATATATATACATATATATTTATATACATATTATATATATATATATATATAAATATATTTATATATATATATATATAAATACATATATGTTGTTGGCGTCCGTCTGTCTCGGGAGACAATGGAGGTCGCGTTTTTTTTTTTTTTTTTTTCTTGTTTTTTTTTTTTTTCGTTACAACGCCTGCTGTGGCTGTAGAGTCCAATTCTGGAGCGGCAGGCTCTATTACAGTTGTCACAGGTAAAGTCCGCACCTGGCTGTGTGGGGGCTGTTGCTAGCCTCTGCCGTCTGCGCTCTCTTTTCTCATCCCACTGGTCCTCTCTCCTCTTCTCGCGAGTTTGAATGCCTGCCTTGACAACGTGTCTCCAACTGCTGCGGTCAGCGGCCACTGCCTCCCAGCTTGTTGGGTTAATGTCGCCTGCCTTCAGATCACGTTTGAGAACGTCCTTGTAGCGGAGGATGGGCCTTCCTGCAGGTCTGGAGCCAGTGGCAAGCTCCCCATACAGCACGCTCTTCGGTATTCGGCCATCGTCCATTCGTCTAACATGACCGAGCCATCTCGATCGCCTCTGGCTGAGCAAGGCGAACATGCTGGGTATTCCCGCCTGTGTGAGAACATTCTTGTTGGAGACATGATCTTGCCAACTAATGCCCAGGATTCTTCTGAGGCAGCGCATGTGGAGGATGTTGAGTCGGCGTTCTTGACGGGAACACAGGGTATATATATATACGTGTGTGTTTATGTATATGTAAACATATTCATTTTATTTCAACAACTATGCCCACTTATCTAGATCCTTAAAAGCAGAGTTAAACAGTTTATCAGTTCCTAAAGTGAAATTTGTGAATGATATACAGAAAGAGGGAATATACAAATATGTGGGAAACTACTTGGTGTAGCTGTAGATTCAATGTGCATATATGGTAAAGTGAAATGTAATCCGAGATCAGTTAATGAGGAAATTTGGTAAGAGTTAATAAGAAGAGAGATGACGTTCTTACTCAATAAGGAAAACTGTATATGGATTGAAACGTTATGTAGTTTGCTAGTCCTTAGAATGGAAAATGAAATATGAGACTATTGGTGGAAGGTGTCTGAAAATTTTAGCTTTTGATGTAATATACAAATAAGAAGCTAGACGAGAGTAAAAGCATAAAAGGATGTAAAGACGGCGTGGCAAAGAAATGGTCGAGTAGATAATACGTTGGCATTAAGAGAAATGGTTGCATTTAGAAATTATTAAGAGTGTTGAGTAGGGAAGCGACAGGCAGATGGTGTTAAGGGTGGAACTCGTGAACTTGTGATTTATAAGGCGAAAAGGTGAATATATATATATATATATATATATATATATATATATATATATATATATATATATATATATATATCGGTTGATGACGTCACGTTGAGACAATTACAGGGGTGACTGAATGAAAAAAATGGCAGTTCTCATGGTAGAAAAAGGAGTTAAAGTGAGACTTTTTCTTGTGTTAACTCTTGTTAGTATTGTTGTTATAATCATTAATGTTGTTATTGACATCGTTAGTAATAGTGTCTATTGGCTATAAAAAAAAATCTTCTTATTTCATCAAAATTAGTTAAGAAAAAACAAACTGTTTGGAATAACTATCTATGAAGTCCTCAGCAGTTACGTAATACTTCTGCAATACATAATTTAAAGAATGTTCGGTTAATACTCGGTTTACCCCCTTATGGGTCGATAGCCTTAAGGTAGAAAGAAAAATACTTGGTAGGCAACACAAAAAGAAGGCTGTCTTTTTTTGTTATGAGAATCACCTAAGCAAAATCTGACAACTTTAAAAATGAATAGCAAATAGTCTTCGTACATAACAACGGGGTGAAAGTGTTCATAATAAAAGGTGCCAGCCCGTATATTCTCTCCGCCTGCCTTTTCTTTAAAGATTTTATTTCTAATAAACGTTTTCTTCCACTTTTGTTCAATTATAATTTTTCACTTTACAATATATTATAGCAAATTATACCATATTATATCTTTTATTATTAATTATATTATATTATATCATATTATACTGTACAGCCACGTGGCGTCGCGACAAGTCACGTGGCAGGGAACGTGACTGATGGCCATGACCTGACGCTCTCTGCCAGCGCGACCCTGCTTGACCCGACCGAACCCAGTGCAATTACCTAATTACGCACCACAGGTAACTTGCCCACGAGTATATATACCGGCTTCCGCCGCATGTAAAATCAGTTCACTCGTACCTTACAATAAAGGAGACGAACTCACCAAAACCTCTTTCTCTTCGCCAATAGTAGCTTCGCTACAATACCATATATTATACTGTATTATACTACTTTTCAACCAGAACCCTAATGTTTGGGTCTTTTAATGTGCGTGGATATGGTACAGATGAGAGTAAAAGGAAAGATATAGACAGTATGTTTGTGAGAATAAAGATGGATGTGTTGGCATTAAGTGAAATTAAGTTGAAAGGTAGGGTCGAGTTTGAGTTTAGGGGTGTAGTTGGAAGGATGTCAGGAGTGACGAGAGGATAAGGGAGGGAAGGGGTGGCTATACTAGTAAGTGAAGAGATTGGTAAACATGTGGTAGAGTGGAAGAAGGTTTCTTCAAGATTAATATGAATTAATAAACGTTTCTTTTCCACTTTTTCAATTATAATTTTTCACTTTACAATATATTATAGCAAATTATATCATACTACATCTTTTTGTATTAATTACATTATATCATATCATATCATACCATATACTATACTGTATTATACTACTTTCCAACCAGAACCCTAATGTTTGGGCCTTTTAATGTGCGTGGATATGGTACACATGAGAGTAAAAGGAAAGATATAGACAGTATGTTTGTGAGAATAAAGATGGATGTGTTGGCATTTAGTGAAGCTAAGTTGAAAGGGAGGGTCGAGTTTGAGTTTAGGGGTGTAGTTGGAAGGATGTCAGGAGTGACGAGAGGATAAGGGAGAGAAGGGGTGGCTATACTAGTAAGTGAAGAGACTGGTAAACATGTGGTAGAGTGGAAGAAGGTTTCTTCAAGATTAATATGGATGAAGGTAAAAATGGGAAGGGAAATGTGGGTTTTTATAAGTGCACATGGGCCTGGAAGTGAGAAGAGTGTAGAGGAAAGGGAGGCTTTTAGGATATATCTAAATAAGTACATAGATGGTTTAGGGAGAAATATCAATGTAGTGGTACTGAAAGATCACGATGCTAGGGTAGGAAATTAACCAATAGGCGTAATTGGAGAGATGATGGTGGAGATGTGTCTAGAAAGAGAGTTGATCATAGCAAATATAGTGTTTAGGAAGAAAGTCAAGCATAAGTACACATGGTAGAGGGTGATGGATGGAATGGTGGTAGATAGGGCTTTAATGGACTATATAGTGGTAACCAGGAGAAGAGTAGGAAGAGTTTTGGATGTACATATTCTAAAGGGAAAGAGTGGGGGAATATCGGATACTTTTTTGGTGAAAGGTAAGTTAAGACTGGAGGATATATGGAGAAAGAGTGTACGGGGTGGCCAAAGAAACCAATGTGAGAAAGCACTACAAAAACAAGCGTGCGGTCGCTTCGTAAGCAGAATCAAGACTGACTCCGACGCCAAGCCGCGCCAACAAGCTCAGACTTGGCGGGAAATCATACACGCTTAACATGAACACTTGGTTCTCACAATAATACATTAAATATATAATAATAAATAATAAATAATACAAATATGTATGTACAACACACAAGGAATATTATATGTCACAATTACAAGAGGAAAAAGACAGAAAGTAGGGAGATGCTTAGAGTGAACTGCTTAAATGAGAACGAAAAAGAGAAGGAATACAAGAAGAAGCTGAGAGAGAAGATGGAGGGAATGAAGGATACAGTAGAAGAGAAGAAGCGAGCATTCACCTATTGGTTACAAAATAGGATGAGAGGTACAAAGAAAAGAAAAGAGAAGTAAAGCATAAGATAAAGAAAGCAAAGAGGAGAACAGATGTAAAATGGGGTATGAGTATGACAGAAAATTTTGAAAGTAATAAAAGATATTTTGGAGGGAAAATAAGAGGTAGAAAAGGAGGCGAATCAAGTAGAGAAGAAAATGTAAAAGGTGCAGATGGAGAGATGATAATGGAAGAGACGGCAGTAAGAGGAAGATGGGCAGAATGTTTTAGGGAGTTGCTAAACGTGAAGGAGGATAGGGAGGGAAAGGTAGTTGCAGTGGGAAGTGCTAAGAAAATAACAGTGATGAATGAAGAAAATGGAGGAGAAATAAGGAAAGATGAAGTGAAGGCAGTTGTTAAGATGATGAGAGCAGGTAAAGCACCTGGATTGGATGGGTGTCATGTGGAGTGTCTAAAAAAAAAAGGAGATACAGTTAGGGTGGATTGGCTGGTGAGGTTATTTAATATTTGTTTAAGAGAGGGTAGAGTGTCGGGGGACTGGAGGGAAAATGAGACAAGTGTGAGTGTAGTTGTTTCAAAGGGATCAGTTTGTTAAGTGTAGTTGGGAAGGCCTATGGGAGGGTTTTGATTGAGAGGATTAGAAAAGAAACAGAGGGAGTAATTGGTGAGGAACAGTGTGGGTTTAGGACAAATAGGGGTTGCGTGGATCAGATTTTTGTGGTAAGACAGATATGTGAGAAATCTTTAGGAAGAGGCAAAGATATTTTTCATGGATTTGGAACAGGCTAAACATGAAGGCACTGTGGAAAGTACTACAGATACATGGGATAGGGGGAAACTTTTAAGAGCCGTCAAAAGTTTTTACGAGAGTAGTAGAGCTTGTGTTAGGATTAGAAATGGAGAGAATAAATAGTTTAAATTAAAGATAGGACTTTGCTTGGTATGTGTTATATCGCCTTGCTATTTAATATAGACATGGATGGTGTGGTGCGAGAGGTAAATGCAAGAATACTGGGCCGTGTATTGGAGATGGTTAAAGAGGATGGGGAAAAGTGGGAGATAAGCCAGTTGTTGTTTGCTGACGACACTGCGCTTGTAGCAGGATCAGATGAGGGATTAAGAAAGTTAGTAACGGAATTTGGGAAGATGTGCGAAAGAAGGAAGATGAATATAAATGTGGGTAAAAGTAAAGTGATGAGATATACAAGGGGAGAGGATGGCAGCAAATTGGAAGTGAGCATTAAAGGAGAGAGGCTGGAGGAAGTAGATAGCTTTAGATATCTGGGTGCAAATGTGGTGGTAAAGGGAGGAGTGGGGGAGGAGGTAGAATGTAGATCGAGAGAAGCAAGTAAATGCCTTGAGGGATTAAAGAGTGTAATGAGAAATTGACATTTGAGAATGAATAATTAGGAGGAGGTTGTTTGAAGGAGTGATTGTGCCAACAGCACTGAATGGGAGAGAAACATGGAACATGAGGGGAAGAAGAGTTTAAATGTGTTAGAGATGAAATACCTAAGAGGTATGGTAGGGGTTATTAGCCTGGATAGATTAAGAAACGAGGAAGTAAGGAGGAGAGCAGCAATGGAGAGGGAGTTGGGAGATAGGGTTGATGAAAGAATATTAGGATGGTTTGGACACATGGAAAGAATGAGTGAAGAAAGACTAGTAAAAGAGGTATGGAAGGCAGAAATGGAGTGAGTGAACATGATGGAGCAACCAAGGATGAGATGGATGGATGGGGTACAAGGGGCATTGGGAAAGAAAGGAATGTCTTTTGAGGAAAGAAGGGAGAAGAGAGAAGATAGGGGTAAGTGGAGAAGGGTTGTGTATGGATGATGCTGTGAAGCATGGAAGGGAGTGGGTGGGGGATGGGAGGTGGGGGAGTATGTGTGAATAATATTTTGACACAGCCCCAAGGGATTTCTCCCCGTCTTCTTTTTTTCTGCATGAGGAGACGGAGAGGGGGACGCCGATTAAATGAAGCAGCTTTGCTATGGGTGTACTGTGTCTTACTATATTGCTTCTGACCCAGGGCAGCGGGCAAGATGCAGGGATGACCCGTCATCCAGGAGGTGCCAAGAAAAGAGGGAGGGGGGGAAGTTGAATGGGAGTGGAGTTTTGTAGGTATGAAATGGGCAGGAGTGGGTTTTATACCCTTGACTTTGGCTACCTCCCTTGTAAGGAGGGAAAAGCCGTTGGTATATGTATGTATATATGTATTATACTGCTATTCACCATAAAGTGGGAAGTAATAAACCCACTGGTAGGACAAGCCCCATCAATTGCGGCAAACCGTTTTTTTTTTTTTTTTTCAACATACCGTATTATATATCATATTATACTATATATCATATCACATCATATTAGATCATATTATATCGCATGACATCATACCATACTGTAGTGTGTTTCTGCATGTCAATGACAAATCCTACCTGCGCCGCAAGCCAACCTTTGGCTCGGAGGAAATTTTCAGCTAACTCCTTAGGTCAATCATTGCCGATTTTGGAGCCGGGGCGGGAAGGGTGGTGGAGGGTAAGAGGGTGGGTTGGTGGTGGTGGGGAGTCGGAGGGAGAGCGGAAGAGTATCAGGGGGAGGGAAGAGGGGACTGGTGGGGGTATGGACTAATAAGATTGTCAATGAATGGAGAAAATTTTTACCTAATATCCTGAAGAAAATTTGGGGCGATTGTTTTTAAATTCTAACAAGAAAAAATCTCGGAGATGCTATTTTTAGATGTAAATATAATAGAATGATAATTGTATATATATATATATATATATATATATATATATATGTATGTCTGTGTGTATATACAGTATATGTATGTATGTATGTATATACAGTATATGTATATATATATATATATATATATATATATATGTGTGTGTGTGTGTGTGTGTGTGTGTATATATATACATATATATATTACGAAATTTACAAGAAGAAATTTACAATCTCACCTTATACTCGTGCATATACACAGAAAGGACCGGAGAACACTTGGTGCGATTGGCCTTTTTTTTTTTTTTTATTTATTTTTTTTTTTCAACGATGACTACTATGCCACAAGTCAGTTTGAGACTCACAAATTCTAAATCTTTAAGGCAGCATACCTTGCAGTGGAGTTGTATATATATATATATATATATATATATATATATATATATATATATATATATATTGGAAAACAGTAAACACCAGATTCAATTGAAGGGTTTATTTGCCCGACGTTTCGATTCCCGTCCAGGAATCGTCTTCATCAGTCGTTCGCACTAACTTACCTGTCCAATTCCACTTCCTCTCTTTCACCACGTCCACAATATATTTCCTGGACGGGAATCGAAACGTCGGGCAAATAAACCCTTCAATTGAATCTGGTGTTTACTGTTTTCCAATATGGATCCCAGATTCCAAATCTTCTCATATATATATATATACATATATACATATATATACATATATATATATACATATATATAAATTAATCAAGTCAGCCATCCTGAGTCCACTGCTGAACAAAGGCCTCCTCCTTCATAACATTCCATGATTTACACGACCGTGCCAACTTCTGCCACGTCACTCCTGCAAACTTCTCAATCTCGTATCTCCACCTCCTCTCTGGTCTCTTTCCACGCTTCCCATCTCGCGGCGTCCATTCAGTAACACACTTGCTCCATCACTCATCAGTCGTTCGCACTAACTTACCTGTCCAATTCCACTTCCTCTCTTTCACCACGTCCACAATATATTTCACTCCAGTTTGCTCTCTCACCCAACTTGCTCTATCTCGGTCTCAGCATTTTTCCCATCATTTATCTCTCCATTCTTCTCTGACCAGTCCCTAGTTTTGTTTCTATCGCCTTCGTCAGTTTCCAAGCCTCACACCCGTAGATTATTGCTAGCAGAATGCATTGATTGTAAACTACGTTTCAAACATAAAGGTAGATAGCCTCTCAGGATTTTGTTGTACTTACCAAACACTTTCCAACTAATAGTAATACGTCTTTTTATTTCATTGTCATGATATTTTGTCACTTTCACCATCTGGCCTAGATAATTATACTCTTCAACTTCTTGAACCGTCTGGGGTATTGGCTGCTTGTTATTGTGGCAAAGTAGCATGCAGCTAATACGTTAGGGTCTATATGGGGCTCCCCTACGGACCAGAGCCACACATCATTTTGTCTATGATAGAGGAAAACTCTTCATAGAGAAATGATGACACTTTTATACTACGACTGTCCCTCCGTTATGCTGTCCCCCAACCCCTTGCTGCTGTCCTGTACCATTTCTCTGAGTATTCATTTTCTGTTATGGGGGAATTCCCTGTGGTGGGGGAAAAGAATACTGCCACGAAGTGATTCCACTTGGATCGTAAGAGGTGAGAAGAAAGGGACGGGGAGTGGGACTAGGCATCCTTCTCCTTGTAGCCCCAAAGGGGACATTCCTAAACGAAAAAGTAAAGGCATAAGAGGGTCTGGGAGTTTTCCGACCAGCACCCTAAGGTTTGGGTCTTTTAATGTGCGTGGATGTGGTACAGATGAGAGTAAAAGGGAAGAGATAGGTTTGTGAGAAGAAAGATGGATGTGTTGGCTTTGAGTGAAACTAAGTTGAAAGGGAAGGGTGAGTGTAAGTTTGGGAGTGTGAGTGGAAGGTTATCAGGAGTGAAGAGAGGGCGAGGGAGGGAAGGGGTGGCTATTCTAGTAAGTGAAGAGATAGGTAAACGTGTAGTGGAATGGAAGGAGGTTTCCTCAAGGATAATGTGGATGAAGGTGAAACTGGGAAAGGAGATGTGGGTCTTTGTAAGTGCATATGGGCCTGGCAGTGAGAAGAGTGTAGAAGAAAGGGAGGCCATTTGGATAGATTTAAATGAGTGCATTAGAGGATTTAGGGAGAAATGTCAACGTAATAGTACTGGGAGACCTTAATGCTAGGGTGGGAAATGGTCCAATTGATGGAGTGGTTGGGAAATGTGGAGTTCCAGGAAAGAATCGTAGTGGAGAGTTGATGGTGGAGATGTGTCTAGAAAGAGTTGATGATACCAAATACAGTGTTTCGGAAGAAAGTCAAGCATAAGTACACATGGGAGAGGGTGGTGGATGGAAGGGTGGTAGATAGAGCGTTGATGGTAGTGGTAAATAGGTCTATGATAGGAAGAGTTAAGGATGTACATGTGCTAAGGGGAGAGGGTGGGGGAATATCAGATCATTTTTTGGTGGAAGGTAAGTTGAGAGTGGAGCATAGATGGAGAAAGAGGAAAGGGACAAAAGGTAGGGAGGTTCTTAGAGTGAACTCTTTAAATGAAAAGGAAAAGGAGAAGGAGTACAAGAAGAAGCTGAAGGAGGAGTGGGAGGGAGTGAAGGATAGAGTAGAGCTAGGTGTGGAGGAGGAATGGGGATGGTTCAAGGAGGGAGTCATAAAGTGTGCAAGGATGGTGTGTGGAACAAGAAGGACAGGAGGAAATAGAAGGAAGGGTAGTGAATGGTGGGATGAGGAAACAAAGAATGTTGTAGAAGAGAAGAATTGAGCTTTCACAGATTGGTTACAAAATAGGACGAGGGAGTCATATGAGAGGTACAAAGAAAAGAAAAGAGAAGTAAAGCAAAAAGTAAAGGAGGCAAAGAGGAAAGCAGATGTGAAGTGGGGTAAGAGTATGACAGAAAATTTTGAAAGTAATAAAAAGATGTTTTGGAAAGAAATTAAGAGAGGAAGAGGAGGCGAATCAAGTAGAGAAGAAAAGATAAAAGGTGCAGATGGAGAGATGATAATGGAAGAGAAGGCAGTAAGGGGAAGATGGGCAGAATATTTTAGGGAGTTGCTAAATGTGAAGGAGGATAGGGAGGGAAAGATAGTTGCAGTGGGAAATGCTAAGAAAATGAGAGTGATGAGTGAGGAAAATGGAGGAGAAATAAGGAAGGATGAAGTGAAGGCAGTTGTTAAGATGATGAAAGCAGGTAAGGCACCTGGTCTGGATGGATGCCATGCAGAATGTCTAAAAAAAAAAAAAAAGGGAGGTACAGTGATGGTGGACTGGCTGGTGAGGTTATTTAATGTTTGCTGGAGAGAGGGTAGAGTGCCGGAGGACTGGAGGAGTGCCTGTATAGTTCCACTTTACAAGGGAAAAGGGGACAAGTGTGAATGTAGTAGTTTCAGAGGGATTAGCTTGTTGAGTGTAGTTGGGAAGGCTTATGGGAGGATCTTGATTGAGAGAATTAGGAGAGGAACAGAGGAAATAATTGGTGAGGAACAGTGTGGATTTAGGACGGGTAGAGTTGTGTAGATCAGATCTCTGTGGTAAGACAAATATGTGAGAAAGCTATAGGGTGTTTTTTGGGCATTTATGGATCTGGAAAAGGCTTATGATAGGGTAGACAGAAAGGCACTGTGGGAGGTTATGCAGATATACGGGATAGGAGGAAAGCTTCTAGGAGCTGTCAAGAGTTTGTGTCAGGATTAGAAATGGAGAGAGTGAGTGGTTCGAGGTAAAGATGGGACTTCGTCAAGGATGCGTTATGTAGCCATGGCTGTTCAACTTATACATGGATGGGGTAGTGCGAGAGGTAAATGCAAAGGTAGTGGGTCAGGGATTGGAGATGGTTGATGGTTAAAGAAAATGGAGAAAAGTGGGAGGTAAGCCAACTGTTGTTTGCTGACGACACTGCGCTTGTGGCAGGATCGGAGGAGGGATTGAGGAAGTTGGTGACAGAGTTTGGGAGAGTATGTGATAGAAGAAAGCTAAAGATAAATGTGGGTAAAAGTAAGGTGATGAGATGTACAAGGGGTGAAAGTGGCAGTAGACTGGAAGTGAGCATTGAGGGAAAGCGACTGGAGGAAGTGGATAGTTTTAGATACTTGGGTGCAAATGTGGCAGGAAAAGGTGGAGTGAAAGTGGAGGTAGAATGTAGATTGAGAGAAGCGAGTAAATTCCTTGGTGGATTGAAGAGTGTATGAGGAATAGACATTTGGGAATGGATGCTAAGAGGAGACTGTATGAAGGAGTGATTGTGCCAACAGCACTGTATGGGGCAGAAACATGGAACATAAGAGAGGAAGAGAGAAGGAGTTTGAATGTGTTTGAGATGAGGTGTCTGAGAAGTATGATGGGGGTTACTAGGCTGGATAGAGTGAGAAATGAGGAGGTGAGGAGAAGAACAGGGGTGGAAAGGGAGCTGGGAGATAGGGTTGATGAAGGAATATTAGGATGGTTTGGACACATGGAAAGAATGAGTGAAGAAATACTAGTAAAAGAGGTATGGAAGGCAGATGTGGAGGGAGTGAACATGAGGGGACGTCCTAGGATGAGGTGGATGGATGGGGCGAAGGGGGCTTTGGGGAAGAGGGGAATGTCTGTTGAGGAAGGACGGGAGAGGACAGAAGACAGGGGTGAATGGAGAATGATTGTATATGGATAATGTTGTGATGCATGAGGTGGAATGGGCGGGGGGATGGGAGGTGAGGTAGTATGTGTGAGCAAATTTGACGCAGCCCGAAGGGATTTCTCCCCATCTTCTCCTTTTATGCATGGGGGGACGGAGAGGGGGGGTCGCCGATTTAATGAAATGGCCTTGCTGTGGATGTGCTGTGTCTTGCGACACTACTTCTGACCCAGGGCAGTGGACAAGGTGCATACATCTCCCTTGGTCTCACCATCAACTCCAAGAAGACCCAGATACTATATCAACCATCTTCTAATGATCCAACCAGAAGAGAACCATCAATCAAGCTTGGAGAAACAACCCTCGAAAACGTGGATCATTTCCCTTATCTTGGTAGTCATCTATCATCAAATCTTGACCTGAGTGATGAGATTCAACATCGATTGAAGTATGCTGGAACTGCCTTCGGTCGTCTCCGTAACAGAATCTTTCAAGACCATGATATCAGAACCGACACCAAAATGGCCGTGTACAACGCAGTAGTCATCCCAACACTTCTGTACGCATCCGAAACCTGGACAACGTACCGTCGCCATCTGGACACGTTGGAAAAGTTTCATCAAAGATGTCTACGAAGTATCCTGAACATCAGTTGGGAAGACAGAAGAACTAATGTCAGCGTCCTGAAAGCAGCCAAAGCAACAAGCATTGAGGCTCACATCATCAAAAGTCAACTGAGATGGAGTGGGCATGTTGTTCGAATGTCCGATGACCGTTTACCAAAACAGATTTTCTATTCGCAACTGAAAGAAGGAAATCGAAAGAAAGGAGGACAGAAAAAGAGATACAAGGATCTGTTGAAGGCCAACATGAAAAAGTGTAACATCGACTTCAACAACTGGGAAGAAAATGCAAGAGACCGAAACTTCTGGAGGTCCACCATTCGCGAAGGAACAACAACATTCGAAACAAACCGATGTGAAGAGTTGGAAGAAAAGCGAAGAAGGAGGAAGGAGAGGCAACTCCAACCAAAACCAGATCTACCGCAACGAACAACGTGCCCAACATGCGGAAGATCCTTCAAAGCCCGAATTGGTCTCATCAGCCATCTTCGGGTGCACAAATGACCGCACTCAGACCAGAACGAAGACCATCATCCTCTGAAGAGAGAGGGATAGCCACGACGGCTAAGATGAGAGGGAGGGTGGAGGGGTGTGGAGTGTATTCAGGGATGGAATGGGTAGGAATTATTTTATGCCTTTTCCTTTATGGCTGCCTCCCTTGTAAGGGGGAAAAAGCCTTGGTATATGTATGTATGTAACTTCTTAAAGACTCTCACCATCGATTAGAATATCTTTACTTTGAACTTTCGTGTTCAACATTACTTTGGTTTTACTCTTATTCGTTTTTAAACCTGCTTTGAAACCTTCCTTGTTAAGATCGCTCAGCATATCTTGTAAGTCTTCTGCTCTTTCTGAAATAAGAGTAATGTCATCCGTAAATCTTAGGTGGTTTAAATATTCGCCATTAATCTTCAAACCTTTCTCTTCCCAACTCAACCTTCTGAAAATATCTTTCAAGTAAGCTGTAAATAATTTGGATGAAATTGTATCGCCTTGCCGTAATCCTTTCTCGATTTTGATCTTTTCTATATCTTTACGTAGTCGAATTATAGCGGTACCTTTCGCATAAATCTTTTCTAAAACCCTTACGATCTGTTCGTTTGTACCCTGATTGCGTAGCGAGTTTAGTGTTGTTCTACCGAGCCAAAGGCCTTCTCGTAATCTACAAAAGCTAAATAGAGAAGTATGCTGTATTCTGTCGTTTTCTCGATTAGTTGGTTAATCGCCTGCAAATGGTCTAGCGTTAAGTATCCGCTCCTAAAGCCTACCTGTTCTCTCGGTTGGTTTCCATCTAAAACTTGACAGTCTATTTGTAAGGATCTTTATACTTTATATACATTTGATAGCAAGCTATTCGGTCGATAGTTACTAAAGTCCTCCTGGTCTCCTTTTTTATGAAGCAAAATCACTATAGTATTGCACCAAGATTCAGGAACGTTTTCTTGACGTAAGCACTGGGTGTACAACTGAGCTAACTTAATATGAACTTCTTTCCCTGCGTCTTTCAACAGATCTATTGATATACCATCTTCCCCAGGTGCTTTTCCTCGTTTCATATTTTAAGAGCAAATTCTACTTCTTCCTTTGTAATCACTGGTACACTAACGTCTACAGATTAATTTATTGACTCAGCTACGGTCTTCGACGAGTAAAGCTCTTGGTAAAATTCTTCTACTCTTTTTACCATTCTGTCCCTGCATTTAATTATTTCCCCATTTCTATCTTTCAAACATGTCATCTGCTGTCTTCCTAAAGCATGTCTGCGCTCGGTCCCTTTAATACTTTAACATTTCCGAATAGTTTCCTCTATTTTATCCTTGTTTCTCTTTCCTTTCTCTGATTTCTGCCTTTTGTTGATAAGCTTGTTTAGTACTACTTTTTCTATTTCGTCTCGACTGCTTTTAATTTACATGGTCCTCCTCTTAACTAGTTCATTTGTAGTTTTGGAGTATTTGTTTTCTCTGATACTTTTTGTACTTTCTACTTTCTCTTCCGATTCCCTAATGATATTCACTAAATTCAAATTTATATCTTCGACGGTGTCCTCGTTAGTTCTAAGAGCTTCGAATCTATTTTTAATTTCCAGCTGAAACTCCTTCTTATTATCCTTAACCTTTGCAAGACTTATTTTCGTTTTTAAGATTAGTTTATTTCTCTCGGCTCTGAAATCGAATTTAGCTGTGCAACCTACCATTCTATGGTCACTACCTATGTTGACTTTATTTATGACCTTAACATTGCCAAAACTGTTGCTCTCGTCCCCTAATATGAAATCTACTTCGTTCCTTGTTGTTCCATTTTGGACTTCTCCAGGTCCACTTGCGACCTACACGCTTTTGGAAGAAACTGTTCATTATCCTTATGTTGTAGTTCTCTGCAAAATTTATCAACATCTCACCTGTCATTTCCTTCACCTACTACATATTTCCCAATGGAAGACTCATCTCCCAACTTCTTCCCCACTTTAACATTAAAGTCGCTATTACTAACTTGTACTTACTTTTTTCTTGATCCATTACCTGACTTAAATCATCATAGAAGAATTCAATTTCATCGTCTGAACTCTATGAAGTTGGTGCATAAACATGAAATATTTTAGATTGTACCCTTTACACAGCCTGATCACAATCCAAGCTACCCTGTCTGATAAACTACTGAACTTAACCACGTTACCAGCAACCTCTCGGTTGATCAAGAATCCTGCTCCACTAGATCGTTCTTTGTCCTTACCTCTACAGAAGAACAGGTGGTGACCGTCTTGTAATTGAATCAGCTTTTCTTCCGTTCTTCGGACTTCGCTCAGTCTTACGATATCCCACTTGATGTTGTCTAGTTCTTCCATTAAACTCTCCAGCCTGTGGTTTTCTGAGAAAGTCCTTACATTATATACATTATAAATATACTCGTAGATCTTCATTTTCTTCATACTGTTTAATGTTCAAGGCTTGGATCTGCTTGGACAGTGCTTACTCACATTCGGTGGTACACGGCCCGTAAGTACATGAAGCAATGCGGTTGGACCTTTAGGAGACGATGATCCAACAGGAACGCCCTTTTTTCATGGATGCTATGAAGGGTTTTTGGCAATAATCTCACCTCTCTGCCAACTAATTTCTGGTGAGATATTTCTCTGGTGTCACCTTATTCATTATATTCGGTGAAGCCCAATGGTCAACGCCGTCATTATGACGGTACCCCATATATCTATGGGGAATTTCCCTGTTCGCCATCAGGGACGTACCAGTTAGCAGTGGGTCCTGCGACTGTGTGTGTGTGATCTGCTCTTTGCCTGATCTTTCGTGCAAAACCTGTTCGATATGGGTGACCCTGGAGAGATTTTCTCTCTATCGACATAGCTTTTGTAATCATCAAGATTCTCAAGCCTATTCATCACGTCAAGGTGTTAACTCTCGTATATGCATGTATATATATATATATGTGTGTGTGTGTGTGTGTGTGTGTGTGTGTGTGTGTGTGTGTGTGTGTGTGTGTGTGTGTGTGTGTGTGTGTGTGTGTGTGTGTGTGTATATACACATATATATATGTATATATATATATATACACATATATATATATTTATATATATATATATATATATATATATATATATATTGTCACGACTCACCACCTATAATGAGTGGATTGATAAGAGACTTAGGAGGACAATATTTAACATTAATAGCACTGCCTCCTCTCTTAATGGTGAATGGACAAATTCTTAATCATTAATCATATTATGTAAACACACATTTACTATTTAGGATAGACAAAGATACATATAATTATTTCCATATATTGAACATAAAAATTATATACATCATTAAATGCAATATAATTCTCCAGTTTAGTAAAGTAAAAGACACTTATAAGATAGAATGAAATCATATTATCACTACAGTCATTCAATAGATCTACCTTCTGATCTCCACAGTATTCTTCAAATGACGAGCTAAACACCATATGAGGACGGAGCCTTTATTTGTACGACGTTTCGCTTATTACAGCTTTTTCAAGTGCAATGTAGTTCAGTTCGAAGCTTTAAGAATCATTTAAATAAACACCTAAGCAAGATGCTGTAATGATTATAATTTATTTCATATTATTTGTTTTTGTTTTGTTATCATTTGTCTGTCTGATTTTCATTTATTATTAGTTATATGTCAATTTATTATTATTTACTATTTACCTGTTTGTTTATTATTTAACTATACCTATGCATTTATTTATGTATTTTATTTGTTATTTACATTATTATAGTTTTCTTTTTCGCATCCGACCTAGATATGGACCAAAAGGTCTCCTGTCGGCATGCTCCGCCTTTGTAATCCTTTGAGATACATATGCTTGAGATTAAATAAGGGGAAAGGAAGGAACGGGGAGAGAAAAGAAGAAGGGGGGGAAGGAAGAGGAGGAGGAGGAGGAAGAGGAGAGGAGGAGGAGAAGGGGGGAGGGGATGGAACACTGGGAAAGGTTGAGAATGCTGGCCCAACCGTCCGTGGGCGAAATGTTCACAAAAGGTGGTTTAAATATTTAAAATTTTGCTGGCCATGGGTATTAGGGGAATTATGTGGGGCGAGATGTTAAACATGCCCCTGTTTTGTTCAATAGTGTTCGTTCCTTGAATGATTGCTGCTTCTAAACACTTCCTGCGGATTTTGTCTGGTTCTCGTATCAGCAGCTCTGCATTCTTCCAGTCCATAAGATGGTTTTCCTTGTTTCTATGTGTCACACATGCATTGGTGGTGACATCATGCCTGACGTCGTAACGGTGTTCACGTATTCGTGTATTCAGGTCGCGTGACGTTTCTCCGATGTAAACTTTATCACATCCTGAACACGGAATACGATAAACACCGGCTTTGGTGCCCGGTGTCTGGTTGTTGTGTATTTTCGTCTTCGTGATGTCTTTTGTCGTTCTGCTTGTCTGGCACACTACTTCCAAGTTGGTGGTTCTTAAAAGATGTGTTAGGTTGGTGGCAACGTCGCTGGTTGGCAACACGAGACGTCTTGTTGTGGTGTCCTGCTGCCTACGGCTTTCCCGAATCTTAGCGGCCTGCTGTCTGCAATTATCTAAAAGAAAATCTGGAAATTTTAGTGTATAAAAGGGTCTCTCTAATAAACCTGCACTCTTCTTCTAAGTACTTTGCACTGCATATCCTAAATGCCCTAAGGAAAAAGCCTATTACTACTTCTCTCTTTGTCCTTATATCATGGTGGGAGTATAAATGAATTAAATAATTTTTGTTGATGGGCTTTCTATACACTTTGAATTCAAGCTGGTTACCGTACTTAAAGATATGTGTGTCCAGGAAAGGAAGAGAATCGTGGATTTCTTCCTCTAGGGAAAACTGAATGGTGGGCTCCGCTTCGTAGGACGTCTGCAAGCGATGAAGATTGAAACGCCTGGGTGTGACGAGTGAAATACACAACAACCTCCTCCTCTCCTCCTCCTCCTCCTCCTCCTCTTCCTCCTCCCCACCCTTCTTCTTTTCTCTCCCCGTTCCTTCCTTTCCCCTTATTTAATCTCAAGCATATGTATCTCAACTTGTACTTGAAAAAGCTGTAATAAGCGAAACGTCGTACAAATAAAGGCTCCTTCCTCATATGGTGTTTAACTCGTCAATCTTGTCGGCAACTGCCACTTTCATGAAGATTCTTCAAATGAATTGAAATAAACAAAATTATTAACATCATCAAATAAACTTAATTGGCATAACTTGCACACATGTAAAGAAATAGACCTTGTATTAATATCAATGAAAAGGTTCACCAATGATATGACTGCAATGGCATGGTATGCATATACATGGTATATCAATTTTATCATGGAATATCTGTTTCACCTCAAGTATTATCAAGATTTTATAAACATCTAACACAATACAATTTCCAAGCTTATATACCTTATTGGAGTCCTCTCTCTCTAGTACAGCATTTCCCCTTTTATTATTAATTCTAAATATGTCACATTCAAGCACATAGGATATGAATCCCCATTAGACTAACATGAGATATATGTTATTCGTTCAGCTGTAAGAGGGAGAGAGAACAAAATTTTTGTTTCGTTAATTCGGATCGACATCAAAACAAGCTTCAACAATGGATCTGTCGACATATATAGGTCGTAAACATAAATCATACATTATTCATACATCACAAGAAATTAAAGCAAACATATTCTTGAATTTCCATGCACTAATTAGAATGTAACACTCTAAAATATATAACATATAAGCAGATGTATTCACCTTTTGAAATAATTGTTTTTCTCTTGCTACGAATGATACAATACGCATGCGCGAATGAAAGGAAATTTAAAACACAACAGGGTGACTATCGTACGCAGTATAGTAACATATATATATATATATATATATATATATATATACTGTATATATATATATATACTGTATATATATATACATATATATATACATAGATACATACATATATATATGTATATATATATATATATGTATATACATATATATACATATGTATATATATATGTATGTATGTATGTATGTATGTATGTATGTATGTATGTATGTATGTATGTATATATTCGATTAAATAGTTAATTAGAGATAGAGAAAACCGAGTACATTGAAGAAGTGTTATCGATTTATGATTGAAACTTGAAACTTGTGATTGAAAGCTTGAAACTCTGAAGCTTGAAACTCCGAAACTTCGAAACTTGGAAACGCAAAGAGGAGGAAGAAGAGAGAACCACATGAGTCAGTCGACACACTGAGCTCGAAGGAGACGGAAACTGGCGGAGCTTGAACACATCTAGCCGGCCATATCACTACATTATCACCACTACGATTTCGTTCTGCACCCAATTGTCTGGGTGAGCTTGAATTGGTAACGTCGGCCAATGGAAAGGGTAGAGGCGGTTGGCCTCTACGACACGAGACACAAAACATACAACTACAAATTGGGCCAATTGCTTCACCTTATAGTTTAGCCTTACCTCCCACACCATCCAGTGTTATCGCCGGTACTAAATCAAAGTATGACAAGTACTCGCGGCTGGAAGAGTCTGTGAAATATTGACTATTGATTCTCACAAATTTATATCTGCTAGAGTATAACTGTGTGATTAAGTGTATGGCCAAGTGTGTAACTAAATGTGTAACAAAAATGAGTATTCTATGACAAGTTTTCATCATTCTATGAACATTCTGATTAAGTGTTAATTGCTTTGTTGGGGCAAAGTTAAAGTGCCAAATTACTGTCGCGTGTTCGTGTATGATATCAATTTATGTCATTATAAGCATAATTATTGTTATTAATGTGAGTGACTGATCTTGTTTAAATATTACTTAAAATTCCTTAAAAATTAGTTTGATTCCTTGCTCTACTGATATTCATATATAACACTATACAGAAGGAAGTACCTACACATATAAAATTTAATTATGCAAAATCCTTGTCCAGTGAAGCTGCCGGAGTAAGTTAGAAATATATTTGCATTCAGAAAGTTAGTCAAGTCCTACTAAGGTTTCAAAGGTTCTGACATAAAATGGCGCCCAACGTGGGGCCCTTCTTGTGTGTTACACACACTCTGGCAGTTAAACATTTATTGTGACCTTGAAGGTTAATTAAGACACGGAAGTGTGCGAGTCATGTATGTGCAGGAACTGGTGAGTGAGGCGGCGGCCCTGGGTTATACGGAACCTGAGGATATCCGGGAGTACGTCCGTAGCCGGCAGCAGCAACTGCAGGACGACAGAGCACAGGAACGAGAGATTGAGGAACTCAAGTTAGAGCATGAGAAGAAGAGGGAGCAACGCGAGTTCGAAGAGAGGAAGGCTCACAGAGAAGTTGAAAAGGAGAGAGAGCAGAGGCTGCATGAGATGCTGCAGCTAAAAAATTCTCAACTTCAGGCCGCTGGCACCAGCTTGTTAGGCGTTACCCCGGCCGCTCCCACGCAGTTTTCAACGCACCGGGTCAATATTCCAAAGTATGAAGTATGTCAAGCAACTGGACCTTTTATTAACAGGTTACAGATGGTGGCGACCACCTACAACTTGAATGGAGATGTTAAGAAGGTCGAATTAATGAACCTCTTCGACGGGAAGTCTCTCGATATTATTCACCGTCTTGACTCCTCAATGCGGGGTTATGAAGACCTTATTTCTTGCTTATGGTATGATAGTGGAGGATGCGCGGGACCGATATCAGCGAACTATGCTGCAGGAAAAGGAGACGGTTGCTCAGGTCTGCGCTCGGCTGAAGAGTTACTTAGAGCAGTGGATAGAAAAGACTTCGTAGACTGTCGAGGGTCTACGCGAATTGATGCTGCACACTAAGCTGGAGAAGTCGTGTCCCATAGAGCTGGTGACTCATTTCAAGACACAGAAAGTAAAGGACCTCCAACAGATGACTGACCTGCCTGATGTACATTTCGCAGCTTATAGATACCACACGATGAGGCAAGTTCAGAAGAACTTGCCTCCACCTGTTCACTCTTGTCAGACACAACATTGGTCAAATCCGCAAGATCAACACTACTGCAACAAACCACCACAGTCATCACCACAGCAGCCGAACCCGCAACGGCCACCCCAGCTTTTGTTTTCTCAAAACCAACAGCAGCACGGGAGGAACCAGTCCTATTCTCATGGTGGCTGGAAAGGTCACCAAATTCAAAAGAAGCAGCAAGCTGCGGCACCAGTACACCACAGAGCAGCACCGGACAAATCTTCTCCAAAAGTTGCTCCACAAGGAGAGTACATCATCACCGGTTCCATGTCAACGCCTCAACACTACATGTGCTCATCTACTGCATTAAGTTCCAATCTCAGAAGCACAGGGCTCCTCTTCAGCCTGGCAAGATATAGGGTGTTACCGCGGTGGTGTTGAGGGACAATGGACTGACGGGATGTTGTGTGAAGGAGAGGCTAGTAACGCCTGACAGTTACACCGGTAACTCCTTGACCGTGAAGGTGGTTAGTCCCTTTTACGACGGAGGAGCCATTGCTGCAGTCATGGCGGAGGAGATAGCGAACCTGGTTGTTAGAAACATCACTGGAGCCAGAAAATTTTGCTCACAGCGGCAAACAAGGTAAAACCTCGGCTAGTTGTGTCTGTTTCCGATCTTGTAGATAGCAAGGATGTAGTTGCCGAGCAAACAACCTACAGCACACTTGTCATGATTCGTAAGAGGGTACAGGAGAGACACTGCAGAATTTCTCGGGGAGCGGAAATCAGGTTCCTTAAAAAAAGGGGAGGAACGACTTTATCGTAGTACGGTTTATCCGAGCTGGGACTCGAGACTGCAGTTCGTCATTCCAAAGAAGTAACGCTTGACAGTGTTTAAGCTGGGTCATGACGCTGCACTAGACGGACACATGGGAGTACAGAAGACTCAAGATAGGGTTTAGTCTTAATTATTCTAGCCTAGTATGGGCCGGAAAATAGTAAGGATGCTGAGGTCATGCAATGTATGTCAGAAGACTACCGACCGCGGCCGAGGAAAGTCTGCACCACTTGGACCACCGTCTCTGATCTCTGAGCCATTCCAGCGAGTGGCTGTGGACATCGTTGGACAAATCATCCCAAGGGCAGCCGATAGTGCCAAATACATCTTTACCAGCGTGGAGTTCGCGACGAGATAGCCTGAAGCAGTGCCCTTTCTCAATATTGATTTTTTTTTCCGCGTACACATTCCAAAGCAGGGGCTTGTCCGACTGGGGAAGCCAGTTTACTTCCTCCGTGATGGATGAGTTGCTGAAACTGGCTGTAAAAGGACTCCGGACTATCCCTTACCACCCCATGTGCAACGGACTCTGAATGACTCGATGGCGCTCTCAAGAAGATGCTAAAGCAGATGACAGCAGATCAACCTAAGGAGTGGCCACGATTCATCGCCTCTATCCTATTCGCATACCGCGAGGTACCCCAAGCTTCGCTACAGTTCAAGCCATTTGAATTAGTCTACGGTAGGTCAGTTCGTGGTCCTCTGCAAGTGCTGCGAGAACTCTGAGACGAAGTAGATCCCAACCCTGCAGTGAAGACCACTTACACATATGTGCTGGACCTGACCAAACGGTTACATGAGACCTGCGAAGTAGCAAAGCAAGAGCTAATCAAGGCAAAGAAGGTCCAGAAGTCAAACTATGACATGAAGGCGAAGCTGAGGATTCTCGAGGAAGGAGACCAGTGTCTCCTTCTTCTACCCACCGCGCACAAGTTGCTGGCGCAGTAGAAGGGACCTTTTGAAATAGTCAAACGTCTCAATGACTTCAACTACTTAGTGAAAGTGAGACCCGACCAAAAGAGGTTCCACATTAACATGCTAAAGAAATATTACGCACACCAAGTTTCATATTCAGCAGCTAACCAAGTAGAATGTTTGTTGGACGGAGAAGGAGACCACGAGCTATCGCCTGAGCAGTCCGAGTGTTTGCAGCTCGTCGAAGACTAGTTTATGCAGTCGCAGATGGTCTGCGCTGCCGTGGTTGTACCAGAGGTTGAGGACTTGGCAGATTCGCAACATTTATCACTAAAGCTATCCAAGGCGAAACTGTGGAGGATGTGCATTTCCCTCCACGGCTTAGTCCGGAGCAAAGGAATCATGTAGATACCACTCTCCAACGACATTCTGCAGTGTTTTCCGACAAGGTTGAAATTGCTGAGTTGGACTGTCACGAAATACGACTGACGAGTAGCGTACTAAAGTGAAGCCACACCCAATACCCATCCGTCTGGTGGATGCGGTCAAGAAATAGGTCGATAACATTGAGGTTGCAGGCATTATTGAGAAGTCATTGTCTCCCTATTGCAGTCCTATAGTCGTTGTATGCAAGAAGGATGGAGGCGTACGAACCTGTGGACACTACCGCAGAGTCAGTGCAGTAACCCAGGTGGATGCCGAGCAAATGAGTGACCAGCAGGAAATATTTGCTAAGGTAGCCAACTCCAAGATCTTCTCCAAGACGGACTTAGCGAAGGGGTTCATCCAGATTCCACTGAAAGAGAGAAGTAGACAGGTCATGGTAGTTGTAATACCCAATGGACTCTATCAATTCGGGGTTTACCAACTTTCCGGCAGCTTTTAACCGTGCCATGCGACAAGTGCTGCACAGCATCCAGGGAGTGGAAGCCTTTGTGGATGATGTACTTATCCACTCTTCTACCTTCAAGGAACATCTAAAGATCCTCGAGAAGGTACTTAAGAGGCTTCGTTCAGCGCACATGACAGCCAGGCCGTCCAAATATGAACTGTTCCATCAGAAAGTGCAGTTCCTGGGACATACCTTAGGCGAAGGACGATGCAGATGCCAGGATAGCGAGATCAAGAATGCATCCCAACAGACCACGAAGAAGCAGATCCAATCGTTCTTGGGACTTGTGGGTTATTACCACAGGTTCATCCAGAACTTCGCTGTCCTCGCCTTGCCCCTCACAGAGCTTCTCAAGAAGGATGCTCCCAACAAGTTAACGTAGAAACCTGAGCAGGAGGAAGCGTTTACGTTAAGAATCTCCTCTACAAGAAGCCGATACTTTAGTTATCGGACTTCAACCAGCCTTTCATCCTCCGGACCGATGCATTCCAAGAAGGTATTAGAGCTATCTTGATGCAAAAAAAAAGGTGGGGATATTTTTCCTGTTAGTTACCACAGCAGGAAGCTGAAGCCGGCGGAACTAAACTATAGTAGGGTGGAGAATGAGTTGCTTGCAGTGGTATAGAGCGTCAAAAAGTACTAACACTCCTCTACGGGGATAAGTTTGTTTTGGAGACTGATCACGTGCTACTTTCGAGCCTCAGGACCTCCAAGAATGCTAACGCCCGAATCATGAGGTGGGCACTGTACCTCCAGCAATTCAGCGTGGGCATCAGGTATATCAAAGAAAGTACAATTGTCGGAGTTGACCTGATGTCACGGCTACTCGAAAAAGGTATACAAGTGTAGTGACTGGACTTATTGTTGTGTGATGCTATATTGATGCAATTAAATTCAAATTCATTTACACAACATATAAACATACACACCTATTCCACCTGCACTGTATACATACAACTTACTATATAACAGATTGTTAAAAAAAAAAAAAAAAAAAAAGTATTTTGCACCAGCTACTCTCCGAAATGGTTGACTAGTTGCCGAGGAGTTTTCCCTAGTTTAGAATCTTAAAGTCTCCACACTCGTGTGATTTCAATGATACATACCACAGTGTCTGTATGTGTTTGGAAGTAAGGTGGCCACACTTATTATTAAGTGTATTTATTATTGAGGTAATTGGTTAGACATTACGTGGAGCAATATCTTTCTGTGTAGACGAATGTCATAGATAAATTTGAGACTCACAAATTCTAAATTTGTAAGGCGAAAAACATTGCAGTAGAATATTATATATATATATATATATATATATATATATATATATATATACATATGTATATGAAATTTATATATATATATATATATATATATATATATTAGTTAATTACAGTAAGATAAAGTCGAGTACATTGGAGAAGTATTA
>NC_134801.1:12485066-12572566 GCF_046742065.1 Oratosquilla oratoria
CGACTACTTTATTATATTCATATCCACACAAAGGACTTGTACCCAAGAACCTGGAGAAAATTTAGCGCATTCTCATCTTCTCATGCCTGTCTAGTTTCCTCTCTCTAAGTAATTTTCTTGTTGGAGGACATCATCAAAGGACAAATTTCTTTGAAGTGATTGGTGTCAAATTTTAAAAAAGAATGAGAAAAAATATGTATATATATATATATATATATATATATATATATATATATATTTTTTTTTTTTTTTTTTTTTTTATCTATTTCTTTTTAGAATGTGTCACCAGTGAACACAGAATGAAAAGAAATATTGAACTACAATGTTCAAGTTAATTCATTCATAATGGTTGGTGATAATTCTGAAGACGTTGAAATGTGAAACTATTTAGACTAAATACTAAAACTGACTTAAGCACCATCAAAGTTGAATAAAAAGAAGTATCATATTTGATTGCATAATGTTAGGTGAATATACGAATATCATGCGAAGTTCTCTATGTACATGTTTGAAAGGGAAGTTTTCCAATCAATGGGCAATTCCAGCAATGGTGTACGTATACGGGACTGCAGATTTGTGCAAACAAGAGCGATAGAGGATTATAGTCTACGGATATGAGAATCTCAGTTCCATGGAAAGCAATTTGATATTTTCAGTAACTGTCGATATTATGTATTTACTGATCAATTATTCATTAAATTAATCAGTCAATGAATCTATATAATTGTTAGGTTTTGTTTATATATATATATATATATATATATATATATATATATATATATATATATATATATACAGTGTTACAAAATCCCTGGACAGTGGAAGGAGGAGGTGGAGGTTGAGGGGGCATGGGAAATACCTACCTTAGGTGAGATGAAGGGAGGGCGAGATAGCTACAGTGGGAAGCCGAAGTCCAGGAGATATGTATCACCGACCGGGACCACACACGCTCCCTTCATGGCGTGCGTGTACGTAAATCAAAGAGGGGGGGTGGGGGGACAACTCATTCAGTAGATCGTCCTAGGCTAATCAAACAGATCATCCTAATGTGATGTTTAATGAACAAATTAATTCTACAATCAAACACTGGAATCATGCTACTCATCATTTAGTAGTGTGGTTTATCAGGTAACCTAATTTCACTTATGTATCCTATCTAATCCTGCGCGCTACTATTAGACATCCAACTATTATTAATATTAAGTCAATTTAACTTAGCGTCTTCTGTTAGTTGTGGGAGTGGGTTCAGTTAGGCGTGGCTCCGCGTCTGGTGTGGGAAGGCCTTTGTCCTTGAGCTCGGCGGGAGTTGATCAACCTCTAGATGCGTTCGGGGTGGGGAGCCCTTTGTGGTTGTGCGTGGCGGGAACTGCAGGATACGTCCGAGGTGCGGAGCCCTTTGTGGTTGTGCGCGGCGGGAACTGCAGGATGCGTCCGGGGTGCAGAGCCCTTTGTGGTTGTGCGCGGCGGGAACTGACTATCCCTTTGCAGTCGAGCTCGGTGGGAACTGACTATCCCTTTGTGGTCGAGCTCGGCGGGAACTGACTGTCCTCGGGGGGGCGACACGTCGCGGCGGAGGTGAGATCGGTGCCGCAGGCGTCTCTTCGTAATCACGCCAGTTCCTTTCCGGTCAGGATGTCCCGAAGGGGCGATACTGCGTCTGTAATTACTTGGATAGACGCCGAAGACGACACACTTCGCCACCACGTTCCTGGTCACGGCGACACTGATATTCACGAGTTCTCCGGGCACTAGTCACTTATAGTTAATCAGCCGTGTATGGTTGACGGTGATTAAACAGTTCGTATTAATGAGTGGAATTTGCAGTGACCACTCTACGAGTGAATGATGCACATTTGGACCTTCCGAGGACACGTGTGTCCCACCTCAATCTGTGTGTCCCACCTCAAGCTGTGACCGGTCAATCGCCTCCCATACTGCATGTCATACACCGTTGCCGTTTTTCTCAATGTCAACTCAATAGTTCCGTAGAGAGCGCCGTGCAATGTTTATGTGGAAGTTAAAACAGTTCTAATTGTTCCTTGAGGGTAGACACTATTCACGAGAGTGGAAGATATGATCCTAACTAGTCTAATTAAAACTAGCCTAAACAATAAATGGCAAGCGCGAAGGGGGGGGGTATAACCGTTAGACCTAATTCGAACGGTAACATTTTTAGGAAATATTCTTATTCTATTCGTAAAGTAGCAACTTACAACTGCAATAAGAAACAGTAAACTTGAGAAATTGTGGAATCCCACACTTAATATTAAACATTCGTGACTTTGCACGTAGGCCTACGTAAACACTTGGAACTAAAGAGAGGGGGAGGGTTTCCCTGAGTAATTAGAAGTCTCTCTCAAATTCGTTAAGGCACTGTAACTGATTGTCAAGTTGGCACAATAGTTAATGAGGATAAGGAGAAGGAAAAATATCAAGAAGTAGTTACTAGAGGTCAGAGTTCCGGAGATTCCCAAGAGTATAGGGAATTAATGGCCGAAACGGGGAAAAAGTAAACGAAAGACTGTGGAACCTGCGACGGCTAGGCCCATGAGCGAAAGTATTTGGTAACTGTGGTTTGAGAGCAGACGTAAGAAAATGAAAAGTAAGGGTAGGCCGTGTGTCACGACCCAAAGTTGTGACATACAGTATTTCTAAACAGAAATGTAGCAGCACATTTGTAAATGACACACAGGAAACCCACAGTCGGAGAAAATAAACTTCGAATAAAGAAGATTCCTATATTCCGGTTATCAACTGTAGCCTTCTTCAGGAAAGTACATAAGACAGAGGACAAAGGGGACTTATAAGCTACAGAAACAGAGAAAAGAGAGGGAATGTGGACAGATGGCATTACTCAGGCGCGGGGTAAAATGGGGTGGCAGAGGAGGGTGAGGGTAAGGTGAGGGGGGGTTGTAAGCTTCGTACCAGCCTAATCACTGCCACGCGTGAAATAATGTCAGGAGTCCACTGTCCAATGCCCCAACATAAATATATCTAAAGGACAGTGGACTCCTGACATTATTTCACGCGCGGCAGTGAGTAGGCTGGTACGAAGCTTACAACCCCCCCTCACCTCACCCTCACCCTCCTCCGCCACCCCATTTTACCCCGCGCCTGAGTAATGCCATCTGTCCACATTCCCTCTCTTTTCTGTGTTTCTGTAGCTTATAAGTCCCCTTTGTCCTCTGTCTTATGTACTTTCCTGAAGAGGGCTACAGTTGATAGCCGAAATATAGGAATCTTCTTTATTCGAAGTTTATTTTCTCCGACTGTGGGTTTCCTGTGTGTCATATATATATATATATATATATATATATATATATATATATATATATATATATATATATATATATATATATATACCAAAGGCTTTTTCCCCCTGACACGGAGGGTAGCCAAAAATAAAAAGGTATAGAAACCACTCCCACCCATTCCATTCCCTACGTATTCCATTCCCCTCTATCCTCCTACCTCCTTCTTATCTTGGCACCTCCTGGATGACGGGTCATCCCTGCATCCTGTACACTGCCCTGGGTCAGAAGCAGTGTCGCAAGACACAGCACATCCACAGCAAGGCCGCTTCATAAATTCGGCGACCCCCCCCCCCTCTCCGTCCCCTCATGCAGAAAAGGAGAAGACGGGGAGAAATCCCTTCGGGCTGCGTCAATTTTTTTTCTCATACATACTTCCTCATACTACCCAGGCGTTTCAATCTTCATCGCTTGCAGACGGCCTTAAACGAAGTGGAGCCCACCATTCAGTTTTCCCTAGAGGAAGAAATCCACTATTCTATTCCTTTCTTGGACACACATATATTTAAGCACGGTAACCAGCTTGAATTCAAAGTGTATAGAAAGCCCATAAACAAAAATTATTTAATTCATTTATACTCCCACCATGATATAAGGACCAAGAGAGTAGTAATAGGCTTTTTCCTTAGGGCATTTAGGATATGCAGTGCAAAATACTTAGGAGAAGAGTGCAGGTTTATTAAAGAGACCTTTTTAACACTAAAATTTCCAGAATTTCTTTTGGATAATTGCAGACAGCAGGCCGCTAAGATTCGGGAGAGCCGTAGGCAGCAGGACAGCACAACAAGACGTCTCGTGTTGCCAACCAGCGACGTTGCCACCAACCTGACACATATTTTAAGGACCACCAACTTGGAAGTAGTGTGCCAGACAAGCAGAACGATAAAAGACATCACGAAGACGAAAACACCGGGCACCAAAGCCGGTGTTTATCGTATTCCGTGTTCAGGATGTGATAAAGTTTACATCGGAGAAACGTCACGCGACCTGAATACACGAATATGTGAACACCGTTACGACGTCAGGCATGATGTCACCACCAATGCATGTGTGACACATAGAAACAAGGAAAATCATCTTATGGACTGGAAGAATGCAGAGCTGCTGATACGAGAACCAGACAAAATCCGCAGGAAGTGTTTAGAAGCAGCAATCCTTCAAGGAACGAACACTATTGAACAAAACAGGGGCATGTTTAACATCTCGCCCCACATAATTCCCCTAATACCCATGGCCAGCAAAATTTTAAATATTTAAACCACCCTTTGTGAACATTTCGCCCCCGGACGTTTGGGCCAGCATTCTCAACCTTTCCCAATGTTCAATACCCCCCTTCTCCTCCTCCTCTCCTCCCCTCCTCCTCTTCCTCCATCCCCCTTCTTCTTTTCTCTCCCCGTTCCCTCCTTTCCCCTTATTTTATCTCAAGCATATGCATCTCAACTTGTACTTGAAAAAGCTGTAATAAGCGAAACGTCATACAAATAGAGGCTCCGTCCTCATATGGTATCTAAAACTATACACTTCCTCCAGTCTCTCACCCTTAATGCTCACTTCCAGCCTGCTGTCAATCTCTCCCCTTGTACATCTCATTGGTCATGCTGTCTTCAAGGAATTCACTTCTTAGTTCGGACTCTGGGTAGCTATTTTTCTTGCACCAGAAAGTGCAAATGTTGATTTCGGGCCTACACCAGGGAAGGTATTTAGCTGGTAAACTTTCTTCGACGTGTAGAGGGGTCAGGTCTATGTTCTTGGCACTATTTTCCAGTCTAACCTCCAGCGGTTTGGAGAGCTTAGGTCGAGTTGGAGCTCTGTCTTTGGGTGTTCTGCCAAACTTGTAGTTGGGGTTATTTTTGGATGACAGTACTCTTGTTAGGTATCTCAATCCTAGTTCCTGCCTTCTAATTGGAAGAGGAGGAATGCTGGCTTCAACATTTAGGCTGTCTGTGGGTGACGTTTTATACGCACCTGCGTATAGCCATGTTTTGGATGATATCTAGTTTTTCTAAGGTGGTTTTACAGGCGGCCCCATAGATTTGGCATCTATAATCTATTTTGCTTAGGCACAAAGCTTGGTATATTCGTAACAGAGTTGTTCTGTCAGCTCCCCAGTTGAAACGTGAAACTACTTTTAAGATGTTGAAATGTTGTTTCACGTTATGTATTATTTCATTAATGTGTGTATTAAAGTACTTGATCATCCTCGTATGAAAGAATAGAGTCTTCCAGCATTAGGGTTGGGATTTCTTCTCTTATCTGTCTTCGGTAGAAGCGGACTGCTTTAGTTTTCTCCGGGGAGAATTTAAAGCCTCATTTTTTCCGCCCATGCAGTGGTAGAGTTAATGGCAGTCTATATTTTCTGGCTTGCTTCCAGTGCTGATGGTCTGCTACAGATTAGAACAATGTTGTCTGCATATGCCAAGCTATGCACTTCGACCGGTACTTGTCCTAGTAGTCCATTGATGGCTATGTTGAACAGTGTTGGGCTGAGGACACTTCCTTGGGATATGCCTTCCTCCTGGGTGTAAGGCGAAGAGAGAGATGAACCTACTCTGCGGGGGCATGGAGGAAGAAGGGCCTGCCGCTGATGCTGATGCTGATGCTGGGCGCAGTGATTGTCTGCTGCGTATGGGTATTCATGGCCTCATTGTTAGACATTTTTCACGATTTGAGTTGCTTGGTTGCGTGTAGATTCGTCGTTAACGATGTCGCGCACTACGATCAGAATATGAATTTCTTGCACACTTTGAAGTCCATAAATGCGTAGTTACCCGCGCTTGTCAAAGTCACTCACAATGCAGTTTACTAGCATGTATAGGCACTCAACCACGTAAAGTAAACAGTCTGTCACACTAGTCACTCTATGCACTCTGGTCACTCCAGGGTCACCAATGTGGTTAAGTGAAACTTTATATATATATTACGGGAGTTTATTTCGTAGGTCTGCACGCAACAAGAGCTAGGTACCCTCTGCCTCCAGGCGTAGCTGGGGGCCTAGCACAGGGTAGGGGCAGCATCTCTGACCCACTTCTCTGGTACCCTGTTGCCAGGTGGAACTTGTAGGTAGAACAATACAGACAAACATATACATGTATAACATAAGGACATAAAAAGGCAAGAGAAACACTTACATATAATGAGGAGTATGCGTGTAAAACGGTTAAGGGTAACGTTATACTAAATACCTTAATGCTATGGCATATAGACTTGATACCAGCGCTTACGCTTAATGCGTATGTCTAACGACCACGTGGAAACGACGCACATGGGGCGATTATATAATTGTACACAGGGCAGTTATATAATGTAATGACTACATAGACTTATATAAAACATTTACAATATATATTGAGATTAAGTACTATATATATAATAAAGGAGTATTACATATACAATAAAGGGGTATTACATATACAATAAACATGTGCAATAACTATAAGAGAAGAATTACTACATATGCACCTTATGCAAGCATGTAAGAACAGTGTATACCGAAGCACAATGGCGTTTCATTTACCTTAAATACTACCCAATCCTCTTCACTTATGTAGTTACCTGTCATATTAAAATTTTCAAATATTTCATTCATTATCTTTAAATAATCCTGCACTGATTTTCCTTCTCTTAGTCTGATACAAAAAATAATCTACACTGTAGTTGTTGTTTGTTACACCAGGTTTTCTTTTGTAATTGGTTAGAAAGTTTCTTCCAAACCACATGTGGATTATTTAGATCTAATAAATACAGCAACTTTGTGTCAGCAGCTGACACTATAATGGTCAAGGTCTTGTTCCTTCTAGTTACATACCTGTTCAATTTCTCTTAAGTCAATTCATCAAGGGCAGACTCGATACCATCAACTAGGCCCCAAACAAATTCTTTAATAAGAGTAATCTTACACTGAATTTTTCAGGCAGGTATTGGCTGCATGTTATTATAGCTAAGTAGCATGCACTATATGGGGTGCCCCTACGGATCAGGGCCACACATAATTTTGTCTACGATAGGGAAAATCTGTGTTCATGGAGAAATTATACTTTATCATACTGCGACTGTCCCTCCGTTATGCTCCCCCTCCCCCACCTTTGTTACTGTCCTGTGCCATTTCTCTGAATATTTGTTTCCTTTTTTCGCCTAACACTGTGGTGGGGGAAAAGAATACTACCATCAAGTTTTCCTGCTTGAGTCGTACAAGGCGACAAAAAACGGGATGGAGATATGACTAGGCATCCTTCTCCCTATAGCCCCAAAGGGAACATCCCTAAATAACTAAAGGTATGAGTCTAGGAGTTTTCCAACCAGTACCCTAAGATTTGGGTCTTTTAATGTGCGTTACTGTGGTACATATGAGAGTAAAAGGGAGGAGATAGGCAGTATGTTTGTGAGAGGAAACATGGATGTGTTGGCATTGAGTAAAATTAAGTTGAAAGGGACAGGCGAGTTTGAGTTTGGGAGTGTAGTTGGGAGGTTCTCAGGAGTGAAGAGAGGACGAGGGAGAGAATGGATGGCCATACTAGTAAGTGAAGAGATAGGTAAGCGTGTAATAGAGTGGAGGGTTTCTTCAAGGTTAATCTGGATGAAGGTGAAGCTGGGAAGGGAGATGTGGGTTTTTGTAAGTGCATATGGGTCTGGTAGTGAGAAGAGTGTAGAGGAAAGGGAGGTTTTTTGGATGGATTTAAGTGAGTGCATAGAGGGATTAGGGAGAAATGTCAATGTAGTGGTGTTGGGAGACCTTAATGCTAGGGTAGGAAATGAACCAATAGACGGGGTGGTTGGGAAGTGTGGAGTTCCAGAAAAATAAATCATAGTGGAGAGTTGATGGTGAAGATGTGTCTCGAAAGAGAGTTGATGATAGCAAATACAGTGTTTAGAAAGAAAGTCAAGCATAAGTACACATGGGAGAGGGTGGTGGATGGAAGCGGGGTAGAGTGTTAATGGACTATATAGTGGTAACCAGAAGTATAGTAGGAAGAGTTAAGGATGTACATGTTCTAAAGGGAGAGGGTGGGGGAATATCAGATCATTTTTTGGTGGAAGGTAAGTTGAGAGTGGAGGACAGATGGAAAAAGAGGGAAAGGACAGTAGGGAGGTGCTTAGAGTATATGCTTAAATGAGAAAGAAAAGGAGTACAAGAAAAAGGTGAGAGATGAGTGGGAGGGAGTGAAGGATAGAATAGAACTAGGAGTGGAGGAGGAATGGGGATAATTCAAGGAAAAGAGAAGTAAAGCATAGATAAAGGAGGCAAGGAAGAAAGAAGATGTGAAATTGGATAAGAATATGACAAATTTTTTAAAGTAATAAAAAGATGTTTTGGAAAGAAATTAAAAGAGGAAGAAGAAGTGAATCAAGTAGAGAAGAAAAGGTAAAAGGTGCAGATGGAGAGATGATAATGGAAGAGAAGGCAGTAACAGCAAAATGGGCAGAGTATTTTAGGGAGTTGCTAAGTGTAAAGGGGGATAGGGAGGGAAAGGTAGTTGCAGTGGGAAGTGTTATGAAAATTTCCGTGATGAGTGAGGAAAATGGAAGAGAAATAAGGAAAGATGAAGTAAAGGCACTTGGGTTGGATGGATGTCATGCAGAATGTCTGAAAAATGGGGTATAGTGATGGTGGGCTGGGTTGTGAGGTTATATAATGTTTGTTTGAGAAAGGGTAGAGTGCCGGAGGACTGGAAGAGTGCCTGTATAGTTCTACATTACAAGGGAAAAGGGAACAAGTGTGAGTGTAGTAGTTTCAGAGGGATCAGTTTGTTGAGTGTAGTTGGGAAGGCTTATGGGAGGATCTTGATTGAGAGGATTAAGAGAGGAACAGAGGGAGTAACTGGTGAGGAACAGTGTGGGTTTAGGACAGGTAGAGGTTGCGTAGATCAGATTTTTGTGGTAAGACAGATATGTTTTTGGGTTTTTTTATCAATTTAGAAAAGGCTTATGACAGGGTAGACAGGAAGGCACTGTGGGAGGTATTGCAGATATATGGGATATGAGGAAAGCTGTTAAGAGCAGTCAAGAGTTTTTATGAGAGTAGTAGAGCTTGTGTTAGGATTAGAAATGGAGAGAGTGAGTGGTTTGAGGTAAAGGTGGGGCTTCATCAATAATGTGTTATGTCGCCTTGGCTGTTCAATTTATACATGGATGGGGTGGTACGAGAGGTAAATGCAAGAGTAGTGGGTCAGGGATTGGAGAGGGTTAAAGAAAATGGAGAAAACTGAGAGATAAGCTAGTTCTTGTTTGTTGACGACACTGCACTTGTGGCAGGATCAGAGGAGGGATTGAGGAAGTTAGTGACAGGGTTTGGGAAGGTGTGCGAAAGAAGGAAGCTGAAGATATATGTAGGTAAAAGTAAGGTGATGAGATGTACAAGGTAGAAAGTGGCAGCAGACTGGAAGTGAGTATTAAGGGAGAGAGACTGGAGGAAGTGGATAGTTTTAGATACTTGGGTCCAAATGTGGTGGGAAAGGGAGGAGTGGAGGTGGAGGTAGAATGTAGATTGAGAGAAGCGAGTAAATGCCTTGGGGTATTAAAAGTGTAATGAAAAACAGACATTTGGGAATGGATGCCAAGAGGAGATTGTATGGAGTGATTATACTGACAGCACTGAACAGGGCAGAAACATGGAACATAAAAGAGGAAGAGAGGAGAGGTTTTAATGTGTTTGAGATGAGGTGCCTGAGAAGTATGATAGGGGTTACTAAAATGGATAGAGTGAGAAATAAGGAGGTGAGGAGGAGAACGAGGGTGGAAAAGGAGTTGGGAGATAGGGTTGATGATAGAATATTAGGACACATGGAAAGAATGAGTGGAAAAAGACTAGTAAAAGAGGTGTGGAAGGCAGAGGTGGAAGGAGTGAACATGAGGGGGCGACCTAGGATGAGATAGATGGATGGGGTAAAAGGGGCATTGGGAAAAAGGGGAACGTCTGTTGAGTAACAACAGGAGAGGACAGAAGATAGGGGTGAATGAAGAATGGTTGTGTATGGATGATACTGTGATGCATGAAGGAAAGTGGATGGAGGATGAGGGAGTATATGCGAGAAATAAATTGATGCAGCCTGAAGGCATTTCTCCCTGTCTTCTCCTTTTCTGCATGAGGGGATGGAGAGGAGGGTCGCCGATTTAATGAAGCGGCCTTGCTGTGGATGTGCTGTGTCTTGAGACACTGCTTCTGACCCAGGGCAGTGGGCATGTTGCAAGGATGATCCATCATCCAGGAGGTGACAAGATAAGAGGGAGAGAAGAGGGTGGATGGAAGTGGAGTATGTTGGGGATGGAATGGATGGGAGTGGTTTTTATGCCTTTGTTTTATGGCTACCTCCCTCGTGAGGGGGAAAAACCCTTTGATATATGTATGTACAATTACTACCATTCAGAGGCACAATAAGATTTTTCAGCTCAGCCATGATGAATACTGGTAACAGACAATTTCAATCACTTACTAAAGTTCTACAATAACTAGAAGTGTGCTCTCTATACTACATTGCTGGTTAGCTTACCACAGCCAAAATCGTGGGTGATGCACATCATACTTGAATAAACACATTGGTAGGTTCAGTAAGGAATAAAATTATCAGCCTTGTACCTTGGAGCCATCAGACCTCTTCTTCTGTATCCTACCTGGGCCTATAACTTGATGGCAGTGTCTTGATAACTGGGTCTAACTGCAAAGGTGACAAAAACACATGGGGCATATATGTTTATTCTGAATTGAGACAACCAGTGTTGCTAACTGCTCACCATCAAATATCTGTAGATTCTAGGTCAAAATATATTGAGATTTAATACAAATTTCTGTAGACTGTTTTGGCTATCTGTAAAGAGAAGAGGAAGGCCTCATGAAGTGTTCTGTTCTCTTACCCTCCCTTCTGAGCATTAAAAAAAGGGTTAGTAGTGTCTTTTTTATATAGAATAGAGGCCAAGGGCACTACAGTACCTGTAAAGACTGCCTCCCCTCATAGACAAAGAGGACATATACAGTGCTCGACAAAAGTACTGTCCACCTGGGGTGAGGCAGATAATACCTTTGTCAAATTTAGGAAGACCCATACATTGCCAAAAATTCTGTCTGCTTACAGTGAGTGGGGGAGGCGTGGAGCTTATCAGCAAGCCAAGAATTAATCACATCAGTCATTGTATTGATGGTGAGGATGGAGGTTGTGTCTAGGAACCCCTCTTCAATTTGACCACATCTTTTGAGCCACACAGTGTTACTAATATGAGCAATACTAGTGTAGAAACCATAGTCCAGATAGTGGACCTCAAGAAATCTGGCTGGCAAATGAAGGAAATTGCCTCTGCTTTCAGGCTCAGAAGAGTCTTCTTCACTGGGTGGTGGCTCATGTACCCCAAGTTGGCAATACAGCGGTTGAAGGTTCTCACTGACCACTCTCTGAACAGCTCTGGGTTCCTTTCCTTCACTTGTCTGGTTGTCACACATGAATTAGGCTCTAATTCACATTTTGCAATAGTTTTAGCCTGATCCCCAGTCTTGTTAGGCCTGCCCTCTTAGCAATAGTAGTCTGGCTGCCTCCCTGGTGGGTAAATCTGGCAACCCAGCAGTGGATGATATGAGTACACATGCCAACCTATTCAGCAATTTCCTTCAATTGCTGGCTAGATTTCTTGAGGGCAGCTATCTGGGCTATGGTTTCTGTATTCTGAATCCATAATATTGCTCATACTGGTAACACAGGGTGGCTCAGACGATGTCACAGTCGGGTTCAAGCTGTCTGCCTCACCCCAGGCAGACAGTTCTTTTGTCAAGAACTGTATAGACAATATATGTCTGCTGCATGGTTTAGTTCAGTCAAGATCTTTGCACGCTGTCTTTGAATAATTGGAGATTATAATCAGAAGACACTGTGGAAGATGAACTATTTGAAAGGGTTTCTGATTTTTGGACAAAATCAATGACTGCAATTTAGTGATTCTTATGTTGGAACATTCAATAGAGAAACTGGGAAAAAGCTGTTCATCTAGTGCTGCACAATTTTTCTTTTCTTAGGCTGTTTTCAAATACCTACATACCATAATTTTCTTGACAGAATAAAACTATAGCATAAAAAGTAGCTTATTCAAAATTACAAAAACACAAAATCAATCAACTCTATCAGTATCATTACAGGTTGAGGTTGAATCAACAAGCAAAAATTGTGAATTTTCCCATACAAACAAAAGAATACAGATGCACAATGCACAATAAAAAAAAGGATAATTTATTCATTAACTTCCTCTTCATCATTGTTCATGTTACTCCTCATCTGATTATACTCACTGATATCTTCTTCCTCATTAGCTACATCTTTGTTACCTCTGTACATTTGTTTACCCATTAAGATCATTCCACAATATCCCAACATCCTCCCCAGACCTAATATGGCATCCAATTTTAGTGTCATCCACAAACTTACCAACATTACTATTAATCCCATCATCCAAGTCATTTATATACATAATGGACAATAAGGGACCCAAAACCATGCCCTGAGGAACTCTTCAAGTAACACTACCCCATTTGGATTTTATGAATGTGACTCAATGTTTTTTGTCAACAATCCATTCACTTTTCCTCTTATGCCATGGGCTTTGATTTTATTTAGTAGTCTCTAATGTGGCACCATGTTGGACGCTTTGCTAAAGTCAAGGTAAATAATATTGTAGCTATCATTGTTATCCGACTCCTTGTAGACATTTGTGTAAAATGAGAAAATTTTAGTTACACATGACCTACCTTTGGTGAACACATGCTGTGAGCCACAAATCAAATTATGCCTTTCAATATGATCCATGATACTATATACTATTAATGATTCAAGCATTTTACCTATATCCAATGTCAAACCAAGATGAAATGTTTGAGAAGTATAGTGGGTGTTACAAGGATGGATAGTGTGAGAAATGAGGGGAAGAGGAAAATGTGAATGGAAAGGGAGTTGGTAGATAGGGTAGATGTGAGAGTACTGGGATGGTTTGGGCACATGGAAAGATTAGTAAAAAGTGTGTGGAAGGCAGTGAACTTGATGGGAAGACCAAGAATGGATGGATGGGGTGAAAAGAGGTTTGAGTAGGTGGGGAATGTCTGTTGAGCAGGGAAAGAAGGTAAGAGATAGGTGTGGATTTCTCCTTGTCTTCTCTATTTTTGGATGAGGGGAAAAGGTAGTATGGTTGACATATAAAAGAAGCAGGTCACCCTTCAGTGTATGTATTGTGTCTTGCTGTATTTCTTCAGACCTACACAGTGAACAGGGGACAGGGATGACCCTTCATCCACAAAGAGATGAAAGGGAAATGGATGACAGACAGGGGTGGAATGGGTGGGGGGGTGTATATACCTTGACTGCTACCTCCCTTTCAGGGAGAATCCTATTGGTATATACAGATTGTGCTTACCAATTTCTACAATCTTTTTCTGACAGGATGTGCCTAGGGAGTGTCAAAAGCTTTATTCATACTTATTGTCACCATTACTCTTGTATAAAATGGCACATTGAAATCTTTCAGTACTTTGGGGGAGGTTTGTGAGTGATGCATTGCTAGTTTTCTTTTAATCTATGTTGATCTGAGAAGGTAGGTATGTGTGTTTTGATTCTACAACTAATCTTTCAGTTTATAGTAGAGAGAAGAGAAGTATGTAAGATGCTGGGTTCTCTGGTAACTTGTTTAGTTTCAGGATGAGGATTAGGATTGCTCTTTTTCCAGTGCTAGGATACTAATGCATGACCAGGAGTAGCTGAAGATATGTCAAGACATTTATTGCTACAAGGCTCAGATGTTTCAATTGGTTCTGTAGTTTAATATCTTGTCCAAGTTTTCTGCACATGAATTTTTCAAATTCTTGATGGTATTTTCCATCTTTACTGAAGAAAATAGGGTAGTTATAAAAGAAGATTTCAAAGACTCTTAGAATTTATTTAGAATCTCAATGTTGGAACAATGCAAACGTTCAGTCATAATATTAATCTAAATGAGAACAGAAACAAAAATAATCAACTTGGCTAAGGAAAATTAGTGTGTTATAGTCGAGCTTCATATAGATAGAATGGGAAGTACAAAATGCTTAGGACCTCTTCATCCCTACCAAAGCAATGGACACTACACGTCAACAGGACCCATTCACAGTAATACCAGGCATGTGACAACAATTTTAATATTTACATTTGTTTATTATCAGTTATTATTATTATTATTATTATTATTATTATTATCATTATTATTATTCATTCCTATTGGTATTAGAACTAGAAGAGCCTCATCCAATACTATTAAAAAATTCTTTACAATCCCACTCAACTCAAGAGGGAGAACCATGGCAGTCACTGCCTTATTTTTCTGTCATTTCACTATTACAATAATCACCCAGTGAGCTTCCTCTCTCTCTCTCTCTCTCTCTCTCTCTCTCTCTCTCTCTCTCTCTCTCTTTCTCTCTTTTTTTTTCTTTTTTTTTTTTTTTTCTTTTCTTTTTCTATACAAGATATCCTTCACCACTGTTAAATCCAGTCTGGAACAACAATTAATAATAATAATAATAAAAGCCACTCTATTCATAGTCTTTTAATGCATTACCTCAGCATAAAGGGGAGTGAAGAAAATGTATATAGTATTTCCATATGGCAATTGTATTAAATATTTGATTCCAAACACAAAGTGACAACAACTGAACAAGTTAATCCAGGATAAACATACACGATCAGGCAACAAAACTGATTATTATGGTTTTCCTACTATCTGCTCAAGTTATGGGAGTTGTCAACAAGGTGAAAAATTCAAGTTTAACAATAATAATACAGAATATTTTAAGGAAAAAACCAAGGTCCTTCAGAAAGAAAACATTAAATATTATTACACAGAGGTTTTTACATTTCAACAGAAAGTTTGATAATGAATAAATAGTTATTTTGCAGTAGAGCATTAACCAACTTTAATGCACATTCACAGTTCCCATGGGCAGTAGACCTATGAGAGAAAAGTTAGGGCTACTTGCATGTTAGTTCAAATTTACACCGACCAGCAAGAATAAGTGAAAAAACTGGGGGTCAGGGTGAGCCTGTAATTATAATAGGACACCCTTGGCCTGGGCACCAGAGCTGCACAGGGATAACCGCTAGAGAATAATAATGATATTGGTGTGAGAGTGGTGGTTGTGGTGGTGGTTTTGGTAGTAGTGGTAGTGGTACTGATGATGGTAGTAATGGTACCGATGATGGTGGTGGTAGTGGTGTTGATTGTGGTAGTAGTAGGGGTGGTGATGGTAATAGTAGGGGTGGTGGTATTGGTAACAGAAGGGGTGATGGTGGTAATAGTAATGATGGTGGTGATGTGATGGTAGTGATTGTGGTGATGGTAGTACAGTAGTAGTAGTGGTGGCATAAATGGTGGTAGTGACAGAAATGGTAGTGGTGGTGACAGAAATGGTAGTGGTGGTGGCAGTGGTGGTAATAGTGGTGGTAACAGTGGTAGTAATAGAGGTGGCAGAAGTGGTGGTAATAAGGGTGGCAGAAGTGGTGGTAATAGGGATGGTTGTGGTGTGGTGATTTTAGAGGTGGTGTAGAGGTGAGATAGTAGTGCTGGTGCTCCTGGTGGTGAGGTGGTGCTAGTGCTACTAGTGGTGAGGTGCCACTGGTGTTGGTGTGGTGAGGTGGTGCCAGTGTGGTGAGGTGGTGCCAGTGGTGTGGTGAAGTGGTGGCGCCAGTGGTGTGGTGAGGTGGTGGTACCAGTGGTGTAGTGAGGTGATGCCAGTGGTGTGAGGTGGTGGTGCCAGTGGTGTGAGGTGGTGGTGCCAGTGGTGTGGTGAGGTGGTGGTACCAGTGGTGTGGTGAGGTGGTGGTGCCAGTGGTGTGGTGAAGTGCTGGTGCCAGCGGTGTGGTGAGGTGGTGGTACCAGTGGTGTGGTGAGGTGGTGGCGCCAGTGGTGTGGTGAGGTGGTGGTGCCAGTGGTGTGGTGAGGTGGCAGTGCCAGTGGTGTGGTGAGGTGGTGGTGCCAGTGGTGTGGTGAGGTGGTGGTACCAGTGGTGTGGTGAGGTGGTGGTGCCAGTGGTGTGGTGAGGTGGTGGTGCCAGTGGTGTCATGAAGTGGTGGTGCCAGTGGTGTGGTGAGGTGGTGGTGCCAGTGGTGTGGTGAAGTGGTTGTGCCAGTGGTATGGTGAAGTGGTGCCAGTGGTGTGGTGAGGTGGTGGTGCCAGCAGTGTGGTGAGGTGGTGGTACCAGTGGCGTGGTGAGGTGGTGGTGCCAGTGGTGTGGTGAGGTGATGGTGACAGTGGTGTGGTGAGGTGGCAGTGCCAGTGGTGTGGTGAGGTGGTGGTGCCAGCAATGTGGTGAGGTGGTGGTGCCAGCAGTGTGGTGAGGTGGTGGTGCCAGTGGTGTGGTGAGGTGGTGGTGCCAGTGGTGTGGTGAGGTGGTGGTGCCAGTGGTGTGGTGTTGTAAGGTGGTGCTGGTGCTGCTGGTGTGGTGAAGTAGTGGTGGTGGTGGTGTTGAGGTGGTAGTCATAGTGTTTAGGTGGTGGTAATGGTGTTGAGGTGGTGGTAGTAGTGGCTGTATGGTAGTGGTGGTGAGGTGATACTATGGTGATGAGGTGATGGTATGGTGATGAGGTGGTGGTACAGTAGTGAGATGGTGGTACTTGTGGTGAGGTGATGGTATGGCAGTGGTGGTGAGGTGTATGGTGGTGGTAGTGGTGAAGTGGTAGTGATGGTAATAGTGGTGGTAATTAAGGTGATGGTGATTGCAGTGGTGTTGGTAGTGGTTGCAGTGCTGGTGGTTGCATTGGGGGTGGTTACAGACTTGCAGTGGTGGTGGTGGTGGTGGTGGTGGTTGTAGGGGTGCTGGTGCAATGGTGGTGGTGGGGATGTTGGTGGAATGATGGTGGCAATAGTGATGGTGGGGGTGTTGGTGGAATGATGGTGGAGAAGTTGGTGGAGGTGGTCATGGTGGTTTGAGTGGTCGTGGTGGTGGTTGGGGTGGGGGCAAAGGTGGTCGGGGTGGGGGCAAAGGTGGTCGGGGTGGGGGCAAAGGTGGTCGGGGTGGGGGCAAAGGTGGTCGGGGTGGGGGCAAAGGTGGTCGGGGTGGGGGCAAAGGTGGTCGGGGTGGGGGCAAAGGTGGTCGTGGTGGGGGCAGGGGTGGTCATGCTGGTGGGGGTGATGATGGTGGAGGTGGGGGTTGAGGTGATGGTGGAGGTGATGGTGGTGGAGGCAGGGGTGGAGATGATGGTGGTCATTGTATTGTTTTGTCTTTGGAGGTGGCTAGATAGCATGTGAAAAAACACTCATGAGATTTGTCACTGAGAGAGAATTATTGTTGGTGGTTACTGATGAGGAACAATGGTGGAATCTTGCGGAGATACTGACAGAAGTTTGATAGTAGAGAATGGTGAGGAGGAACAGCAGTTAGGCAATGGACTGGGACAACATTTGTAAGTGAAAGAAATAAACATTAACAATTAACAATGGAAGAGAACAACAGTTGCAAGTCATGAAAAGTTACAATAGTGGTACATGGTAGAGAAGAGTGAATTTGGGAAAGTGGAAATAACAATGAATGGTGAAAAATAACAGACAGTGGTGAAAATCAACAAATTGGGGGAGAAGTAAGACTAAGGATATGGAAAAAGGAATGATGTAACATGAGAAGCATACACCAGAAGGTGCATAGCTGTGACTGAAGTCAACACCTCTGCCCTATGCACTAGGAGTGTTGGATCAAGTAACAGTCACTGCTAGGCACTGGAGTGAGGTGCAGGACTTACCTGCAACCAGGAGGATCAAAGACCTGCACACTTCCAATTATGTCACCAGCACACACTGAGAATGGCACAAAGTTTCATGTAGAGATAAATATTTATGCTAATGGATATATATGGTTGTTGTGGTTTGACCTGATCAGGTCAGCCGCCTTGGGATGGGCTTACTTGAGTCAAGTTACCAGCAGATCTGGTCAGGTTGGGTCAGGTGGTATACCTGCCCAAAAATATGTGCGCGCTTGTGTGTGTGCGTGCGTGTGTGTGTGTTTTTGTGTGCATGTGTATTTACCTAGTTGTACCTAGTTGTATTTTACGGGAAGGGGAGCTATGCTCGTGGTGTCCCGCCTTTGTATCTCGCAGTGTGTGTGTGTGCATGTGCATGTATGTGTGTGTGTGTGTGTGTGTGTGTGTGTGTGTGTGTGTGTGTGTGTGTGTGTGTGTGTGTGTGTGTGTGTGTGTGTGTGTGTGTGTGTGTGTGTGTGTGTGTGTGTGTGTGTGTGTGTGTGTGTTGGCAGGGGGGTGTAGTTTTTGTTGTTGTTAGTTCAGCTACCCCAAATCCTTTTTAGGCAGAGCACCAAGCCAATGGAAGGGTGGCTTTGTGCCCTGATCCAGAGGAGAGTACAGATGTGGAGCAGGTTGGAAGATGAGGAGACAGAATACTGTTGGTTTTCTCATAAGTAGGGATGTGGAAGGTACAGATGAATGATGAAGTTCCCTTATTTTGTTTTATTTTAGTTTATTCATTCTATTTTTGTTTTGTTTTTTCTTTTTGTTTTTTTCTTTTTTTTCTTTTCTTTTCTTTTTTCTTTTTTTTCAGGGTGGGAGGCTAGCGGTGCTCCCTTAATGGCCCTGGTGCCTCGGTATCTCTGCTAGCGAGAATTATGACTAGGACACTTTGGTTTGGAAAAAGGCATAAAATTTGTTGTAAACACCACTTAATATTACTAGTAATCTTTCATATAACACTTAATATGGCAGAATTGATAAATATATGAACCCTATATTCTCACATGACAAAACAGTTGCATGTATGAAAAAATGACCACCAAGAAGAAAACGTCAATTAGCAACAGGATTATGTAACATTATGATTTGACCAAAGGGACTAAATTACAGGTAGATTACAGGCAGGGTACTGATGCATTATGTATACCACTCCCCTCTGTAATACGGCCAGGCCTCGCCTCATTTCCACCAAACATACTCCAAACTACACATTGGTTTTCTTCTTGTAGCAGCAGTAGTAACAGTGCAGGTGGTGGTGGTTTTGGAGATGGTGGTAGTGGTGGTTTTGGAGGTGGTGATGGTGGTGGTTTTGGAGGTGGTTTTGGAGGTGCTGGTGGTTTTGGAGGTGGTGATGGTGGTTTTGGAGGTGGTGATGGTGGTCTTGGAGGTGGTGATGGTGGTGGTTTTGGAGGTGATGGTTTTGGTGGTTTTGGAGGTGATGGTTTTGGAGATTTTAGAGGTGATGGTTTTGGAGATTTTGGAGGTGGTGGTTTTGGAGGTGGTGGTGGTTTTGGAGGTGATGGTGGTTGTCTTGGTTTTGGAAGTGATGGTGGTGGTCTTGGTTTTGGAGGTGATGGTGGTGGTCTTGGTTTTAGAGGTGGTGGTGGTGGTCTTGGTTTTGGAGGTGGTGGTGGTCTTGGTTTTGGAGGTGGTGGTAATGTTGGTCTTGGTTTTGGAGGTGGAGGTGGTGGTCTTGGTTTTGGAGGTGGTGGTTGTGGTCTTGGTTTTGGAGGTGGTGGTTGTGGTCTTGGTTTTGGAGGTGGTGGTGGTCTTGGTCTTGGTTTTGGAGGTGATGGTGGTGGTCTTAGTTTTGGAGGTGGTGGTGGTGGTCTTGGTTTTGGAGGTGGTGGTGGTGGTCTTGGTTTTGGAGGTGGTGGTGGTCTTGGTTTTGGAGGTGGTGGTGGTGGTCTTGGTTTTGGAGGTGGTGGTGGTGGTCTTGGTTTTGGAGGTGGTGGTGGTGGTCTTGGTTTTGGAGGTGGTGGTGGTCTTGGTTTTGGAGGTGGTGGTGGTCTTGGTTTTGGAGGTGGTGGTCTTGGTTTTGTAGGTGGTCTTGGTTTTGGAGGTGGAGGTGGTCTTGGTTTTGGAGGTGGAGGTGGTGGTCTTGGTTTTGGAGGTGGTGGTGGTCTTGGTTTTGGAGGTGGTGGTGGTCTTGGTTTTGGAGGTGGTGGTGGTGGTGGTCTTGGTTTTGGAGGTGGAGGAGGTGGAGGTGGTGGAGGTGGTCTTGGTTTTAGTGGTGGTAGTAGCAGATTTAATAGTAATAACAACAGTAGTAATAACAGTGTTAGTATTAGTGCTCATAGTACTAGTAGCAAAACTAGCATTGCTACTAGTAGTAGTACAACAATTGGGACAATAGTACTATCAACTGCAGCACTAGTAGTGCTAGCAATAGTAGCCGTGCTAGCAGTGGTACTTGTAGTAGAAGTAGCAGCAGTAATATCAGTAGTACAAGCAGTACTACCAGTAGTAGTAGTAGTAGTAGTAGTACTAGTAGCAGCAGTGGTACCATCAATTGTATTAGTAGTACTAGCAGTAGTTGTAGCACTAGCAGTAGTACTACCAGTAGCAGTGGTAGCACTAGCTGTAGTAATAGTAGTATTAGTTGTAGTTGCACTACTACGAGCTGTAGTTGCACTACTGCGAGCTGTAGTTGCACTACTGCGAGCTGTAGTTGCACTACTACGAGCTGTAGTTGCACTGCTGCAAGCTGTAGTTGCACTACTGCGAGCTGTAGTTGCACTACTGCGAGCTGTAGTTGCACTGCTGCGAGCTGTAGTTGCACTGCTGCGAGCTGTAGTTGCACTGCTGCGAGCTGTTGCACTGCTGCGAGCTGTAGTTGCACTGCTGCGAGCTGTAGTTGCACTGCTGCGAGCTGTAGTTGCACTGCTGCGAGCTGTAGTTGCACTGCTGCGAGATGTAGTTGCAATGCTGCGAGCTGTAGTTGCACTGCTGCGAGCTGTAGTTGCACTGCTACGAGCTGTAGTTGCACTGCTGCGAGCTGTAGTTGCACTGCTGCGAGCTGTAGTTGCACTGCTGCGAGCTGTAGTTGCACTGCTGCGAGCTGTAGTTGCACTACTGCGAGCTGTAGTTGCACTACTGCGAGCTGTAGTTGCACTGCTGCGAGCTGTAGTTGCACTGCTGCGAGCTGTAGTTGCACTGCTGCGAGCTGTAGTTGCACTGCTGCGAGCTGTAGTTGCACTACTGCGAGCTGTAGTTGCACTGCTGCGAGCTGTAGTTGCACTACTGCGAGCTGTAGTTGCACTGCTGCGAGCTGTAGTTGCACTGCTGCGAGCTGTAGTTGCACTCCTGCGAGCTGTAGTTGCACTGCTGCGAGCTGTAGTGGCACTGCTGCGAGCTGTAGTGGCACTGCTGCGAGCTGTAGTTGCACTGCTGCGAGCTGTAGTTGCACTGCTGCGAGCTGTAGTTGCACTACTGCGAGCTGTAGTTGCACTGCTGCGAGCTGTAGTTGCACTACTGCGAGCTGTAGTTGCACTACTGCGAGCTGTAGTTGCACTGCTGCTAGCTGTAGTTGCACTGCTGCTAGCTGTAGTTGCACTACTGCGAGCTGTAGTTGCACTGCTGCGAGCTGTAGTTGCACTGCTGCTAGCTGTAGTTGCACTGCTGCTAGCTGTAGTTGCACTACTGCGAGCTGTAGTTGCACTACTGCGAGCTGTAGTTGCACTACTGCGAGCTGTAGTTGCACTACTGCGAGCTGTAGTTGCACTACTGCGAGCTGTAGTTGCACTACTGCGAGCTGTAGTTGCACTACTGCGAGCTGTAGTTGCACTACTGCGAGCTGTAGTTGCACTATTGCGAGCTGTAGTTGCACTACTGCGAGCTGTAGTTGTACTACTACTACTACGAGCAGTAGATGTACTACTACTAGCAGGAGTGATGGTGGTTGTAGCAGTGGTGGTTGTGGTAGTGGGTGGTTGCAACAGTGGTGGTGGTTGTGGCAGTGGTGGTGGTGGTGGTTGTGGCAGTGGTGGTGGTGGTGGTGGTTGTGGCAGTGGTGGTGGTGGTGGTGGTTGTGGCAGTGGTGGTGGTTGTGGCAGTGGTGGTGGTTGTGGCAGTGGTGGTGGTGGTGGTGGTGGTGGTGGTGGTGGTGGTTGTGGCAGGGGTGGTGGTGGTGGTTGTGGCAGTGGTGGTGGTGGTGGTGGTGGTGGTGGTGGTGGTTTTTGCGGCAGTTGTGGTGTTTGCAGTAATGTTGGTTGCAATAGTGATGGCTGCAATTGTGATGGTGGTTACAGCAGTAGTAGTGGTTGCCACAGTGGTAGCAGCAGCAGTTTGTGGCAGAGGTGGTGGTGATGGTTGTGGTTGTTATGGTTGTGGCAGTGATTGTGGTGTGGTAGTGTGTTGTGGCAGTGGCAGTGGTTGTGGCAGTGGTAGTGGTTGTGGTTGTGGCGGCAGTGGTAGTGGTTGTGGTTGTGGCAGCAGTGGTGGTTGTGGTTGTGGCAGCAGTAGTGGTTGTGGCAGCAGTAGTGGTTGTGGTAGTGGTTGTGGTAGTGGTTGTGGTTGTGGTAGTTGTGGTGGTGGTGGCTGTGGTAGTGGTGGCTGTGATTGTGGTAGTGGTGGCTGTGGTTGTGGTAATGGTGGCTGTGGTTGTGGTAGTGGTGGCTGTGGTTGTGGTAGTGGTGGCTGTGGTTGTGGTAGTGGTGGCTGTGTTGTTGGTAGTGGTGGCTGTGTTGTTGGTAGTGGTGGCTGTGTTGTTGGTAGTGGTGGCTGTGTTGTTGGTAGTGGTGGCTGTGTTGTTGGTAGTGGTGGCTGTGTTGTTGGTAGTGGTGGCTGTGTTGTTGGTAGTGGTGGCTGTGTTGTTGGTAGTGGTGGCTGTGGTTGTGGTAGTGGTGGCTGTGGTTGTGGTAGTGGTGGCTGTGGTTGTGGTAGTGGTGGCTGTGGTTGCGGTAGTGGTGGTGGCTGTGGTTGTGGTAGTGGTGGTGGCTGTGGTTGTGGTAGTGGTGGTGGCTGTGGTTGTGGTAGTGGTAGTGGCTGTGGTTGTGGTAGTGGTTGTGGTTGTGGTAGTGGTTGTGGTAGTGGTGGTGGTTGTGGTAGTGGTGGTGGTTGTGGTAGTGGTGGTGGTTGTGGTAGTGGTGGTGGTTGTGGTAGTGGTGGTGGTTGTGGTAGTGGTAGTGGTAGTGGTGGTGGTTGTGGTAGTGGTAGTGGTGGTGGTAGTGGTTGTAACAGCAGTAGGGGAGGTAGTAGTAATGCTTGGAATAGTAATAGTGGTAGTAGTAGTGCTTGGAATAGTAATAGTGGTAGCAGTAGCAACAGAAGTGGTGGTACCAGTTTCAATAACAGGAACAGTTGTGGTAACAAAAGTAATAGCATTAGCAATTATAACAGGGGTAGTACTGGCAATAGTAATACCAGTTGCAGTAGCAGTGCTGGAAATAGGAAAAGAATTATGGGTAGCAGTCACAATAGCAATACTATTAACAGTAGCAGTAGCAGTAGTAATGGAAGCAACCGTAACATTGGTAGCAACAGCAAGAGCATTAGTATTGGTAACAATAGAAGCAAAAGTCACAACAGCAGTGTTAGTAATAGCAGCAGTGGCAGCATAGTTACAGTGCCAACAGTAATAGTATCAGCAACAGAAACAGTAGCAGCAACAGCAATGGTAGCAGTAACAATTGCAATACTATACAATAGCATTAGTGAGGGAAGCATAAGCAATAGCAACAGCAGTGGTAGCAATAGTGGTAGTAGCAATACAATTATTGGTAGCAGTAGGAGTAACAGTAGTAGTGCTATAAGCAGCAGAAATAGCAGCAGTAACAATAGCAGGGACTTGTGAATTCCTGTTTGGGGTGGTCCTGCAAGATGGACAGCAGAGCTGCCCATTTTCAAAAGCTGTCAATACCCTCACCTTCAAAAGGTGCAGTTGCAAGGGGCTTACACTCAGTCTCCAGACTGGGCCCAAGATCTCTGTCAACTTCGACTATATTTCTTACAGTTGTTCACACATAGAGCCAACAACTAGTGGTTGCTCCTCTTCCCCTACCACTTTCAGGTGGTGACACAGTCTGAAGTTTCTTCTTTGAGAGATGTGTGGGAGGGCCCAAGGACTATTGCCAACCACTGTCAGTTTCCATGCAGTGAAACTTAAGTGAATGTTGATTAAAAAAATTATAATAATAATATTATTACTATTATTAATAGAAGTAAAAATAACAATAGCAGCAGCAATAGCAGCAGTTGTAACAATATCAATAGTAGTAACAGTAGCATTAGTGGTACCAATAGTAAAGGAGCAGTAACAGTAACAGCAGCAAAACTGGCAATAGTAGTGATACTAGACACAGGAGAACCAATGTAAATAGTAGTGGTAAATGTAGCTATAGTAGTAGTAATAGGTATAGTAGCATAAGCAGCAATAGTGATGACAGAGGTGGTGGTGGTGGTAGCAGCAAAAGAACTGCAGTGGTAGAACAGCAGCAGCAGCAGCAGCAGCAGCAGCAGCAGCAGCAGTAGTAGTAGTAGTAGTAGTAGTAGTAGTAGTACAACAGTGCTAATAGAGCAAGAGTACTAAAATAGTAGAGTAACAGTGCTAATAGTGGAGCAATAGTAATAGTAAAACAACAGTACTAGTAGTAGTAAAGCAGCAGTACTAGTAGTAAAGCAGCAGTACTAGTAATAAAGCAGCAGTACTAGTAGTAAAGCAGCAGTACTAGTGGAAGTAAAGCAGCAGTACTAGTAGTAAATCAGTACTAGTGGAAGTAAAGCAGCAGTACTAGTAGTAGTAAAGTAGCAGTACTAGTAGTAGTAAAGCAGCAGTACTAGTAGTAAAGCAGCAGTACTAGTAGTAAAGCAGCAGTACTAGTAGTAGTAAAGCAGCAGTACTAGTACAAAAACCATACTAGTGAAGCAACAGTACTAGTAGTAGCAAAGCAGCAGTACTAGTAGTGAAACAGTACTAATAGTAGTGGACAAATACTAGTAGTAGTAGTAGTAAACAGTAGTAGTAGAGCAACAGTACTAGTAAACAATAGTAGAGCAACAGTACTAGTAGTGAAACAATAGTAGAGCAACAGTGCTAGTAGTAGTAGTAGAGAAAATAGTAGAGCAACAGTACTAGAAGTAGAGCAACAGTACTAGTAGTAGAGCAATAGTACTAGTAGAGCAACAGTACTTGTAGTAGTAGAGCAACAGTACTAGTAGTAGTAGAGCAACAGTACTTGTAGTAGTAGAGTAACAGTACTAGTAGTAGTAGAGCAACAGTACTAGTAGTTGTGCAACAGTACTAGTAGTAGAGCAACAATACTAGTAGTAGAGCAACAATACTAGTAGTAGAGCAACAGTACTAGTAGTAGTAGAGCAACAGTAATAATAGTAGTAGTAGTAGTAGTTGTTGTACAATTGCAGAAGTGGTAGTTGCCCAGCTGCAGCAGCAGCAGTTGCCTGGCTGCAGAAGTAGCAGTTGCCCAGCGGCATCGGCAGCAGCAGCAGCAGAGACAGTTGCCCGGCAGCAGAGACAGTTGCCCGGCAGCAGCAGCAGCAGAGACAGTTGCCCGGCTGCAGCAGCAGAGACAGTTGCCCGGCTGCAGCAGCAGAGGCAGTTGTCCGGCTGCAGCTGCAGAGACAGTTGCCCAGCTGCAGCAGCAGAGGCAGTTGCCCAGCTGCAGCAGCAGAGGCAGTTGCCCGGCTGCAGCAGCAGAGGCAGTTGCCCGGCTGCAGCAGCAGAGGCAGTTGCCCGGCTGCAGCAGCAGAGGCAGTTGCCCGGCTGCAGCAGCAGAGGCAGTTGCCCGGCTGCTGCAACAGAGGCAGTTGCACAACTGTAAAAATGGTAGATGCAGAAGTGGTAGTTGCCCAGCTGCAGCAGCAGCAGTTGCCTGGCTGCAGAAGTAGCAGTTGCCCAGCGGCATCGGCAGCAGCAGCAGCAGAGACAGTTGCCCGGCTGCAGCAGCAGAGACAGTTGCCCGGCTGCAGCAGCAGAGGCAGTTGCCCGGCTGCAGCAGCAGAGGCAGTTGCCCGGCTGCAGCAGCAGAGGCAGTTGCCCGGCTGCAGCAGCAGAGGCAGTTGCCCGGCTGCAGCAGCAGAGGCAGTTGCCCGGCTGCAGCAGCAGAGGCAGTTGCCCGGCTGCAGCAGCAGAGGCAGTTGCCCGGCTGCAGCAGCAGAGGCAGTTGCCCGGCTGCTGCAGCAGAGGCAGTTGCCCAGCTGCTGCAGCAGAGGCAGTTGCCCGGCTGCTGCAACAGAGGCAGTTGCACAACTGTAAAAATGGTAGATGCACAACTGTAAAGTAGTTGTATTACTGCAGTAGCAGTGAGATTATACTAACAGTTCTAGCAATATTGCTGTAGTTTGATTGGTACCATTGTAGTTGGAATAGTACTGCTGTAATTGGAATAGTACTGCTGTAGTTGGAGTAGTACTGCTGTAGTTGGAGTAGTACTGTTGTAGTTGGAGTAGTACTGCTGTAGTTGGAGTGGTACTGCTGTAGTTGGAGTAGTACAGCCATAGTTGTAGTACAGCCATAGTTGGAGTAGTACAGCCATAGTTGGAGTAGTACAGCCATAGTTGGAGTGATACAGCTGTAGGTGTAGTAGTACAGCGGTAGTTGGAGTAGTACTGCTGTAGTTGGAGCAGTATTCCTATAGTTGGAATAGTATTGCTGTAATTGTAGTAGTACTGCTGCAGTTGGAATAATATGGCTGCAATTGTAGTAGTACTGCTGCAGTTGGAATAATATGGCTGCAATTGAAGTAGTACAGCTGTAGTTGGAGTGGTATAGATATAAGTGTAGTGGTATAGATATAAGTGTAGTGGTATAGCTGTAGTTGGAGTGGTATAGCTGTAGTTGGAGTGGTATAGCTGTAGTTGGAGTGGTATAGCTGTAGTTGGAGTGGTATAGCTGTAGTTGGAGTGGTATAGATATAGGTGTAGTGGTATAGCTGTAGTTGGAGTAGTGGTATAGCTGTAGTTGGAGTAGTGCTGCTGTAGTTGAATTAGTACTGCTGTAGTTCAGATAGTTTTGGTAGTAGGGCTGTAGTTCAGATAGTTTTGGTAGTAGGGCTGTAGTTCAAGTAGTTGGGTTGAGGTCTGTAGTTCGTGTAGTTGGGTTGAGGGCTGTAGTTCGAGTAGTTGGGTTGAAGTTTTAGTACAACTGTAGTTCTACTTATAGTATGACTAAACAGTAGCAGTAGTGGTACTAGAGGAGAAGGAGAAGGAGGAGAAGGAGGAGAAGGAGAAGGAGGAGAAGGAGGAGGAGAAGGAGAAGGAGGAGGAGAAGAAGGAGAAGAAGGAGGAGAAGAAGGAGAAGAAGGAGGAGAAGAAGGAGGAGGAGGAGGAGAAGAAGGAGGAGGAGGAGAAGAAGGAGGAGGAGGAGAAGAAGGAGGAGGAGGAGAAGAAGGAGGAGGAGGAGAAGAAGGAGGAGGAGGAGGAGAAGAAGGAGGAGGAGGAGGAGAAGAAGGAGGAGGAGGAGAAGAAGGAGGAGGAGGAGAAGAAGGAGGAGGAGGAGAAGAAGGAGGAGGAGAAGAAGGAGGAGGAGGAGAAGAAGGAGGAGGAGGAGAAGAAGGAGGAGGAGGAGGAGAAGAAGGAGGAGGAGGAGGAGAAGAAGGAGGAGGAGGAGAAGAAGGAGGAGGAGGAGAAGAAGAAGGAGGAGGAGAAGATGGAGGAGGAGAAGAAGAGGGAGAGGGAGAGGGAGAAGAAGAAGGAGAAGGAGAAGAGGGAGAAGGAGGAGAAGAAGAAGGAGGAAAAGAAGAGGGAGAAGTAGAAGACGAAGAAGAAGAAGAAAAGAAGAAGGAGGAGGAGAAGAGAGAAGAAGGTGAGAAGGAGAAGGAGGAAGAGGAGAAGAAGAATAAGAAGAAGAAGAAGGAGTAGAAGGATGTTTGTTGTTGTTGTTGGTTGTTTGTAGAAGAAGAAGAGTTGAAGAAGAAGAAGAAGAAGAAGAAGAATGAAGAAAGGAGAAGAAGGAAGAACAGTAGCAGTAGTAGCAGTAGAACAACTGTCATAGTAGTAGTAGCTGATCAACAGTAGAACATCAGTTGTAGTAGAACTGTAGTTGTAGAACTGTAGTTATAGAACAACTCTAGTTTAGAATTGTAGTTGTGGTGATAGAACAACTGCAGGTGTAGTAATAGAACAACTGCAGGTGTAGTAATAGAACAACTGCAGGTGTAGTAATAGAACAACTGCAGGTGTAGTAATAGAACAACTGCAGGTGTAGTAATAGAACAACTGCAGTTGTAGTAGTAGAACTGCAGTTGTAGCAGAACTGCAGTTGTAGCAGTAGAACTGCAGTTGTAGTAGAACAACTGCAGTAGTAGAACAACTGCAGTAGTAGAACAACTGCAGTAGTAGAACAACTGCAGTAGTAGAACAACTGCAGTAATAGAACAACTACAGTTGTAGAACAGCTACAGTTGTAGAACAACTACAGTTGTAGAACAACTGCAGTTGTAGAACAACTGCAGTTGTAGAACAACTGCAGTTGTAGAACAACTACAGTTGTAGAACAACTGTAGTTGTAGTAGAGCAACTGTAGTTGTAGTAGAGCAACTGTAGTTGTAGTAGAGCAACTGTAGTTGTAGTAGAGCAACTGTAGTTGTAGTAGAGCAACTGTAGTTGTAGTAGAGCAACTGTAGTTGTAGTAGAGCAACTGTAGTTGTAGTAGAGCAACTGTAGTTGTAGTAGAGCAACTGTAGTTGTAGTAGAGCAACTGTAGTTGTAGTAGAGCAACTGTAGTTGTAGTAGAGCAACTGTAGTTGTAGTAGAGCAACTGTAGTTGTAGTAGAGCAACTGTAGTTGTAGTAGAGCAACTGTAGTTGTAGTAGAGCAACTGTAGTTGTAGTAGAGCAACTGTAGTTGTAGTAGAGCAACTGTAGTTGTAGTAGAGCAACTGTAGCTGTAGTAGATCTGTAGTTGTAATAGAACAACTGTATTTGTAGTAATAGTAGAGCTATATTTGTGGTAATAGAACAACTGTATTTGCAGTAACAGAACAACTGTAGTTGCAGTAATAGAACAACTGTAGTTGTTGTAGTAGAACAACTGTAGTAGTAATAGAACAGCAACAGTAGGTGTACCTGAACATTAGTAGAACAGTAGTTGTAGTATAACAGTAGTAGAACTACTTTAGAAGTTGTGGAATGACAGTAGTAGTGGAACAATAGTAGTGGAACAATAGTAGTGGAACAATAGTAGTGGAACATTAGTGGTGGTGGTAGTGGTGGTGGTAGTAGTAGTAGTAAACAACAGTAGTAAACAAACAACAGTAGTAAACAAACAACAGTAGTAAACAACAGTAGTGGAACAACAGTAGTAGCAGTTGTATTAGGCTTCATTAAAATAAAATAATATAAAAGGGTACATGACTACAGTCATTGGCAAGAGAGGGGCCAATGATCTGTGTGGGAGACATCCTGACTGCTTTCACCACACAGTTCCATGAGAATGGAGGCAATTTTAATTAAAATAAATAACAGTATTAGTAGTAGAATAGTAGAATAGTAGTAGTAGTAGTAGTAGTAGTAGTAGTAGTAGTAGTAGTAGTAGTAGTAGTAGTAGTAGTATAAAAGAGTAGTTGACCACAGTTATTGGCATGAGCAGGTCAATGAACTGTGTTTGTGGAAGACCGATCCTGACTGCTTTCACCACAAAGTTCCACAAGGATTGAGGTAATTAAGAAAAAAAAAGTAGCAGCAGCAGCAGCAAAAGTAGAACAACTGTAGTAATAGAACTATAAAATTAGTAGTAGTAGTAATAGTAGTAGTAATAGTAGTAGTATAGTAGTAGTAGTAGTAGTAGCAGCAGCAGCAGCAGCAGCAGTAGTAGCAGCAGCAGCAGCAGCAGCAGCAGCAGCAGCAGCAGCAGCAGCAGCAGCAGCAGTAGTAGTAGTAGTGTTGGTGGTAGAGGTTGCAATGGTGGTTGTTGAATTGATGGTGGTGGTTGAATTGGTGGTGGTGGTTGAATTGATGGTAGTGGTTGAAGTGGTGGTGACAGTGATGTTAGTGTAGTGGTGGTGGTAGTGGAAGCAGTGTTGTTGCTGTTGGTGGTGGTGGTAGCAGTGTTAGTGGTGGTGGTGGTAGCAATGTGGTGGTGATGGTAGTGTTGATGGTGATGGTAGCAGTGTTGGTGGTGGTGGCAGTGTTGTTAGTGTGGTGGTGGCAGTGTTGTTAGTGTGGTGGTGGCAGTGTTGTTAGTGTGGTGGTGGCAGCACTGGTGGTGGTGATGATGGTAGCAGTGTTGGCATAAACAGGTAATAAAGTAATAAAGGTAGGAGTAAGAGAAGTAACATTATTATTAGTAATAGTAATAGCAACAATACCAATAATAATAGTACCAATTATAGCTGTACCAACAAGTGTTGTACCAATGATTATGATGGTGGTGGTGGTGGTGGTGGTTGATGGTGGTTGATGGTGGTTGGCGGTGGTTAGTGGGGATTGGTGGTGGTAGCAGCAGCAGTAATAGTAGTAGCAATAACAGTGGTACCAATAAATTTGGTACCCATAATAGCAATAAATATAATAATATTAGTAGTGATAGTATTACAGAGAGTTTTAGTCCCAACAATTGTAGTACTAACAGGAGTAGCAACAGAAATAAAACCAACTGTAGTAGTAGTAGTAGTATTAACCTCTTCCATACAGTGACACCTACACAGGCATAGGTGTGAGTGGGTATACAAGGATGCCAGCAGGAGAGTCTTGATTATATTCATTTTGTAGCTGTAACTAAGTAACCCCCGAATTCTGTGAACTGGTTGGATCATGTTTTGTGTTTATTATTACTCAAAGTGAAAGAGAATGAGTAATACAGTAGTGACTTTATATTTGATATCATAAGTAGTGTGATGCATCGTACATTAGGGAGACGATGCTCCACATGAGAATTTGATTCGTATTGAAGAGGTTAATAGCAAAAGTAGTAGCAACAATAGTCATAGTAGTAGCAATAATAGCAATAGAAATAATAACAGTAGGAGTAATACTGGCAGCAATAGTAGCAATAGTTATATCAGTAGAAGCAATAAGTTATGGTGATAGCAATAATATAGTAATGGAAGCAATAATAGCAATAGCAGTAGAAACAAAATTTGTTTATATATCCATAATAATTGCAGAACCAATAGTAGTGGTAGTAAGAGTAACTGCAACAGCAGCATAGTAGTGGTAGCAACAGTAGCAGCAATATTAGTTGTAGCAGTAGTAGCAGCAGTAGTAACAGCAGCAATAGCAGTGGCAACAATAGTAGTAGTAGCAATGATATCAGTGACAGTAGTGGTGGTGGTGGTGTAGTGGTGTAATAGTTGTAGATGTAGTGGTGGTGGTGGTGTGGTAGTGGTGGTGTGGTAGTGGTGGTGGTGTGGTAGTGGTGGTGGTGTGGTAGTGGTGGTGGTGTGGTAGTGGTGGTGGTGTGGTAGTGGTGTGGTAGTGGTGGTGGTGTGGTAGTAGTGGTGTGGTAGTGGTTGTGGTGTTGTAGTGGTGTTGTAGTGGTGGTGGTGTGGTAGTGGTGATGGTGATGTTGTAGTGGTGTGGTGGTGGTGTGGTAGTGGTGTGGTGGTGGTGTGGTAGTGGTGTGGTAGTGGTGTGGTAGTGGTGTGGTAGTGGTGCTGGTAGTAGTAGTAGCAGTAATATCAGGAGCAATAGTAATAATAAAGTAACAACATTAAACATCCGCATTGAATTTTTCATTCTGCAGTATAAATGTAAACACTGTAGTTATGGAAAAGGTGATTCCCCTGGAAAAACAGGAGAGGGCAGAGGGCGTCCCTTGGGCACTGCAGCAAGATGGAGGGCAATATCATAATTCTGACCCTTCTATTGCACTTGTCAAACACTGGTCTTATCCTAGCCTGGTCCACACATAACACACTCAGGATGATGGTCTTTCACCAGCTTCCTCAAACACAACACTTTTACCTGTAGCATCAGTTACCTGTATATTATTTAGGCTACAGAGGGGATTTTAGAGAGGCTGCACAACAGTCTGCAAATATTCAAGCATGCTATGCACAATAATAGAGAAAAAACTATTTACACATTTCTTCTGTATGAACATCTTTTCTTTCTATTTGTCTGAGTGTGTATTACTTGTGTATTGACAGGACTTATGAATGCCAGCCAGCCATAACCTGGACCACTGCCACCATGGGGAAAAAAAGGGGGAAAAGGATGGGAAAAGGTGGAGGTGGCCCTCATGACCATCAAGTGGCCTACTGGTTGATGGATCACTCAGATGACCCTGCACACAAGTACACACAAGCACACACACATGCATGCAAGTACACATATGAAATCATATGTCAGGATCTGTGATGAGGGCCAAACAGATGACAACAGACACAGTTTGAAGGGTGGGCAGCTTCAACTGCTGTGCCTATGAGTTGCGATGGTGGTGGTGGTAAGGGATTGGTAGGAATGGGGGTGGTAGTGGTATAGTAGTGTAGTAATAGGAGTAGGAGTAGTGGTAGTAGTAGTAGTAGTAGTAGTAGTAGTAGTAGTAGTAGTTGTTGTTGTTGTAGTAGTTGTCATAGTAGTGGTGGTAATTCATGACACAGTTCCAAGAATGTGGGGGGCCATGGATTGTGTGAATGTGTGTATGTGTGTGTAAACATGTGTGTGTGTGTGAATGTGTGTGTGTGTATGTGTGTGTGTGTGTGTGTGTGTGTACATACGTGTATGTGTGTGTGTGTGTGTGTGTGTGTGTGTGTGTGTGTGTGTGTGTACATACGTGTGTGTGTATATATATATATATATATGTATGCTTGTAAACACACACACAAGAGCAAGCATGCACGCACGCACGCACGCACGCACGCACACACACACACACATACAAACCACAAACATAACACTATGTTGGCTGAGACAAGCTGAAAGACAGCAGTGGGGCAAATGCATTAGTTACTGCATGTAAGCTACAAATTGAGCCATCATGGAGTCCACAGAGCACGAAGAAGTGGGATGATCACCACAACCTGGGAAACACTGAGCCAGGTTTGCACACCAGGGCAGGATTGGTGGTGGTGGTAGCAGGGGTGATGGTGGTGGTGGAGGTGGTGGCGGTGGTAGTGGCGGCGGTGGTGGTGGTGGTAGTGGTGGCGGCGGTGGCGGTGGTAGTAGTGGAAGGAACATTGGAGCACACAGGGTCCGTGCCACCTGCCTGCTACCAGACTCAACCCTCCGCCAGCCCCCTCCTTGCTGCATCCTTCCTGCCAGGCCCCACATGCCAAGTTCCAATTCCACACACCAGGGCCGATGGCAACGGAGCGAGTGGTGGTGACTGTGTTGAATATGGTCATGACGCTGGTAATTCAGTTGGCAGCCCTTTTGCTGTAGTTGTTGTTTGTGTGGTGGCTGTGTGGTGGTGGCTGTGAGATGAGGGGAGAGGGCGTGGAGCCGGCCGGCCGGCAGGGAGAGGGACCCTGCCCCCTCACATGTGGTGATGTCACAACCTGGCCAGGCAGCAGCAGCAGCACTCACAAGCCACACACTGAGATCAGCATGACAGGTTTCCACACAGCTAGAGTTGAAACACACCACGCCTCCCTGAAACACAAACTACAAGTCACCCCATTAAGTTTCCCTATTATATAATGGCAGACTCAAAATTTTTCTAATCTCCATTTTTTATCACCCCCAACATTATTAATTTGTGAGTATACCATCATTCTAGTATAGAGTTAACTCCATTGAAATCTGGCCCTTTGTTTTGCACCAATATCTTACAGTCTTTTTCTATTTATTACCAAACAATATCATTCTGCTATACACAGACATCTGCCCTTTACAGGCTTAAGTCCATATTTCAAATAAATTAAAAAGAAAACCCAAACAGCTAAATATACAACATGGAATGATATGAAGAGTTCTGGATGTCAATGTTCTTAAGAGAGTGGGAGAGTGTCAGATAATTTTTTGGTACAAGGGAAATTGAGATTGATGGATAAGTGAGGAAAGAGGAAAAGGGCAGAAGGTAATAGAAGAAAGAGTAGTGAATGGTGGAATAATGAGGTGTAGATAGTCATAGAAGAAAGTATATGTAGATTGCAAAATATGAACATGAGAAGTACACAACAAATACAAAAATACCCCTTATTGGAGTAATGACTGCATGTTATTGTGCAGTATTAACTGAATAGCACCATGAAACCAATACCTTAGCAACTGTTTTGGGGCCCTATGGACTAGAGCCATACATCATTTTGTCAATGTTAGAGTAAAATACTCATAAGAGGAATGATGTTACTTTTGTACTGTGACTATCCCTCTGCTATGTTGTTCCCTCTTAAAACTGTTCTGTGCCACTTCTTTGAGTATATATTTTCCATTTTACCTCTGTCCCCTGTGGCAGGGAGAGGAAAGAATTCTGCCACTGAGCTTCCTTCCCATGTGGGTCATATTTTGGCAGCTAAAGTGGGATGGAGTGATGGGAGTAGATATCCTACTCTCTGAAAAGTTATATCCTACTAAAAGTCAAGGCATAAGAGGCTCTGGGAGATTTGCAACCAGAAACCGAAGGTTTGGGTTTTTTAATGTGGTCACATGAGAATAAAAGGGAAGAGATAGGCAGTATGTTTGTGAAAAGGAAAATGGATGTGTTAGCATTAAGTGAAACTAAGTTGAAAGGGAGGGGTGATTTTGAGTTTGGGAGTATAGTGGGGAGGGGACAAGGGAGGGAAGGAGTGGCTCTACTAGGAAATGACAGGATAGAAAACTGTATGGTGGAGTGGAAGTATCTTCAAGGTTAATGAGGATAAAGGTGAAACTGGGATGGGAGATGTTGAGCTTTGTAAGCACATAAGGGTCTGGTAGTGAAAAGAGTGCAGAGGAAAGGAAGGCTTATTGGATAACTTTAAATGAGTATTTGCACAATTTTGGGAAGGATATAAATGTAGTAGTATTGGGAAATCTCAATTCTAATGTACAGGATAAACCAATACTGACGGATGGAGTGGTTGGGAAGTTGGAAATGCCAGGTAAAAATCATAGTGGAATGTTGATGATAGAGATGTGTTAAGAAAGTGAGCTGATAGTTACTGCAGTGTTTAAGAACAAAGTCATGTACAAGTATACATGGGAAAGCTGGTGGAGGGGGTGAGGTTGATATTTATAATGTATTAATGGACTATGTAGTAGTATCCAAAAGAAGGATAGGAGGAATTCAAGGGAGAGAATGGAAAAATATCAGATCATTTCTTGGTGGAAAGTAAGTTGAGAAAGAAGGAAGGTGGAGAAAGAGAAAGGGCAGAAGTTAGAGATGTGCATAGAGTCAACTTTTTAAATGATAAGGAAAAGGAGCAAGAGTACAAGGAGAAGCTGAGAGAAGTGTGGGACATGGTGAAGAACAGAGTAGGAGCAGAAGAGGGATGGGGTGTTTCTTTAACCATCTCCAGTCCCCAGCCCATTACCCTTGTGTTTACCTCTCACACCACCCCATCCATGTATAAATTTATTGGGTTGTACAGGAGGTAAATGCAAGAATACTGGGCAGAGGATTGGAGATGGTTAGAAATAATGGAGAGAAGTGATAAGTGATTTGCAGACAATACTGCACTTGCAGCAGGGTCAGAGGAGGGATCAAGGCAGTTAGGGATGGAGCTTGGGAAGGTGTGTGATAGGAGACAGTTCAAGGTAAACGAGGATAAAAACAAGGTGATGAAATCTACAAAGGGAGAGTATTGAAGTTAGCTGAGAGTAAATCTTAAAAGAGAGAGTCTAGAGGAAGTGGACAATTTTAAATATTTGGGTTTGCATGTGGCATTAGGGATGGAGGTAAATTATAGATTGAAAGGAGAGGATTGGAAAGTGTCATGGCACCTGGAAATGGATGCAAAGAGAAGCTTATGTGAAGGGATGATTGTGCCAATGACACTTTTGGGCAGAGACTTAGGAGTTTAAGGGAGGCAGAAAGGAGATTAAATATGTTGAAGATGAAATGTCCGAGAAGTATAGTAGCGCTTTATATAAAGTTGGATAAAGTGAGAAACGAGGTGGGGTGGAGAGCGGGGGTAGAAAAGGAGATGGCAGATAGGGCTGATGAAAGAGTATTAGGTAAAATATTTGCATTTTTCCAATCTTGTGGTACCTTTCGTTCCTTGAGTGAGCAATCTATTATTTTATATATCTTGTCCTCTAGCTTATCTATACATTCTCTTAGTATCCAATTTGCAATTCTGTCTGGACCGTGTAATTTTCTGACATCAAGGTATATGGGATAAGAGGAAAGCTGTTATGAGCAGTCAAGAGTTTTTATGTGACTAGTAGAACTTGTGTTAGAATAAAAAATGAAAGAGTGAGTGGTTTGAGGTAAAGATGGGACTTTGCCAGGGATGTGTTATGTTGCCTTGGCTGTTCAATTTATACATGGATGGGGTGGTGCAAGAGGTAAATGCAAGGGTAATGGGCAGGGGGTTGGAGATGGTTAAAGAAAATGGAGAATAGTGGGAGATAAGCCAGTTGTCGTTTGCTGATGACACTGTGCTTATGGCAGGATCAGAGGAGGGTTTGAGGAAGTTAATGACTGAGTTTGGGAAGGTGTGTGAAAGAAGCAAGTTGAAAATAAATGTGGGTAAAAGTAAGGTGATGAGATGTACAAGTGGAAAAAGTGGCAGCAGAATGGAAGTATTAAGGGAGGATGGAGGAATTCGATAGTTTTAGATACTTGGGTGCAAATGTGGTGGGAAAGGGAGTGGTGGAGGTAGAATGTAGATTGAGAGAAGCAAGTAAATATGTTGGGGGGATTAAAAAGTGTAATGAGAAATAGACATTTGGGAATGGATGATAATAGGAGATTGGACCCAGTTGTATTCACCTAGTATCTTACGGGAAGGGGAGCCAAGCTCATGGTGTCTCGTCTTTGTATCTCTCCAAATCCAGTTTGCTCTTAAATTCTGTTTTTGCACACATTGTTTTTTCATCCAATTTGTTCCATACAACCACTATGTGGGGGAAGCTCTTCTTTTTCAGGTCTCTTCTATAATTGTCCTTTTTAAGCTTCTTTCCATGTCCTCTTGTGTTTCTTTTATCCCAATCTAATAAGTCTTCTCTCTCAAGGACTTCCATGCCTTTCATAATTCTGTAGATGGTCAACAAGTCACCTCTTTCTCTTCTCTGTTCCAGAGTCGGCAACTCCAATTTTAACAATCTTTCTTCATATGATAGTTTTGTTAGTTCTGGGGCCATCTTCATAGCTGCTCTCTGGATTCTCTCAATCTTCCTTATATTCTTTTTTTGTACTGGGTGATCATAGTGTCGTTGCATGCTCCAATTTAGGCCTTATCAATGTGATTAGTATTTTCTTTACCATTTCTTCATCCAAGTAGGTAAAAGCCACTTTCATTGATCTTAGTAAGTTATAGGTTTTGCCAACAATTTTGTTTATATGTTTATCAGGGGACATATCTTTTGTGATCACTCCTAGGTCTTTTCAGATCCCTCGACTTTTTTTTCACAAATTTCATATCTTCCTGATGTCCTTTTTTACTTTTTCCAAACTCCATTATGCTACATTTTTACGTTGAATACCACTTCCAACTTCTGACTCCATTCCCAAAGCCTCTACAGATCTCTCTGTAACGAGTCCCAGTCCATTTCAGTACTCACCTTCTTTAACAATTTTGCATCATCTGCAAAGAAGCTCATTTAACATTCCACTCCCTCGTCCATGTCATTTACATAAAAGGCAAACATTATTGGAGCCAGCACTGATCCTTGTGGGACTGCAGTAATTACCTTTTCACAAGTAGAATTTTTATCTCCGAGCATTACCCTCATTTTCTTCCACGCAAAAAGTCCTCCATCCATTTCAATAGTTTACCTTGTATTCCTCCTATGGTTATTACCTCTTCCCAAGTAAAAGTTTATCTCTGAGCACTACCCTCATTTTTCTTCCATGCAAAAAGTCTTCCATCCATTTCAATAGTTTACCTTGTATCCCCTCTATGGTTTCCAGTTTTCCTATTATTTTTTTGTGAGGGACTTTATCAAAAGCTTTTTGTAGATCTAGGAAAGCACAATCACAAAGGAGTGAATGTGCTAACAGCACTGTATGGGGTAGAAACATGGAACATAAGAGATGAAGAGAGTAGTTTGAATGTGTTTAAGACGAGATGCCCGAGAAGTATGATAGGGGTTCCTAGGCTGGATAGAGTAAGAAACTAGGTGAGGAGGAGAACAGGGGTGGAAAGGGAGTTGGGAGATACGATTGAGGAAAGAGTATTGGAATCGTTTGGACACATGGAAAGAATGAGTGGTGGATTAGTAAAAGAGGTGTGAAAGGCAGAGGTGGAAGCAGTGAACATGAGGGAGCAACCAAGGATGAGAGGGATGGATGGGGTAAAAGGAGCATTGGGAAAGAGGGAATGTCTGTTGAGGAAGGACAGGATAAGATAGAAGATAGGGGTGAATGGAGAATGGTTATGTATGGATGATGCTGTGATGCATGAAGGGGAGTGCTTGGGGAATGGGGGTTAGGGAGTATGTGTGAAAAATAGAGACATGCTAAAAGTATTTCTCCCTGTATTCTCCATTTCTGCATGAGGGGATGGAGAGGGGGGTTGCCAATTTAGTGAAGCACCCTTGCTGTGGATGTGCTGTGTCTTGCAACACTGCTTCTGACCCAGGGCAGTGGGTGAGATGCAGGAATGACACATCATCCAGAAGGAGCCAAGATAAGAGGGAGGGGGGTTGATAGGAGTGGAGCATGTGGGGATGGAATAGGTGGGAGTGGATTTTATGCCTTTTTTTTTTTGGGGGGGGGGGGTTAACTTCCTTGTAAGGGAGAAAGAGCCTTTGGTTTATGTAATACTTTGTTCTCATAATTGTAAAGAATATGTCTGTGGAGATATTCTAGAAATCTACTGATGTTATTAGCAACATCTGGTATTTCAGTCAATTTGGCACCATGGGAGGGTATAATCACTGCCTCGAGGTAGAATGTTGTTCAAAGATTTGGGAACCACACAATCTCTCTGCCTGACTTATTTTTCTTTTATATGTGTCACATGTATTTTCACAACTTTATTCTTTGTATGTTCCTTGTAAACACAACCACACCATTACTACATGTGTTGCATGTAGTTTTGCAAATTCTTTATTTGAATTTTCCTTATAAAAGGAAATTATCTTTTTTACACTTGTGTCACAAGCATTTACACAGCTTCCACCTTTGTATTTCCCTTGTAATAGGAATTTTACATATATATATACCAGTATGTATATTATATATATATATATATATATATATATATATATATATATATATATATATACATATATGCATACTGGTATGTACTTACCTAGTATCTTACAGGAAGGGGAGCTACACTTGTGGTGTCAGTCTCTGTATCTCGCCATATTTGCTCTTAAATTCTTGTATTGTTTTTATCCACACTATTGTTTCATCTAGTATGTTCCATACATTCACCACTCTGTGGGGAAAGCTGTTTTTTCAGGTCTCTTCTGCAACTGTCCTTTTTGAGGTTTTGAGTTTCCTTCCCTGTCCTCTTGTGTTTCTCTTATCCCAATTTACTAAGTTACCTCTATCAAGGATTTCCACACCTCTCATAATTCCGTAGATGGTCAACAAGTCACCTCTTTCTCTTCTTTGCCAGAGTCAGTAGTTCTAGTTTTGACAATCTTTCTTCATATGACATTTTTGATAGTGTTGGGGCCCTCTTTGAAGTTGCTCTATGTATTCTCTCAATCTTTCTTATATTCATTTTAGATGATGAAAGCAGGTAAGGCACCTGGTCTGGATGGATGTCATGCAGAATGTCTGAAAAAGGGAGGTTCAGTGATGGTGGACTGGTTGGTGAGGTTATTTAATGTTTGCTGGAGAGAGGGTAGAGTACCGGAGGACTGGAGTAGTGCCTGTATAGTTCCTCTTTACAAGGGAAAAGGGGACAAGTGTGAATGTAGTAATTTCAGAGGGATTAGCCTGTTGAGTGTAGTAGGGAAGGCTTATGGGAGGATCTTAATTGAGAGGATTAGGAGAGGAACAGAAGGAGTAATTGGTGAGGAACAGTGTGGATTTAGGACGGGTAGAGGTTGTGTAGATCAGATCTTTGTGGCAAGACAGATATGTGAGAAAGCTATAGGAAAGGGGAAGGATGTTTTTTGGGCTTTTATGGATCTGGAAAAGGCTTATGATAGGGTAGACAGAAAGGCACTGTGGGAGGTTATGCAGATTTATGGGATAGGAGGAAAGCTTTTGGGAGCTGTTAAGAGTTTTTATGAGAGTAGTAGAGCATGTGTTAGGATTAGAAATGGAGAGTGAGAGTGGTTTGAAGTAAAGGTGAGACTTCGTCAAGGATGCGTTATGTCGCCCTGGCTGTTCAACTTATACATGGATGGGGTGGTGCGAGAGGTGAATGCTAGGGTAGTGAGTCAGGGATTGGAGATGGTTAAAGATAATGGAGAAAAGTGGGAGGTGAGCCAGCTGTTGTTTGCGGACGACACTGCGCTTGTGGCAGGGTCAGAGGAGGGATTGAGGAAGCTGGTGGCAGAGTTTGGGAGAGTATGTGATAGAAGAAAGCTAAAGATAAATGTGGGTAAAAGTAAGGTGATGAGATGTACAAGGGGTGAAAGTGGCAGTAGAATGGAAGTGAACATTAAGGGAGAGCGACTGGAGGAAGTGGATAGTTTTAGATACTTGGGTGCAAGTGTAGCAGGAAAAGGTGGAGTGAAGGTGGAGGTAGAATGTAGATTGAGAGAAGCGAGTAAATGTCTTGGTGGTTTAAAGAGTGTAATGAGGAATAGACATTTGGGAATGGATGCGAAGAGGAGACTGTATGAAGGAGTGATTGTGCCAACAGCACTGTATGGGGCAGAAACGTGGAACATAAGAGAAGAAGAGAGAAGGAGTTTGAATGTGTTTGAGAAGTATGGTGGGGGTTACTAGGCTGGATAGAGTGAGAAATGAGGAGGTGAGGAGGAGAACAGGGGTGAAAAAGGATTTGGGAGATAGGGTTGATGAAAGAATATTAGGATGGTTTGGACACATGGAAAGAATGAGTGAAGAAAGACTAGTAAAAGAGGTATGGAAGGCAGATGTGGAGGGAGTGAACATGAGGGGACGTCCTAGGATGAGGTGGATGGATGGGGTGAAGGGGGCTTTGGGGAAGAGGGGAATGTCTGTTGAGGAAGGAAGGGAGAGGACGGAAGACAGAGGTGAGTGGAGAATGGTTGTATATGGATGATGGGGGGTGGGGTAGTATGTGTGAGTAAATTTTGACGCAGCCCGAAGGGATTTCTCCCCGTCCTCGCCTTATATGCAAAGGGGGACGGAGAGGGGGGGTCGCCGATTAAATGAAGCGGCCTTGCTGTGGATGTACTGTGTCTTGCGACACTGCTTCTGACCCAGGGCGGTGGGCAGGGCGGTGGGCAGGGTGCAGGGATGACCCGTCATCCAGGAGGTGCTCAGATGAGAGGAAGGGTGGGAGGGATGTGGAGTGTATTTAGGGATGAAATGGGTGGGAGTGTTTTTATGCCTTTCCCTTTTTGGCTACCTCCCTTGGAAGGGGGAAAAAGCCTTGGTATATGTATGTATTTTAGTACTGGGTGACCATAGTGTTGCTGCATACTTCAAGTTAGACCTTGTCATTGTGACTAGTATTTTATCATTTCTCCATCCAAGTAAAAGCAAATTTTAGTGATCTTAGCAAGTTAAGTTTCACCAACAATTTTGTTTATATCTTTGTCAGGGGACATATCTTTTGTGATAATCACCCTCAGGTCTTTTTCAGATCCCACTTTCTTTACTTCCTTTTCATCAAGTTATACTGTCCTGATATTCTTTTTACCTTTTCCAAATTCCATTATGTTACATTTATTATATATATATATATATATATATATATATATATATATATATATATATATATATATATATATCCTTAGTCGTATTTACCTAGTAGTACTAAGTAGTAGTACTACTAAGTTACATCCAGCGTTTGACACATCTGCTAAGGGACCCAATGGAATCTCTCCTAAAGGATTGTATGGTTACATTGCCCTCTCTTAACCCAGATTTGGTTAAGATATTGATCAGATTTAGGCATTGGCTATAAGTGGTTAGTGCTGATATAAAGTGTTTTTGCAAATTAGTGTAAAAAGTCAGGATAAAAATGTCTTTAGATTTTTTATGCCTGGTGAAATTAGAGTGAAACACGAGATTCAATAGAATTATTTTTGGTAACACTAAGTCCATTTATTCTGAATGCCACTATTCAACACCATTTAAGTAAATACCCTGATTGTGAAGTTGTTCAAGATTTGAAAAGAGATATGTACGTTGATAATTGGTTCAGTGGAGCCGATACTGTAGAAGTAGTAGCTAGCAAGTATAGCACAGCATATATTATGGTTGATACCAATATCTCTCAAGAAACTTTCTTTTAATAGTGTTGTAATAAATTCTAAGTTTAGAGAAAAAATACATATTGTAAGGGATGAAGTCAATATTGTATTAGGTCTTAAGTGGTCTAATGATATTGATGTACTTTCTTATTCCAGTTTCAATTTTGATTCTACTGTTGAAATTTCATATACTAAAAGAACTGTACCGAGTCTGATAGCTAAGATTTTTTATCCTTGTGGCTTTATCAGTCCCTTTATTATGTATGCCAAGATTTTATTTCAGGATATTTGGAAATTAGGTTTATCTTGGGATGAAGGGTTACCAGTTGACTTGGAAGACAAATTTAAGAATTGGGGAGAAAGTAGGCAAGATTTAAATTTACTGAATATATATAGTTATTTGGTTAATGTACCTTGGAAAGGTATTAAGCATATTGAGATTCATGGATTTGGAGATACCTCTAGAAAAGGTTTTGGGGCTTGTGTATACATTAGAGTTTGTATCAATAATAATAGTCAATCATCATTGGTCATAGCTAAAACTAGAGTAGTGCCAATTCAGAAACTCCCCATTCCTAAATTGGAACTTATGGGTGCATTATTTTGTGCTAGATATGTAAAATTTATTGTAAATGGTTTAGATTTTGAGAAAAAAATAAAATTACATGTTGGATAGATTCCACTATTGCTTTAGGAAAGATAAGAGTAATTCAGTGATAAGATATGTACATGTTAACAACAGAGTTAGAGATTCAACAGTTGACCCTTCCTAGTTTTTGGCATCACTGTTGGGGAGTAGATAATCCTCCAGATTTAATGACTTGAGGTTTGTTAGCAGAAGAACTTGTAGACAATGACTTCTGGTTTTATGGTCCTAGTAAATTTGCAGATCCCACATTTATCATTCAAGATAGTGATACTCATACAGACTACAATGTGACTGTGGACCACAAACTTGAAGATGACTTAGTATGTCGAACTGTTCACTCTGCTACTTCCATGTTTGATGTAGAGAGGTACAATAATCTTAATAAGCTGTTAAGAAATTTTGGATATGTTTTAAGGTTTAACACAATTGTAAAGTTAAATCATTAGGGGTTCCTATAAAAAATACTGATTTCACTGTTAAAGATTTAGATAATGCTAAGACAAGATTAATTTATGTTATTCAAAGAGAAGAATTATCCATTGAAATTCAGGCTTTGTCTAAGCAAAGGTCAGTCTGTTAGAATTCTAAATTAAGAAATCTAGACCTATTTATTGATAAAAATGGTGTTGTAAGGATTAAAGGTAGATTTCAATTTTCTGATTTATGATTCCAAACACCCAATAATTCTTCCTAAAGGACAATTTTCTATTGTTTTAGTGCAGTTTCAACATAAGTTATTACAACATGCTGGTGTTGATAGTATTATTTCATCACTGAAAACTGAATTTTATAAGTTTAGTTTAAGGAGAATAACCAAAACTTTAGTAAAAGAGTGTTTAAATTGTTGTAGGCATGACAGCCGTCCATGCAGTCAACCAGCTGCACTCTTACCAGATCTGAGAGTTAGTCCAGCACCCCCTTTTTCTGTTACAGGAATAGATTTTGCTGGCCCATTATTTAGTGCTGATTTTCCAAGAAAGAAATTTTATATATTACTTTTCACTTGTGCTGTAGTTAGGGCAGCACATCTTGATCTCACAGAGTCTATGTCATTGGTCGATTGTATGCTGACTTTAAGGAGATTTGTAGCTCGTAGAGTTATTCCAAGTGTAATTTATTCAGATAATGCAAAAACCTTTGTTGCATCCTCCATGGGAGTACAAAGGGTATTTGGACACTTAGCACCTAAGAAGAGGTTCAATGTGCCAAGGTCTCCATGGTGGGGAGGATGGTTCAAGAGATTTGTTGGGTCAGTTAAGTTAGCGTTAAGAAAGACTTTGGGAGTAAAGTGATAAACCAGATTTAGTGATAAACCAGATTTAGACCATTATCTAACTCCTTCCCATTTTATTTATGGTAGAACTATAACATTTAACCCCCCTGTTGATATCAAACCACATACTGTAACTTCTGAAGAGTTAATTAGTCAAAAAAGATTTTGGACTTGTGGATTAGAACACTTCTGGAATATTTGGAGGAAAAATGATCTAGCAAATCTCTCCCCTGTTGAAAAGGGATTTAACCAGAAACGGAAATTAGAAGTTGGTAGCATTGTACTAAACAAGGAAGACAATATGCCTAGATTGCAGTGACCTATTGGAGTGATTGTAAATGTATATCCTGGAAGGGATGGTTTAATTTAGTGTAGATGTTAAAACTAGAAAGGGTGTAATAGATCAATTCAGAGACTACATGATTTGGAGATAAATTCTCATTTGTCTAATGTTTTAAAGGATACTTCTGAACCAGTAGTTGGTAATCCTGAAGTGGGAATGGATACAACTGCTGAGGAGTTATCAGATCAGATTTCTAATACAAGTGTTATTGATGATAATGTGTGTTCAAGGAGAGGTCGTCCCATTAAGAGGCCTCAAAAACTAGATTTTTGAAATGTCTATACTATGAAGGTATTGAATCCTTTAAATTGATTTGCATATTTATTTTAAGTGCTTAGGAGGTCATGATTTACTCTGTGCTGATTTCAAGAAGGGTTGTTTAAGTGGGTACATGGTCTACCTCACCTACTTATTAACTTGTGGGTACATGGTCTACCTCACCTACTTATTAACCACTTCAATACGGGACTTAAATCTCGCGGGCAGCAGCCAATGCCAGCCGTACGACGTAACGAAATAATATTCGCATCGTAAAATATAGTCGCCGCTTATATCGATCGTTCTCTCTTTCACCCGCGAATTTTGAAAACCACAGAGAATGGGATTAAGGGCGCATTTGGGAGAATGTAAAAACACAGGGGCGACTACAATAAATATAATCAAGACGCCGATATGGCAGCGTCGCGAATCCACTTGCTCCTCATGACGCCTACGTGTGCGGCACCGTATGGAAGGGGTTAACTTGTGTGACATCCTTTCATTGAAATGTAGTTAACTTGTGGAAATAAGTGGCTTTGCCCCTTATGGTGGGGAGAATGTTAAAGATTGTATGGACAAGGCTGCCAGAGTTTATTTTAGCTAAGCCCTTTACTTGGGCTCTAAAGTCATTGCAGGTTTTGTTAGTTTAGAAGCGGGAATGAAGACATTCCAAAACTATTTTAGTTGTAATGTTGTACATTTATTGTTTGATCCTTAGTAAACTATCAATAGATTAAAATATTATAACTTTATTCATGATTTGTCAAACTCAAGGAAAATTCAATTTGTTAAATAGCTATATGTTGGAGAAGATTGCTGGAGAAATTTTATCAAGAAAATATATGAATTCAAAATGGAAAAGGAAGACGAGTTTAATTGCCACCACCTAAGAAAATGCCTTTGGAGAGATGATAATGGAGGAGAAGGCAGTAAGGGGAAGATGGGCAGAATATTTTAGGGAGTTGCTAAATGTGAAGGAGGATAGGGAGGGAAAGATAGTTGCAGTGGGAAATGCTAAGAAAATGACCGTGATGAGTGAGGAAAATGGAGGAGAAATAAGGAAGGATGAAGTGAAGGCAGCAGTTAAGATGATGAAAGCAGGTAAGGCACCTGGTCTGGATGGATGCCATGCAGAATGTCTTAAAAAAGGAGATACAGTGATGGTGGACTGGTTGGTGAGGTTATTCAATGTTTGCTGGAGAGAAGGTAGAGTGCCAGAGGACTGGAGGAGTGCTTGTATAGTTCCACTTTACAAGGGAAAGGGGGACAAGTGTGAATGTAGTAGTTTCAGAGGGATTAGCTTAAGTGTAGTTGGGAAGGCTTATGGGAGGATCTTAATTGAGAGGATTAGGAGAGGAACAGAGGGAGTAATTGGTGAGGAACAGTGTGGATTTAGGACGGGTAGAGGTTGTGTAGATCAGATTTTTGTGGTAAGACAGATATGTGAGAAAGCTATAGGAAAGGGGAAGGATGTTTTTTGGGCCTTTATGGATATGGAAAAGGCTTAGGACAGGGTAGACAGAAAGGCACTGTGGGAGGTTATGCAGATATATGGGATAGGAGGAAAGCTTCTGGGAGCTATCAAGAGTTTTTATGAGAGTAGTAGAGCTTGTCATCCAGGAGGTGCTCAGATGAGAGGGAGGGTGGGAGGGGTGTGGAGTGTATTTAGGGATGAAATGGGTGGGAGTGTTTTTATGCCTTTCCCTTTTTGGCTACCTCCCTTGAAAGGGGGAAAACCCTTGGTATATGTATGTATGTATGTAGTAGAGCTTGTGTCAGGATTAGAAATGGAGAGAGTGAATGGTTTGAGGTAAAAGTGGGACTTTGTCAAGGATGCGTTATGTCACCCTGGCTGTTCAACTTATACATGGATGGGGTAGTGCGAGAGGTAAATGCAAGGGTAGTGGGTCAGGGATTGGAGATGGTTAAAGAAAATGGAGAAAAGTGGGAGGTGAGCCAGCTGTTGTTTATTTACCTAGTTGTATTTACCTAGTTGTATTTTGCGGGAAGGGGAGCTATGCTCGTGATGTCCCGCCTTTGTATCTTGCAGTGTCTAGTTTGTTTTTAAACTCATGAATGGTTTTTGCGCATACTATTCCATTGTCCAGTTTGTTCCAAGTGTCCAAAACTCTATGAGGAAAACTGTTTTTCTTCAGTTCTCTTCTATAGCTATGTTTTTTTATTTTCTTTCCATGTCCTCTTGTGTTTCTTTTGTCCCAGTTAAGTAAGTTCTCACTATCGAGTACCTCTGTGCCTTTCATGATTCTGTAGATGGTCAATAGGTCACCTCTCTCTCTTCTTTGCTCCAGTGTCGGTAACTCCAGTTTAGCCAATCTCTCTTCGTATGATAGGTTTGCAAGTGCAGGTGCCATTTTTGTAGCTGCTCTTTGGATTCTTTCTATTTTCTTTATATTCTTTTTGGTACTGGGGGACCACAATGTCGCTGCATACTCTAATCTAGGCCTTATCAATGTAACCAATATTTTTTTCATCATGTCTTCGTCCAAGTATGTAAACGCCACTTTTATTGATCTTAGCAAGTTGTAAGTCTCCCCGACAATTTTGTTAATCTGTATATCATAGGACAAGTCGTTCGTGATAATTACTCCCAGATCTTTTTCGGATCCTACTTTCTTTACTTCTTTGGTTCCAATTGTATATTTTCCTGATATTCTGTTTTTGCTTTTTCCAAACTCCATTATGCTACACTTCTTAGTATTAAAGTCCACTTCCCATTTCTGACTCCAGTTCCATACCCTATTTAGATCTTCTTGCAGTGCTTCACAGTCCTCATCAGTTTCTATTTTCCTTAGCAATTTGGCGTCATCGGCAAAGAAGCTCATGTAGCAGTTCACGTCCTCATCCATGTCATTCATATAGATAGCAAACATTATTGGTGCCAGCACAGATCCTTGCGGTACTCCACTGATCACCTCTTTCCAATCTGAATATTTTTCTCTGAGCACTACTCTCATCTTTCTACCAGTCAGAAAGTCCTCTATCCATTTTAGTAGGTTTCCCTGTATTCCTCCTATGTGTTCCAGTTTTTTTAGTAGTTTTCTGTGTGGTACTTTGTCAAAGGCTTTTTGCAAGTCTAGGAATGCACAATCAGCCCATCCATTTCTTTCTTGCACTATGTCTATTAGTCTTGAGTAAAAGCATATTAAGTTTGTGGAGCATGATCTTCCTTGTCTGAATCCGAATTGTCTTGGGTTTAATATGTCATTGTCTTCCAGATGTTTTACCCATCTATTCTTGATTATTTTCTCACAAATTTTGGCTATGGTGCTTGTTAGTGATACTGGCCTATAGTTGGTGGGTTCTTCTTTGTTTCCTCCTTTGTGTATTGGTACAATGTTAGCGTTTTTCCAGTCCTCGGGTATCTTTCCTTCTTTGAGTGAGCTGTTTATTAAGATGTGTATTTTGTCTGTTAGTTCTTCTTTGCACTCCTTTAGAATCCAATTTGCAATACCGTCCGGGCCATGTGATTTTCTGACATCCAGCCTTGATAAATGTTCTGATATTTCCTTTAGTGATGCTGTAAACTCATTCATGAGGGGAGATTTCTTGTTTTTGTCTATGTCACAATTTGGTATTTTCTCTCTGGTGAAAACAGATTTAAAGTGATTGTTCATGACTTCGGCCATCTCTAAATCTTCTGTGTATTCTATGTTTCCTTGGCATAGTTTCACCAATTCCTGTTTGTTTTTAAGTTTACCATTCACATACCGATAGAATAGTTTGGGTTGCTCTTTGCATTTGTCTATAATATCCTTCTCATGGTTCCTTTTCTCCTCTCTTCTCACATTAACATACTCATTTCTATAGTTAACATAAATTTGCCATTTGCTTTGTTTTTTGTCTTTTCTCCACTTTTTCCAAGCTCTGTCCCTTCTGTCTTTTGCCTCACTGCATCTTTTGTTGAACCAACATTTAATGTACTCTCTCTCTCGCTTTTGTCTTGGTACATGCCTGTTTACCCCTTCATTGTAGTTTTCCATCAATATATTCCATTTCTCTTCCACTGCTGTTTCTTCCCTGTAAAATATTTCCCAGTTTGCATTCCGGAAGAATGTCTTTAGTTTTGTAAAGTCTGTTTTGTTGTACCTCAGTCTTCCTTTCCTATGCTTTTCGTTCCTCTCTATGTCTATTTCTTCCTTTAGTATAGTTTCGATGAGTACATGGTCACTCTTTCCAATTGGTGTCTCATACTGGACTTTATGCACTATTTCAGGCTCTGTTGTAAATATTAGATCTAGTTTCGATGGCTCTTCATTATTTCTGTACCTTGTGATGTTCACTGACCCATTGGGTCATTGTGTACTCCATGGTCATATCTAGCAGTACATTGCCCCACGAGTCATCTCCTCCTTGCACTGTCATGCTGTCCCAACAAATTTCTTTGCAATTGAAGTCCCCCATAACTACCAGATTACCCTTACCCATTAGTATCTCATTGAGTGATTTTCTTGTGTCATCTAGCATTTTTGTATGTTCGATTTCTTTCCAAGCGCTTGTTTTTGGAGGCACATAAGTCACCACAAACTTTCTACTTTTCATATTCTTGCCTTCGACTTTTATCATGATCAATTCAGCATTACCTTTGCCCTCTGCAATTTTTGTCACCTTTAGGTCTTTCTTGGCCAAGAACATGATTCCCCCTCCCTGTTTCTTGTCCCTGTTTTTTATCCAGTAGTTGTATAAACCTTGTCCGATAACAGTGGATGGTATTTCACCTCTTAGTTTAGTCTCTACAATTCCCATTATGTCTGGTTTTGCTTCTAACAGATAATCATTGAGTTCGTTCAGTCCCGAAATTAGTCCGTCAATGTTGGTATAGGCCACTTTTAATTTTCTTCCTTCTCCCTGGTTTCTTCTTCCCTTGTTTTGTTCGTTTTGAAGCGCCATTGTCTTAATCTCAAGTCTATTACTCTCCACTGGAATTCTTTGCATTCTGTCTCCGATCTTTTCAAGTTTTTTTCCTTTGCTTCTTCTCTTAGTGCCCTTTCTTTTTCTAATTCCTCAGTACTCATTTCTCTTTTTATCCATATCTTATTGTATTTTTCACTCTTTGCCAAGTTACCTACTTTTTCAAATATGTCTTCTACTACCACTTGTGACCTTAGTTTTATCTTTAGAGGTCGATTCCTATCCTTAGTATAGCGACCAATTCTGTAAGTCTCTTCTAAGTCTGTGCCTGAATCACTGTCTCCCCCCTGAATTTCATTAAGGATTTCTACTGCTGTCTCTTTTTCTTCTTTTTCTCTCATGTACCTCGCCAATCCTTGTTTTTCTTTAAGCCCATAAACCACAATACATTTCTTCCTATCTACTGTGTCCCTGACCCAATTTGCTTTTTCGTTAATCACTTGAATGATTGTGTCTTTTGCATTATCTTGCATTTGCTGCTTGACTATTTCTTTGAAAGCAATTTCTTTATTTTCAATATTTTCTTTCCACTTCTTAATTTCCTGGATACTGTCCCCACCTAAGTTTTCTTCGATCTTTTGTGTCAATTCTTGTAATTTGTTGTTCACTTCCTGCTTTAGATTTTCGCTATTGTTATTATCATTAGTTTTCTTCTTTTCATTATCATTCTTCAGTTCATTTATGTCTCTTTTCATTTCTTTAATTTCGTTTGTAAGATCCAAGTTAGCTTTTCTCAGGTCAGAAATTTCATGGTTAGTCTTAGATAAACAATCAATTAAACCAATGACCTCTTTTCTTAAGTCCATGATTTCATTTTCCCACCGAGTCCTATTTTTGCTCATTTCTCTCTCTATCTCTAATAATCTACTTAAGTTCTTTCTTTCGTACTTACCAAACCCTAAGAAATCATTGTCATAACACGTGCTCTGTTGATTGTTTACATCGCGGTTCAGTGGATTGCCGCCAGATGGCTCTGATTCGCAACTGGCTTTCGAGTCGTTTTCATTCATTTTTGCTAATTTCGAGTTAACACAATTAACTAGCACTGCATAGATACCATTTCGGGCACTCACGTTCACTCCCCACCCCTACAGTACAAACCAGGTTTTCCTTTTTCGTCGTAAATCCTCTTCTTCTTGGTCGCGCGACGACAGCGACGACGGGCGGTGTTGCTTCGATGAGCAACGTTTGTGGACGACACTGCGCTTGTGGCAGAATCGGAGGAGGGATTGAGGAAGTTGGTGGAGTTTGGGAGAGTGTGTGATAGAAGAAAGCTGAAGATAAATGTGGGTAAAAGTAAGGTGATGAGATGTACAAGGGGTGAAATTGGCAGTAATCTGGAAGTGAGCATTAAGGGGGTACGCGACACCTGGAGGTCATTTTCTAAAATATTTAGAGTAAAGAGCTGAAACTTCTCAGGTAAATAGGTATCCATATTGCCTACATTTTAGGTGAAGCAGAATGATGTATGTACACATGTACACATGTACACATGTACGTATACCAGTAGCGACATTTAAAAGTGCACAGCACCATAATACGTGGACCAATTTGTTTTATATTTTGGCTATGATTAGTCAGTAGGCACACCTAGGGCCGGTCATTGAGTAATTGAACAATTTCCTTTATACTTTTGTATACAGGCATTTCAATTTTAATGTCTGGCAAAAATCGTGAAAAATAAAATTTTGCTCGTTTCCATTATTACTCCGAACTCTTTCATCCTATTCAAAATATTCGAACGATTGGCCCTAGCAGTTACTAAAAGTAATATTCCCTGTAAGTTTTATCTAAATCTAATGTATATTAGATTTTTTATGATTAAAAAAAAGTAGAAAAATATCGAACGGAGATATGGCAACTTGAAATATGAATATATCTGTAACTGATTTTTTCATGGCTTAATTCTTATTATATAATAAGTAAGTACAGTAAAAATTATCAACATATTTTAATTATAAGTACTTTAAATACTGAAAAACTAAAGTATAAGTATGTCACAGTAGTGACGACGCACAGACGACAACATCATATAATTTGCTTTTTTGCACCTTTGGCGGTTTCTTCATATGAAACCTCTCTGCTGGGGGTCTTCAGGGTATCTAAATCATTGGAAAGAGGTTTATTTTCCAGTAGTGGGCGCCTTCTCTTTCCTCATCAGATTCCCCTCGCCAATCTATGTTGGTAGGGCACCCCCTCCAGCATCATATGATGTCCCTTCTTCTTTCTTCTTCCTGTATAGCCTTGATCTTTTTCCTCTTGCTTTCTTCTTTGGATTTAATCTTCCTCTTTGAATTGTTTAGTCTAATGTTGTCCTTTACCTCTGTCACCGTCACAGAGGTGCAGGTGAGGGCGGTGGTGGAGTGAGAGGTGGTGAGATCTTTAGTCGTCTTTGACTGCTTGCCATCTTTAACTGCTGTTTTTTGTCATTGTGATGTTCTTTTGTTCTTTTTGCTACCCATGATGACTGTACTAAAGAGTAATATGTACTAGCTAAAGTAATAGATTGCAACGAGAGCTCATGAGACATGCGTAGTTCCCTTTTCAGAGCTAGCCGGTAACTAACGCTTAGTTTCGCACAAAATTGGCGAAATATTCTCCCTCCACCTTCCTCCCTTCCCCTCCACAATCGTATTGGCCGTTGATACACTGGGCGAGTGTAAATTCAATCAAATTTCAACGTTATTCGCTGCGCCTGAAGGTCCTAAGTGGCACGCCTCCTTCTAGTGTGGGTTGCGCTCGGGATTTGTTTCTAAGTGGTATACGAACATTTTGAACACAGTTTTGAAAAATGCCATATCTTGACCAAATTCACCCCCCCAGGTGTCGCGTACCCCCTTAAGGGAGAGCAACTGGAGGAAGTGGATAGTTTTAGATACTTGGGTGCAAATGTGGCAGGAAAAGGTGGAGTAAAGGTGGAGGTAGAATGTAGATTGAGAGAAGCGAGTAAATGCCTTGGTGGATTAAAAAGTGTAATGAGGAATAGAAATTTGGGAATGGATGCTAAGAGGAGACTGTATGAAGGAGTGATTGTGCCAACAACACTGTATGGAGCAGAAACATGGAACATAAGAGAGGAAGAGAGAAGGAGCTTGAATGTGTTTGAGATGAGGTGTCTGAGAAGTATGATGGGGGTTACTAGGCTGGATAGAGTGAGAAATGAGGAGATGAGGAGGAGAACAGGGGTGGAAAGGGAGTTGGGAGATAGGGTTGATGAAAGAGTATTAGGATGGTTTGGACACATGGAAAGAATGAGTGAAGAAAGACTAGTAAAGGAGGTATGGAAGGCAGATGTGGAGGGAGTGAACATGAGGGGACGTCCTAGGATGAGATGGATGGATGGGGTGAAGGGGGCTTTGGGGAAGAGGGGAATGTCTGTTGAGGAAGGACGGGAGAGGACAGAAGACAGGGGTGAATGGAGAATGGTTGTATATGGAAAATGTTGTGAGGCATGAGGTGGAATGGACGGGGGGATGGGGGTGAGGTAGTGTGTGTGAGCAAAATTTTGACGCAGCCCGAAGGGATTTCTCTCCGTCCTCTCCTTTATATGGGGGGACGGAGAGGGGGGGTCACCGATTTAATGAAGCGGCCTTGCTGTGGATGTGCTGTGTCTTGCGACACTGCTTCTGACCCAGGGCAGTGGACAGGGTGCAGGGATGACCCGTCATCTAGGAGGTGCTAAGAAGGGAGGGAGGGTGGAGGGGTGTGGAGTGTTTTCAGGGATGGAATGGGTGGGAATGCTTTTATGCCTTTTCCTTTTTGGCTACCTCCCTAGTAAGGGGGAAAAAGCCTTGGTATATGTATGTATGTACCTAAGAAAATAGTTATTTTCAAAAGAACTGCTCCATCCTCACCTCAAACCACTTGTTCTCTCCATTCCCAATCCTAATATAAGCTCTATTACTCTTGTGAAAAATCAACTGCCCTCAAAAGCTTTACCCCACTCCCACACATCTCCAATACCTCCCACAGTGCCTTCCTGTCTACCGTCATAAGCCTTCTCTAAATCCATGAAGACCCAAAAGATATCCTTACCATTTGCCTAGAGCTTTCCACAAATCTGTCTTACCAAACAATGTGATCCTCAGAACCTCTATCTTTCCTAAATCCATATTGTTCCTCACCAATTACTCCCTCTGTTCCTCTCCTAATCTTCAGTTAAAACATTCCTATATACCTTTCTAGCTATGTTCAACAAAATTATCCCTCTAAAATTATTACATTCACATTTGTCCCTTTTTCCTTTGTAAAGTGAAACTATACAGGCACTCCTCCAGTCCTCCAGCACCCTACCTTCACTTAGACATACATTAACAACCTCACCAATAAAATAGTTGGAGAAACCTACAATTTATTGAGGTCAATAAAAGTGGCATTTGCCTATTTGGACGAGGAAATGATAAGAAAAAAATTAAATACCAAAACTCCAGTACACAGCAACACTATGGACACCCAGTACCAAAAAGAATATAAAGAAATTAGAAAGAATACAAAGAGCAACAACAAAATTGGCACCGACTCTTTCCGAAATGACATATGAAGAAAGAACGTCCAAATTAGAATTACCAACTCTGGAACAAAGAAGGGAAAGAGGAGACCTATCTATAGAATTATGAAAGGAATGGAAATCTTAGATAAGAATGATTTACTGAAATGGGACAATGGAAAAACAAGAGGACATGAAAAGAAACTCAAAAAAGATTATAGAAGAGATTTGAAACAAAAAATAAAAAAAATAGCTTCCCACACAGAGTGATAGATACTTGGAACGAATTAGACAAAGAAACAGTGTGTGCAAACACTATTCAAGATTTTAAGAAAAAACAATGCTGAAAGAAGTTGAAAGAGTGAGGGGGGTGAGTCAGGTAAAGAGGAAAAGATAAAAGGTGCTATTGTGGGCACCCAGCAAAAAGAAGAACATAAGAAAATTAGAAAGAATCCAAAGAGCAGCGACAAAAATGGCACCTACACTGGCAAATTTGACATATGAACAAAGATTGGAGAAACTACATCTGTCAACACTGGAACAGAGAAGAGAAAGAGGTGATTTACTGACCATTTACAGAATTATGAAAGGGCCAGAAATCCTCGATAGAGAGGACTTGTTAAATTGGGACAGAAGAGAAACAAGAGGACATGAAAAGAAACTAAAGGACACTTATAGAAGAGACCTGAAAAAAGAATAGCTTTCCACATGGAGTGATTGATGTCTGGAACAAACTGAATGGAGAAACAGTGAATGCCACAACTATACACGATTTTAATAATAAACTGGATGTGGAAAGATACGAAAATGGGTCACTATGAGCATAGCTCTTGTTCTGTAAAATACCACTAGGTAAATACATCCATTCTTCTACTTCCACTTCTACTCAATCCTTTCACCACCTCCCACACTTCTCTCAGTTTCTGGTATTCTCTCATTCAAACTGCTTACTCTAAGTATCTTTCTATCTTCTGCTCTTTTCCTCTTTCTCCATTTATCCTCCACTCTCAATTTCCATTCTACCAAAATATGATCTGACACTTCCCCACTCTCTCCCCTAAGAACATGGACATCCAGAACTCTTATCCTTTCTTTGAATACCACTACATAATCCATTAATGCCTTATTAATCCTTTCCATCCACCACCCTTTCCCGTTATGCTTGATTCTCTTCTTAAACAGAGTTTGATATCAATTCCCTTTCTAAATATATCTCCAACATCAATTCTCCACTTTAATTTTTACCTTGAACTCCAAACTTCCCAACTACCTGATCAATTGGTTTATTCCCTACTCTAGCATTGGGATCTTACAACACTACTACATTGACACTCCTCCAAAATCACTAAAAACTCGTTTAATTCTACCCAAAAAATCCTTCCCTCTTCACCCTTCTAATTCCAGGTCCATATGTGCTTACAAAAACCTACATCTACCATCCCAATTTCACCTTGACCCACATTAACCTTGAAGATAATTCCCTCCATTCCACCATGTGCTTTCCTATCTCATCACATGCCTCCAGACAAACATATCAATAAAATAGTCAGAGAAACCTTCAACCTATTAAGGTCAATAAAAGTGGCATTTGACTACTTGGATGAGGAAATGGTTAAATACTTATTAGTTACCCTAATAAGCCCAAAACTGGAGTATGCAGCAACACTATGGACACCCAGTACTAAAAAGAATATAAAGAAATTAGAATACAAAGAGCAACGACAAAGTTGGCACCAACTCTCTCCAAATTAACATATAAAAGATTGTCCAAATTAAAATTACCAACTCTGGAACAAAGAGAAAAAGGAGATCTGCTGACTATTTATAGAATCATAAAAGGAATGGAAATCCTAGATAGGAATGATTTACTAAAATGTGACAATGGAAAAACAAGGACACAAAAAGAAACTCAAAAAGGAAAACTATAGAAGAGATCTGAAAAAAAGCTTCCCACATAAGAGTACTGAATATCTGGAATAATTTAGATAAAGAAACAGTGTGTGCAAACACTATTCAAGATTTTAAGAAAAAACTTGATGCTGAAAGATACAAAGACGGGTCACCACGAGCATTGCTCCCTTCTTGTATAATACGTCTAAGTAAATACTTACCAGCAGAGCTACTACTTCCCTCTCTTGCCCACTCATCACTCCCAACACTCTCCCTACCATACTCCCACTCAAAATCACGCCTCCCTTTCCATTTAAGTTTCACTTAAGACTAACACATCCATCTTCCTTTTCACAAACATATTGCCTATCTCTTCCCTTTTACTCTCATCTGTACCACAATCATGCACATTTAATGACCTAAATTGTACCATTCTGCTTGGAAATATCCTCCCAGACCCTTTTATGGCTTGATTTCTCATAGGATGAGTATACAGAGAGCAGGATACTTAGTCTCATTACTCCATCCCACTTTGTTGCCTTTTACAACTCGCATGGCAATCACAGTGGCAGAATTCTTTCTTCCCTCTCCCATAGGGGACATAGGGGAAAAGGTATATTCAAAGATGTGGTAAAGGACAGTTTTAAGAACAGCACAATAAGAGATAGTCATAGTATCAAAAGTAGCATCAGTCCTCTAGTAGTAGAGAAATTGCTCTAACAAATGATAAGGGACTAGTCAGTGTGAATGTCCCAAAACAGTCACTAAAGCACTGGCTGCATACTACTTTGCAATTAATACTGCATGATAACATGCAGTCCCCTGTGTGAAATACAATTCAAGTTATTAGATATAAATCTTGGGTCCAGTCCAGAGACTGTCAACACCTCAGGAACCTTCTGATGGAAATGAGGTGGGGTTGACTGGTTCTAAAAATGGGCACTTTCACTGTTCATCTGTTCATCATTGGCCCCTCATCATTATCTTCAATTAGCAGATCAAGCTTGATCAAGGAGAAACTTCTACATTCCACACTGTCAAAAATATTCCCATATCATACCACGTCTTCATTCCCATTAATGATATTGAAATGTTTCACTACAACCTCAGCTGCCCAGGATTAACATAATCTTTCCCCAAAACATTAAACATCCTGACATTATAGAAGTTATTATATGACCCTGCTGCTCTTCAAAGCAGAGGCCAATTCTTAAGATTACCTCTTACAGTAACCAGCTTATATGTATAATAAACTCCAAAATATGCAAGCTTCATTGTACTTCAGTGTAAAATATGAACAATATTTCATCAATGCACAATACAATCACACAAGCTGAGAAATTGAATGGCATTCTGACCTACAGTTGTACGTTTCACAAGTGAGTGTTTGGCGCTGCTGAAGAGTTTGTCTTGTTGGGCTCCTCTGTGCTGGAGGCTGATGTGGGGGGAATGGGGGCATCCTTTCGGGGGGGCATGCGCTCATTCATGGCATCAAGGCCCTTTGCTTCCTCAAATGAGGTAATCTTGTGATTCGGTGAGAACCCTGCCATTGCTGTAAACCAAAGTAAGATTTACTAATAATTTCAAACTTAATAATTATTTCTAACTTAAACAATATCTACATGATGTTCAAAATTAAATTGTATTTATCAATATATGACCCATGAAATGAGAATTATAACAAAACCTCCTGCTTCTTCTATAGCATTGTTGAATAACCCAGCTTCCCACAAATAAAGAAAAATAGTCACCATTTCTAAGAGAATCTTTGCCACCAGACAAGGCACCAAGGGGCAGTGCACCTGTGGGGGTGAGGCCCTTTAGCTGGAGGACACTCTCACTTTCCTCTCTGTAATGTCAAAGATAAACAGCATTAGCTCCACAACATTTATCATTTGAGTCATTCCTGCTTACTTACATGATAGGTCACTTGCACCAATAGCAAAGACCTGTCTTGAAAGCAAGACGAAGCTTGATTTATGAGCTAAAGCTCAGTGATGTTACTTCCGAAGATGGTTAAGAACCTAAGTCTAAGTCACAACTCACTAAAAGTCACCTATCCTTTATGTTTGCTTATCATCTATCTCCCAACATATAAATTATCTATAGATACTTGCTCTTTTGGTGTACAGTAACAGTTATAGATCAAAGACTTTTCCCTTTATGTAGGGTGGGAGTCTGTGCCCAAGTCAAAATATACATCCACAATTAACTACCACCACAAGAGGCTGGATCGCATTGTGAACATCTGCCCAGGATGTAACACTTCACCCCATACCATACAACACATAATGGAAGACTGCATTATACACAATCATGCACGCAAACAACACAACACATACTCAATAAAGGATTTGTAGGGAAAACCCAGTTTCGGCTGTGGCATTCCTTGGGGAGACGGGACTGCTCGGACAGACAGTCTAGGGAACAACAACAACAACTACCCCTCAATAACTGTAATGTTATTATCTAAAGCTCTACTCTTAAATGTGCCATTATCAGTTATCTTGGTACCAAGGAGGGTACTTGTAAGTTATGGTCCTGCAAGATGGACATCAGAGAGAATCATTTCCCTGCCAATGATCTTCAGAACACAACAGCATCCTCACCTCCACTTGAAGCTGTGATCCCTAGGAGCTGATGCTCCATCTCCAGGCTAGACCCATGACCTAACTTCAGTTGTATTTCCTCCACCCTTTCACAAAAGAACCAACAAGTGGTGACTGCTCCCTCTTCCAACTATTGTGAGCCAGTGAGAGTCCCACATCAATACAACATATACAACATTTCAATGTTTCTTCCTAGAGAAATCAATGGAAGAGCCCAGGGACTTACAAGCCACTGTAGGAATGCAGGTTTTCAGACCATGAAACTCACCACAAAAATTATCATTATCATCAGGCATCAATGACAATAATTGTTGCCTCAAAATTTACTGAAAACCTGCAGCCCCTACACTGGATGGCTATAATGATCTGGCCCTTCCATGGGTCCAGTTAGAAACTAATTAATCCATTGTCCCTGGTCTCTCTTACAGAAGACCTGCAGCTTCCTGATAACCAGCTACAGCCTCTGAACAGGTCTACTGCATAAGCCATTCAGAGAAGATATATTTGTGTTATTATCCAAGTGCTGCAGTATCCAGCTTTCAAGCAGCTACACCAAGTATCAATACAGTGAGGAGAGGATGGCAGTTATTCAAGCTGTCACTGATGCCAAATAGGCCCCACCAACCCCACCTCAATATGTGGCCCAAAGGGGACTGTACCTAGTCTCCAGACCAAGCCAGAAAGTCTATTTGGGAAGAAACACTAGACTGTTTCCTATATTCACTTAGTGTGGGGTTTTTCTATATCATTGGCTTATAATAGTAGTAGTAGTAGCAGCATAAGGGGAACAATTGCCAGTTGTTAGCTCTCTTTATGTGACTAGGATTAAAATCTGCCAAGGTTGAAATACATATCTTGAGCCTGATCCGCAGACTGTGTCAGACTTTTAAGGTTGCATCTCCAAATGGAGGAAAGGATGTTGAGGGGTTTTCAAGACCAGCAACAAGATGATGCTTCCTGACTTCCATCTTGCAGGACCACCACATACAAATACCAATCATTGGATCATCAGTAATCTATAATTATTTCATGAGCAAGATTTTTATTGTTTGACAGTACTAAAATTTGAGCACTGGAAAGGCCACAGCATAACAATGAAAGCTCTCTTCCAGGGCACCCATGGCTCCCATGTAGCTGTCAAGTCATATGACTGACCCATAAGTCACTCATGAACGAGATTATGTATTTACTTAGATGTTGTATACAGGTAGTCGTTGACTTACGACCTATGCGACTTACGACTGATCAACTTTACAACCACGAGATAGTGCAATAATATTTAACATTTAATAGAGTAATAGAATGTAGTACAATTACTCCACACGCCGGGAGATGCGAATACGATAGTTTTGGCAGGTTGCCGGCAGCGTCAGCATCCCAGCCAGCTAAATATTCTTTAGATAGAGATAGACTTTATTTGGCAATGAATTAATATACATGAAGTGCAAATAATGACAAGAATACATAGTTCAGAATAATAAATGCAAATTGCCGAGGATAACACAAAAAGCATGTACGCTTATTTCCATTGTGGTCGTCATCAGATTGTTGTTCTACACTAAGTCACACTGACAACCTACATAGGGGGTTAAGGGGACCAGAGACAATCATGAGTAATACCAGTCAGAACACATGACACATAAACATTGTTATAGTTTTGCTAATATTACTAAAATGTTTGTACACATAGGAATATTGAGACCAAAAATTTGAGCACCATCATAAAAAGGAACATTGCATTAAGCAAAGGAACAACAAAATAATGTTAAACTGTAACAAAACAATATGAGTGAGTACTATATCAGAGTAGTACCATTAATGATATACTGCATTATTCTACAGCTGTATCAACATGTATGAGTGGTACTCCCCAAGGTATGAGCGAGTACTGTAACTATATCAGAGTAGTACCATTAATGATGTACTACAATATTCTACGTCTGTAGCAACATGTAGTTATAGTGAATGCTACACTGCAGCTAGGGGCACCTATTAATTAAATCTAACATTTAACCTGAATCTCGGGACGGAGTGGGCAATTTGTATGAGCACTTGGGAGTAGTACATTATAACATGAAGCACCAGGGGACCAGTACTTGAATAAGTAAAACAACAAGGAGAACGAGGAAAAAGGTCAGATCATAACTATTGTCGGACCCTACCTAAGACATATACCATATTATGACTGGCAAAACAAAGGTGGAAATCAATTTGTAAACATCAATCATTGTTATACTAAACTTCTGAAGAGAAAAAAAAAAAAAAGGGGGGGAAGGTCAGAACAGTTACGAGTGAACAAAGATTTGGATGGTATTACTCATGGAATCAGGTAACCCTCACTAAGCTAGTAGTACACAAAATCAAGGCTGTTCTCTGTCCATAGCTGGGACATATAGTAACCCTTTACTTTTTTCTTGAAGGCAACCTTGCTATTTGACTTCTTAATGGTCACAGGTAAAGAGTTCCATTTTTGTATTTTTATGTTTTGCAATTAATAAAATGTAACAGTAAAACTTTCTTTATGCCTAGGCTAGTTTGTTGTTGATAACAATATGTTCGGTACAGTACGTAAACGAAAAGAATGTGTTTTGAAATAAAAATTTTCATAATTTTGCCTTGTATTTTGTATTTCTACATGTTTTGGAATTAATCAAATGTAACAGTAAAACTTTTTTATGCCTAGTCTGTTGTCGATAACAATATGTTCGGTAGAGCATTTTGTATTTTTATGTTTTGCGATTAATAAAATGTAACAGTAAACTTTGTTTATGCCTAGTCTGTTGTCGATAATATTTTCGGTACAGTACGTAAACGAAAAGAATGCGTTTTGAAATCATTTTTTCCTAATTTTGCCTTGCAATGATTTTAATTTAACCAACAAAAAAATATTTGTAGGTCAAAGATGACAGGACTTTATTCAGTATACGTAGGCCTAGGTTAAGCTTCCTAACTAAAATTATAAAAAAGTTAATGAATATTAAACAACGTAGCTCAAAGATAATAAGATTTTATTCAGTATGCATACGTTTCCTAAAGAAAGTCCAATGGTAAAATAATAGAAAGGTTAAAAAATACAGTATCAAATATCATAGGTCAAAGATGATAGGATTTTATTCAGTATGCTTAGGCCTAGGCTACGTTTCCCAAAGAAAATCAGATAAAATTATAAAAACGGTTAAAAAAATACTATACAACATAGTTCAAAGATGCAAAGATTATTTCAGTATGCTAAATATAATATACAATATTATATATATATATATATATATATATATATATATATATATTATATATATATATATATATATTTGAGGAAAGATAGGAAACAGAAACTCGAGAAGAGCTTTTGAGTTTTATTACCGACGTTTCGACACTTTCGTCTTTTTCAAGGTATTACATCAAGTGGATAGATACATAGCTATATATATTCCGCACAAATTATTGACTCCTCCCTCTTTTTCTTCTCTTCCAATCGTTGATGGCTAGTGTTGCGGCTGGGCGAGACCATGTAATGAATCCTCCTCTGTTGTTATTCGAATTATTTTTACTAATTTCTGCAGCTTCTATAACTTTTCTCATTTTCTTGTCGAGACCTTGGTGTAATACTTCTGTGTTTATCCAATTTGGCAAGTGTCCTGTTTTGTCTATGTGTGTCACAAGTGAGTTGCTGGTTCTGTGTGCTCTAATGTCGCTTTTGTGTTGTTGTGTCCGCTTTGTGATTCCTTGTCCAGTCTCTCCGTAGTATGACTACATACTACGGAGAGACTGGACAAGGAATCACAAAGCGGACACAACAACACAAAAGCGACATTAGAGCACACAGAACCAGCAACTCACTTGTGACACACATAGACAAAACAGGACATTTGCCAAATTGGATAAACACAGAAGTATTACACCAAGGTCTCGACAAGAAAATGAGAAAAGTTATAGAAGCTGCAGAAATTAGTAAAAATAATTCGAACAACAACAGAGGAGGATTCATTACATGGTCTCGCCCAGCCGCAACACTAGCCATCAACGATTGGAAGAGAAGAAAAAGAGGGAAGAGTCAATAATTCGCGCGGAATATATATAGCTGTGTATCTATCCACTTGATGTAATACCTTGAAAAAGACGAAAGTGTTGAAACGTCGGTAATAAAACTCAAAAGTTCTTCTCGAGTTTCCGTTTCCTCTCTTTCCTCAAATTTGTCACGATGAATAATCATACATATATATACACACTAACAAAAATCATATTTAAAGGGTAATATATATATATATATATATATATATTATATATACATATATATTATATATATATTATATATATATATGTGTGTGTGTGTGTGTGTGTGTGTGTGTGTGTGTGTGTGTGTGTACAGTCGAACCTCGAAAGCCCGGACTAATTGGGGGGAAGGGTGGTCCGGTCATGCCAAACGTCCGGTCATCGAAAATATCGCCCTAATAACCGTAGATTTTCATAGCGGTATACGTATAGGTAATGTATATGGCATAGAAACACATAAGAATAATACTCTAACACTAATAATAATACTGTAATAATAATGCTATAATACCAAAAATTCTGTAATAACTGTAATACAGGCATGTAAATGTACTGTATATTCAGTGTACTGTACTGTATTTTTTTATTACGTACACTGTAAATATCGGAAGGTATGCACGCGGGACAGTGATGGCGGCCAGGGTTGCCGTGTTTTCTACACTGCCGTGTAGAATGGGAGTGTTGCCATACATTTTTCTCGGGCGTGTGCAGATTTTCATAGCAAGATATACTTGTCAAACTTTGACAAAATGGTGGTTCTAGTTTTTTTTATTCTTGCATGTATACAAGGCCCCCGTGGCCTAACATATTCAGTAAGATTATATATATATATATATATATATATATATATATATATATATATATATATATATATATATATATATATAATATATATTATCGCTAAAAGAAAGCTGAATCTTTAGCGTAGAATTTTTTTTCTACACGGTAAAAACGTATCTTTTGGGGTATAATATTTTATAAGTACCGTATTTTTCGGACCATAAGGCGCTTCGCTTCATAAGGCGCACCCGTAATTTGCTATTCCCGTCCTTACATAAGGCGCACCTGGTCTCGTCATCGGATAATCATGCATATGTGAGTGCATTCAGAACTGAACATTTTCGTTGTTGAATGAGAAAAATCGGTTGGGATTTAGCAAAATTACAAAAATGATATTTTTTTTTTTATTTTGGTCAGTGAAATCAGACCACCTTCATGGACGGTCTGCCCTGCCAATACCCCTAAAAAACATCAACACGTTACGGGAATTGTGGGGAATTAAACCAACATTAGCAGTTTTATTCCCGGAATTCTCTATTCACTTAAAACACAGGATTACAAATTAAGGCAAATTTTTAGTTTCGACCATGGGCGCAATATAGTAATAGAAAATTATTATTTTTTTTAAATTATAATATATCAATGTAATTTGCAATTTTGTGAGCGGAAATAAAAAACAAAAAAGTGCTTAAACAGATTTCGTAAGTAGCGAAGTCGTGTCGGACGAATGGTACGCCATGTTTGTTATGATAGATGCTGACGTCGAGGAAATGAAAGGATGATAAATTCGTCTAACCTAACCTACGTTTAATAAATCATTACCTGCAAATTAAATGTCATCCGGATCGTCCTCGTTGTCGTCGTAGTGAGAGACGTTGGCGGGCTTTTCAACCACTCTCTCACCTTGCGGGGTATACAAAGTTCTTGCAGCTTGAAGGAATGCATGTATCTCCTCTCCATAACATTCCTTCAAGAAAATTTACCTGGCGAGGTACTGTCGGAAGTACCGAGACAAGATGGCGTCCCGATCCTATGCTACCGACTTCGTTCATTAGCATATTTGCTTGTAGCAAGGCATTTTTTATTTTCATTTCCGCCCACAAAATTGCATATTACGTTGATACATTTTAATTTACAAAATTAATAATTAATTTTTTATTGCTATATTGCGCCCATGGTCGAAACTAAAAGAATACCCAAATGACTACAGTCTGAGTGGAGCGAGACTAGACCAATGCAAAATGGCTGTCTGTGTTGTGGACGCTATCATGTCATAGCCATGATAGCGTGAATGAATGCGGTGGCATGGACTCGAAAACTGTCGAAGTTTTCGCAATTTTCTTGTCAAGATACATGCATCTTGGTTATAACTTGGTTGTAACTTTTGCTAGGACTATGCACTGTTGCCGTCGGCAGGCTAGCTACGAAACGTGTCAAAATAGTACGTCACTGTCCGAGGCATTTTTTTTGCACTGAAGCCACACATAAGGCGCACCTCATGATAAGGCGCACCACCCGATTTTGGCCGATTTTAAGGATTTTGCCCGCGCCTTATAGTCCGAAAAATACGGTAACACAATTACCAATAGAAGTCATATTTTTATGTACCATTTATTATTTGATAATTAGTTCTATGATTTTTAAACAAAAGTTTGAGTTTTTGAACGTTTTTAACAGCCCGCTGATATGTAGAAAAAAATTCCTCATGTCCTTGTGCAGTTGCCACATGCCGCTATTTTACTACGTTTTGGTACAAAATTCTACGAAAAGGCAGCCCTGGTGGCGGCTTGACTGGGCCGGGTTTGAGTACACGTGTACGGCTGTCGCTGCCACCTACCGGACAAATAGGGAACTTTGCTTGAAAAGTCCGCCCTTTGTTCATTTCGACCGGTCATACGAGGGTCCGGGCATTCGAGGTCCGGGCTTTCAAAGTTCGACTGTATACACACACACACACACATATATATATATATATATATATATATATATATATATTATATATATATATATATATATATACTGTATACATATAAATATACATATATACATAAAGTTATGACGTCATAACGTTTTTTTTACGTAATCGAATATGTACATCGTATCTTTTGTACTACAGACTTCTGCTTTTTTCATGGTAATACTTAAAGATCCAACACTTTCACGCCTGCTTTTTCAAAAATTTGCTAGACAACATGAGATATAGGTGTCATAAGTATGGTTACTTATGTCACCCCTTTTTTTCCACTTAGAACATAAGAACATGACCTAAGAATGAAGGAGATTGCTAGAGACCATAAGGCCTACACTAGGCAGCTCCGTATCCATCACCACCTGTCATCCCCATCCATAAAGTTGTCTAATCGTTTTTTAAAACAATTGATAGTTTCAGCGCTTACTACATGGTTATTGAGTTTGTTCCATTTGTCAACCACCCTATTAGTAAACCAATTCTTGCCTATTTCCTTTTTAAATATAAATTTGTCCAGTTTATAACCATTACTGCGAGTGCTGCCCTGTTGTTTTATTATGATGACCTTGCTTGCATCACCCTTGTTAAACCCTTTGATCCATTTGAACACCTCTATTAGATCACCCAGCACTCTGCGTCTTTCCAGAGTGTAAGTTGAGGTGCCCAAGCCTCTCTTCGTAAGGTAATTTTCTGAGTCCATGTATCATTTTGGTCATTCTTCTCTGTACTGATTCTGGTGAATTGATGTCCATTCTGTAGGACGGAGACCAAAACTGTACCGCATAGTCAAGGATGGGTCTAACTAATGCTGGATTGAGTTTAATAATTATCTCTGCACTTCTATTTGTTACCGTCCCAGCAATGAAACCTAATGCTCTATTAGCTTTATTCCTGGTGCTAATGCACTGTTTCCTGGTTTTAATGTCCGGACTCACTAGAACTCCCAAGTCTCTCTCGCATTCAGTTTTCTCTAAAAGTGTGTTATCTAAGCTGTATCTATTTTCGGGGTTGTGTAGCCCTACGTTTAACACGCTACACTTGAAGATATTGGAGTTCATTTGCCATTTCACCGACCATGCAAACAATTTGTTAAGATCATCCTGCAGAATCTCTGCGTTGTCTCCTGACCTAATTAGGCATCCTATTTTAGTGTCGTCCTCAAACTTACTAACATCACTATTTATCCCGTTGTCTAAGTCATTTATGTACATAATGAACAACAAGGGACCCAAAACTGAGCCCTGGGGGACCCCACTAGTAACATTGACCCACTCCATTTATGGTGACCCTCTGTTTTCTGTTACTAATCCAAGCTCTAATCCATTCTAACACTTTTCCTCCTATGCCATGGGCTTTGATTTTATTTAGTCTCTGGTGTGGCACCTTGTCAAACGCTTTGCTAAAGTAAAGGTAAATAACATTGTAATTATCATTGTTATCTGATGCCTTATATACTTTAGTGTAAAAGAATAGAAGATTAGTCACACATGACTTACCCTTGGAGAAACCATGCTGTGAATCACGCTCCGTTTTTTCATTAAAAATTAAAAAAAAAAAAAAAAAAAAACAGGCATGGAAATAAAGATATACCTATTATACACTACCAGAAGCATTTTCAGGCTGCTACAATTTATTAAAAAAAAAAAATGGAATATTTTTAATTGCAAATATTTGTGGTTTTGAGATACGAGTGTTTAAAGTTTTCAGCATTGTATATCTCTGTTATTTATTGTGTGATTTTTATTATATTCACATACATCATTATATAATGTATATTGAATAAGTTAACAGTAAATATTTTCATATATATACATATCTACTATATATATTACACTAAAATGTATTTGTTACTCGCCAAGTGGTCCTTTTCATAACTGAAGATCTTGTGCTTTTACCGGTATAAAACCTCACTGCTGGGGTGTCATCACTTTGTCAAATCATTGCAGAGTGGTTTATTTTTGCCAGCAATGAGCCCCTTTCCTCTGCTCAATGACAAAGCTTACCAAAAAGGTGTTTGATCCTACACAGGTGCGAAACCAGCCCTGTATGTTTCCCCTTCACCAGCTATTTTCTCTTCCTCCTCCTAAATTTCCCTCATCTTCTTCTCTTCATTTGGAAGAAAGCACTTAGTCAGCTGTGTTGTCAGGTGTGGTGGTATCTGGTGGTGGAGATGGTGTTGGCAGTGGAGGTGGTGGAGATGGTATTGGCAGTGGAGGTGGTGGTGATGCACGAGGCGTACACATCCCTCCCCCAAGCCTCTCACGCCTTGCCCTCCTTCTAGCACCACTTTCATTCCTCTTTTGGCTCAATTTTTCATCTTTTCCTTGATTTTCCTCTTCATTGTGATGCAGTTGATGATTGGACATCTAGTAAGTACAGTAATGTCCAGGAAATAAGGCAAACAGCGGCACAGGAACACAATATCGCCACAGTCAGTTAGGTGTTTATGCATCAATCTTCTCTGATGTTTGATGGGTAACTTAGGCTTGAAGCATGCTGTGCACACCACACAGAAGAGGAAGTCAAGCTGATGCCAGATGTACAAAAATATAGCCATTTCATGGAATTAGACAAGCAAAAACAAGACATATTTATAGATATTTAGGGCCTATTCTTGCATGAGCCATTTAAATTGACACGCCTCCCAGTCTCTTTAAACTCCATCCATTACACTGGAGGAAAAAGTCGTACATATTTTGCTTTTAGGATGTTTATATTATTCAATTATGCCTATATCTAAGATTCAATTTTTGGATAAAAAAAAATTCATGATTCAAGGTCTCCAGTCCCCCCCTTAAGAGAGGGTAGAGTGCCAAAGGACAGGAGGAGTGCCTGTACAGTTTCGCTTTACAAGGGAAAGGGGGACAAGTGTGAGTGTAGTAGTTTCAGAGGGATTAGCTTGTTAAATGTAGTTGGGAACACTTATGAGAGGGTCTTGATTGAGAGGATTAGGAAAGGAACAGAGGGAGTAATTGGTGATAAACAGTGTGGGTTTAAGACAGGTAGAGGTTGCATAGATCAGATTTTTGTGGTAAGACAGATATGTGAGAAAGCTATAGGAAAAGGTAAGGATGTTTTTTGGGTTTTTATGGATTTGGAAAAGGCTTATGATAGGGTAGACAGGAAGGCACTGTGGAAGGTATTACAGATATATGGGATAGGAGGAAAGCTTTTAGGAGCTGTCAAGAGTTTTTACGAGAGTAGTAGTGTGTGTGTGTCAGGATTAGAAATGGAGTGTGCGAGTGGTTTGAGGTAAAGGTGGGACTTCATCAGGGATGTGTTTTGTCACCCTGGCTGTTCAATCTATACATGGATGGGGTGGTGTGAGAGGTAAATGCAAGGGTAGTCAGTCAGGGATTGGAGATGGTTAAAGAAAATGGAGAAAAGTGGGAGGTAAGCCAGCTGTTGTTTGCGGGCGACACTCCATTTGTAGCAGGATCAGAGGAGGGATTGAGGAAGTTAGTGACAGAGTTTGGGAGAGTGTGTGAAAGAAGAAACTTGAAGATAAATGTGGGTAAAAGTAAGGTGATGAGATGTACATGGGATGAAAGTGGCAGCAGACTGGAGGTGAGTATTATGGGAGAGAGACTGGAAGTAAATAGTTTTAGATACTTGGGTGCAAATGTGGTAGGAAAGGGTGGTGGAGGTGGAGGTAGAATGTAGATATAGAGAAGCAAGTAAATGCCTTGGTGGATTAAAAACTGTAATGAGAAATAGACATTTGGGAATGGATGCTGAGAGGAGCTTGTATGAAGGAGGGATTGTGCTGACAGCAATGTATGGGGCAGAAACATGGAACATAAGAGAGGAAGAGAGGAGTTTGAATGTGTTTGAGATGAGCTGTCTGAGAAGTATGATAGGGATTACTAGGCTGGACAGAGTGAGAAATGAGGTGAGGAGAATGGGGGTGGAAAGGGAGTTGGGAGATAGGGTGGATGAGAGTATTGGGATGGTTTGGACACATGGAAAGAGTGAAACAAGACTAGTAAAAGGTGTGTGGATGGCAGATGTGGAAGATATGAACATGAAGGGGTGATGGGGTAAAAGGGGCTTTAGGAAAGAGGGGAATGTCTGTTGAGGAAGGACAGGAGAGGACAGAAGACAAGGGTGAATGGAGAATGGTTGTCTATAGATGATGTTGTGATCCATGAGGTGGAATGGGTGGAGGGTGGGGGGAGAGGGAGTATGTGTGAGAAAAATTTGACACAGCCTGAAGGGATTTCTCCCCATCTTCTCCTTCTCTGCATGAGGGGACGGAGAGGTGGGGGGGGGGTCGCCAATCTAATAAAGCGGCCTTGCTGTACATGTGCTGTGTCTTGTGACACTGCTTCTGACCCAGGGCAGTGGACAAGATGCAGGGATGACCCATCATCCAGGAGGTGCCAAGGTATGAGGGAGGGAAGTGGGTGGAGTGGGGTGGAGTGTGAGAGGGATGGATTGGGTGGGAGTGATTCTTATGCCATTGTTTTTTGGCTACCTTCCTTGTAAGGGAAAAAAAAAGCCTTTGGTATATGGATGGTGTATGTACATCAAGGTAACAGAGAATACACAGAAGATATAGAAATGACATATGAACATTTCAAATCTGTATTCACCAAAGAAAAAGAAAGTCTACAAAACTGTGATCAAAGACATGAAGATTTCCTCCAATGGAGGAATTAAATATTACTCAGAATGAAATAAGGAATCAATTATCAAAACTTTATAACAAATCACATGGACCGGATGGAGTTGCAAACCAGATACTAAAGGAATGTATAGATGAACCAACAGGAAAAATATACAAAATAGTTGAATGCCTACTAAAAGAAGAAAAATTACCAGGAGACTGGAAAAATGCCAATATAGTGCCAATATATAATGGGGGAAATAAGGAAGACCCAACAAATTATAGATCGGTGTCCCTAATGAGTTCAATAGTTAAAATTTGTGAGTCATATAAAAAAAAAAAAAAAAAAAATATGGACAAAATATCTGGAGAACTATATACTGAACCCAAGACAATTTCAATTCAGACAAGGAAGATCATATACCACTAATTTGATTTGTTTCTATTCAAGATTAATAGATATATTGCAAGAAAGGGATGGCTGGGCAGACTGTGCTTCCTGGACTTACAAAAGGCATTTGATAAGGTACCACACAGAAAATTGCTATATAAACTGGAAACAATAGGAGGCATACATGGAAACTATTGAATTGGATAAAGGATTTCCAACATGGAAGAAAAATTAGTGCTCAAGAGACAAATATTCAAAATGGGAAGAAATAAGTAGTGGCATCCCACAGGGGTCAGTTCTAGCTCCAATAATGTTTGCTATATGTGTGAATGACATGGACGAAAGTATTGAACATTACATGAACTTCTTTGAAGATGACACAAAGTTATTAAAGAGAATAAGCTCTGAAATAGAATGTGAGTCATTACAGAGTGATCTGAACAAAGTCTCAGAATGGAGCAAGAGATGGGAAGTAGAATTCAACATCAAGAAATGCATTATAATTGAATTTGGGAAAAGCAAGAAGAGAATATCAAAACAGTATAAAATTGACAAAAAGTAAAAGTAAATTCTGAAAGGGACCTAGGTGTAATCATTGACAAAGACATGTCGCCAGATAAACATAACATAGTTGGAAAAACATACAATTTGTTGAGATTTGTTGAGATCAATAAAAAAAAAATATTACAAATACTGATAAGGCCAAAACTGGAATATGCAGTGCTGATATGGTCACCCAGTAGAAAAAAATATAAGAAAATTAGAAAGAATACAAAGAGCAATGCCATATGAACAAAGACTGGCCGAACTGGAATTGCTGACCCTGGAACAAAAAAGAAAACGAGGGGATCTACTAACCATCTACAGAATTTGGAAAGGAAAGGAATGCCCTGATAGAGAGGACTTGTTAAAGTGGGACAGAGGAAAAACAAGAGGACATGCAATGAAACTCAAAAAGGACAGCTTCAGAAGAAACCTGAAAAAGCACAGCTTCCACATACAGTGATATATATGGAACAAATTGGACAAAAAAATAGTGTGTGCAAACACAATACAAGAATTTAACCCCTTCCATACGGCGCCGCACACGTAGGCGTCATGGGGAGCGAGTGTATTCGCGAGGCTGCCATATCGGCGTCTTGATTATATTTATTGTAGTCGCCCCTCCATAATGACATTCTTTCTAATTCTTTTGTAATCGCATTTTCTATGGTTATCAAAATTCACGGGTGAAGAGAGAACGATCGATATAAGCGGTGACTATATTTTATGATGCGAGTATTATTATGACACGTCGTACGGCTGGCATTGGCTGCTGCCACCGAGATCTAAGTCCATGACGCCTACGTGTGCGGCACCGTATGGAAGGGGTTAACAAACTTGATCTTGCAAGATACAAAAACAGGTCACCACAAGCATAGCTCCCCTTTCCATAAAGTACAACTAGGTAAATGTACACACACGAGTCAGATGTGCCTGAGAACACTCCGCAAATTAACGCTAAATATAGCAATTCATCGATGAAACAGTGGAAGACTACCTGGTTGTAAACAAGTGGAAAGGGGGGGTGATGGTGAGTGGTGAAACCATGATGTATCAAAGTCATCAAGTTGAGAGAGGAAAAAAACAAAAAAAAACAAAAAAGGGGGGGGAAGGAATGGAAAAATTGATAAACCAACATATGCCGAGATGACCAAAGGACTAGACATAAGTATGAAACACCTTTGGTAGTGTTTAGAAAAAGCATTTCTTATGCCGACAGTCCTAGATATGAAGATTTATTCTCTGGATTTAGAACAGAAAGAGGTATGGACTTCAAAAGCATATTGATAAATAAAGAAATATCTGAAATGAAAAGGGAAATTGTTGAATGGAAAAACATATCCAACTATACAAAGAAGTGAGTGAATTGAGAAAGGAAAATGCAGTATTGATAAGGGAAATGGAAGAAATGAAAAAGGAACTAGCCTTAGTAAAGAATTATAATTAAAAGCTGAAGAATTACACAAACAAAAATGAAACGTTGTTGAAGGAAGTTAATAAAGTATTAATAGAGGCAGGCAAATTTGGTGAAAATATAAAAATATAGAAATTAAAAACCAAATGAAAGATAAAAATATATATATATATACTATTTAAAGAAATAGTCAAAGAACAAATAAACAAAAGTACAAAGGACACTGTGATAAAAAAAAAAATGGGTAAGAGACAATAGACAGGGAAAAATGAATTGTAATTTATGATATTAAAGAAAAACATGGACTAATCAGGTTTCAAAGGGAAAAAGAGGAGAAGAATATAGGAAGGGAAATACTAAAAGAAACACAGGAAGGACAAGAATTTGAAAAGGAAATAAAGGAAATATATAGAATCGGAAAGTATTCTGAAGAAAAGACCTCTCAAAGTAAACTAAACTTGCAGAGAATAGTGGGAGAAATATTAACAAATACAGGAAGGATAGCAAAAAGTAATAACTACAAAAATTTATGGATAAAAAAGGAACTGAGTGATGAGGAAAAAGAGAAAGAAAAAACACTAAAAGAGGAAGCTAAGGAAAAAAGAAAAAAAGAACAGAGAATGAAAGGAAGGAGTTTTTTTTAGAGAGTAATGGACTTGAGACTGAAGAAGTGGTACATAAGGGAAAAGGAAACACAGGAGCAAGAAAAGGCAGAAAAGGAAAAAGGTTAAAGGAAACATATACCAATATAGACAGATTGATATCAGGAATAGATGAACTAAATGACTATCAAGAACAAGAAAAACCAGATATAATGGGGATTGTGGAAATGAAATTGAAAAGATCATTACCACTAAATAGTATAGGTCAAGGCTTATACAATTGTTGGATCAGAAACAGAAAAACAAAGCAGTGAGTGCCAAAACTATACAAGATTTTAAGAACAAACTGGATGGGGAGAGATACAAACGCAAGTCACTTTGAACATAGCTCTCATCCCATAAAATACAACTAGGTACAGTGAGACCTCTCATTAATGGACATTAATTAGTTGTGCTTGCGGTGTTTGCTGTGTTTTTGGTGCTGTTGTTTTTGTGCGTACAATCAGTATGCCACCCAAAAACCACTCCAAAACACCGAAAACAGCAAAAACACAGCTAATTAACATCCATTAATGAGAGGTCTCACTGTAAATACATATATTGTATTTACATTAAGGAAAGAGAGCTGTGTTTGAGTGACCAAAATGATAAAATATAGTAAATTCAACATTATTGTTAAATACACAAAATGGAGAATGATGAAGGAGAAAGACGAAAAAGTGAACCAACAAAGTGAATATTGGATGTAAGCAGAGTGGAATCACCATTGTGGGTCATACCTAAGAAATCTTGTATGATTGATACCCCGATATCAATTCAAAAGTTTGATAATAATGTATTTTCAGGGTTTATATATAAAAAAAAATTGGAATACTAGGTAGAGGTTTAGAATTGGAAAGAGAATCTAGGTATAAAAATGTCCTAAGAAATTGGGAGATTGCAGAATTGATAGAGGAACTAATGGATCTGAAAGTTGAATACAGGGCAATGTACAGAGAGGTGAACCAACTAAAAAGAGCTAATGCCAAGGCTAACAGGGAGCTTAATAATCTAAAAAAGGAATTAAACATGGTCAGAAGTGAAAAAGAATGAAAAATGAAGATAAAAACAAAAACGAGACATTGAAAAATAAAGTGAAGGAACAGATAGAAGCAGTGACCGAGAAAGTTGGAGAAACAATTAAAGAGACAGATCTCCAAAAAATAAAAAATAAAAAATAAAAGATTAAGTTTAAAACAAATAGTACAGCAACAAATGGAAGAAAATGCTAAACAGTAATTAAAGTAATTAAAGAAAAAGAGAATTGGGTCAGAGACACAGTGGATAAAAAGTACATTGCAGTTTGTGGTATTAAAGAAAAACATATTGTACCTAAATACCAAAGAGAAAAATAATAGAAATTGCAAAAGCAATTCTGAAAGAAATACAAGAGGAGGGACAAGTACGGTAATGGACAAAGAAACTGAAGAACTACATAGATTGAAACAATAATCTAAAAAAATATATATATAGACTACTAAAAACCAAACTAAGTTGTCAAATGATAGCAGAAGTACTATCAAAAACAGCAAAGCTGGCAAACAGTGAAAATTACAGAAATGTATGGTTAAGAAATGAAGTGAGCTATGAGGAAAAAGAGGAAAGACAGTAAGAAATTAAGCAAAAAAAAAAAAAACAAGAGAACAGAAACTGAAAAGAGCAAGCTTTTTTGAAGAGTACTAGACCTGAGGCTGAGAAATTTATATTATATATATATATACATATATATATATATATACATATATATATATATACATATATATATATATATATATATATATATATATATATATATATATACAGACGCTCCTCAACTTATGTTTTAGTTACGTTCCGAACGGCCGAATGTAAGTTGAAAATGAACGTAAGTTGTTACTGTACTATACATCCGTAAATTCTATTACCGCATCTTATAAAACACCCCTAAATCATTAATTATACACATAACATTGTAAAATAATAACATTAATTTCAAATAAATTAAATTCAAGCAACATAAGTTGAGATGGTGGAGGAGGGGGAGGGGAGGAGGAGGGGGAGGGGAGGAGGAGGAGGAGGCAAGGCATGTTCAGTTTGTCGTTTGTGCAATGTAAACAATGGACGCAGCGTCGTGCGCAAGTATCGTTTGAACTACGGAGTGTGTGCTAAACTAAAAAATTCACTCAAAAAAAATTTTTTTACAATTTTTTTTTTTTTGTCAGTTCAAACATAAAATTGAAAAAACGTAAAACGAATGAACGTAAGTAGAGGAGCATCTGTATATAAAGGATATGTAATAAAAAAGGAGGAAAAGGAAAAAAATAAAAATAATGTATACCAACATGGCATGATTTCCGGACTAAACAAATTAAATGACTATCTGGTAGTAGAGAAACCAGATATAATGGGAATTGTGGTAACAAAATTAAAAGGTCCACTACCACCTAATACTGTGGGACAAGGTTTATGTTTTATAGAACCACTGGATGAAAAATATGACAGAGAAACAGGGTGAAGTTATGTTTTAGACTAAGAAAGGCTTAAATGGGACAAAGATATGTAATAAAAAAGGAGGAAAAGGAAAAAAATAAAAATGTATACCAACATAGATGGTATGATTTCAGGACTAAACAAATTAAATGACTATCTGGTAGTAGAGAAACCAGATATAATGGAAATTGTGGAGACAAAATTAAGTGGTCCACTACCACCTAATACTGTGGGACAAGGTTTATGTTTTATAGAACCACTGGATGAAAAATATGACAGAGAAACAGGGTGAAGTTATGTTTTAGACTAAGAAAGGCTTAAATGTGACAAAGATAACAGAAGGAAAAACTAATGTGGAATTGATTATGATAAGTTTAAAACAGTGACATGAGAAGTAGAAAATTTGTAACAATGTGTGTGCCCCAAAAAACAGTCTTGGACAAAGAGTGATCATTCCAAAATGTTGGAAGACGCAAAGTATGCACTAATTGAGTTACTGAAAGGAGGAAACATAGTAATTATGGGTGACTTAACTCAAAAGAAATATGTTGGGAAGAAATGACAGTGAAAGGTGGAGAAGACCTTTGGGGAAATATACTACTGGATATGATCATTGAATACACAATGACTCAATGGGTGAAGGAAAAGACCAGATATAGAAACAAAGAATTATCGAGACTAGATTTAATATCTATGTAAGAGCCTGAAATTGTGGATAAAATGGAATACAAGACACCAATTGGGAAGAGTGGCCACATACTAATAGAGTTTGAACTAAAAGCACAAATTTATTTGAGAAGAAATGAGAAACACAGAAAAAGACTGATGTAAACAAAGTGGATTTTGAGAAACTCAGAAAATTCTTTCAAAATATAAATTGGTTAAAACTTCTTAAATGAAGAACCAAAGATGGAAGAGAAATGGAACATATTAAAAGAAATTTATAAAGAGGGAATAGACAAATAGGTACCAAAACAGAAGCAAGAAAGTGTGTATTTACCTAGTTGTAATATACGGGAGGGGAGCTATGCTCATGGTGACCCGTCCTTGTATCTCTCCGCATCAAGTTTTATCTTAAAATCTTGTATCGTGTTAGCACATACTGTTTTGTTGTCTAATTTGTTCCATGTATTTATTGCTCTGTGTGGGAAACTGTTCCTTTTCAAGTTTTTTCTATAACTATCCTTTTTCAATTTTTTTCCACGTCCTCTTGTTTTACCGTTTTCCCACACTAATAGGTCATTCCTGTCTAAAACTTCCATTCCTTTCATTATTCTGTAGATAGTTAGCAAATCTCCTCTTTCTCTTCTTTGTTCCAGAGTTGGTAGGTTCAATTTGGATAGTCTTTGCTCATATGTTAGTTCGGCGAGTGTCGGTGCTAGTTTGGTTGTCGCTCTTTGTAATCTTTCTAGTTTCTTAATATTCTTTTTGGTACTGGGTGTCCAAAGTGATGCTGTGTACTCAAGTTTTGGTCTTATTAATGCAGTTAGTATTTTCCTTATCATTTCTTCGTCCATATAAGTAAATGCCACTTTGATTGTTCTCAATAAGTTGTAGGTTTCTCCGAACATCTTATTTATATGCTTATCTGGTTTCATGTCCTTTCCAATCATCACTCCAAGATCTTTTTCATAGTTTTTTTTTTTTTCTTCCCCAATTCTGTAATCTTTTGATATTCTGTTTCTACTCTTTCCAAATTCCATTATACTGCATTTCTTAATATTGAATTTTACTTCCCACTTTTGAGTCCAATTCCATAGTGTGTCCAGATCTTGTTGCAATGAGTTGCAGTCCTCTTCCGTTTTTACCTTAAGTAATTTTGCATCATCTGCAAAAAAATTTATATAGCACTCCACGCCTTCATTCATGTCATTAATGTATACAGCGAACATGATCGGGGCCAGTACTGATCCTTGCGGGACACCGCTTTTTACTTCTTCCCAGTTGGAGAATTTTTCTCTAATTACAACTCTCATTTTCCTCCCAATCAGGAAGTCTTTCCATTCCAATAATTTTCCTCTGATGCCACCTTTTGACTATCTTATTTATAAGTTTCTTATGAGGTACCTTATTGAATGCCTTTTGCAGGTACAGAAAAGCACAGTCTGCCCATCCATCTCTTTCTTGTATTATGTCTACTAATCTTGAGTAAAAGCAGATCAGATTTGTTGTACAGGATCTCCCTTGTCTAAATCCAAATTGATTTGGGTTCAGTATAGATTTTTCTTGCAGGTATTTAACCCATCTGTTTTTTATCACTCTTTCACAAATTTTTGCTATTGTGCTTGTTAGTGAGACCGGTCTGTAGTTAGATGGATCTTCCTTATCACCTCCCTTATAAATTGGTACAATGTTTGCTTTTTTCCAGTCCAATGGTACTTTTCCTTCTTTAAGTGAGGATTTAATTATATCATATATTTTGTCAGTTAATTCTTCCATGCATTCTTTCAGTATCCAGTTTGCTATTCCGTCTGGGCCATGTGATTTTCTGACATCCAGGGTTTTAATTTGATCACTGATTTCTTTTCGTGTTACGTTCATTTCTTTCATTCCTGGGGATAATTCTCTCTCTCTAACTTCACTGCTAGGCGAGTTTTCTATTGTGAATACTGATCTGAAGTGGTTGTTCATTATTTCAGCCATTTCCAGTTCTTCTGTAAATTCCTTTTTTCATAATTTCTCTTTTCATCTCTGCGTATTTTTAAGTACATTAAGTACTGGTATAGCAAAAAATGTAGCTAGGCTAAAGATAGAAGAAAGCTTGGAAATGATGGGGAAAAAAATATGTAGCAAATATATATCAAAATAAGAAATGAATATGTAAAAACATGCAGGGAAGAAAAAAGAAGCTATGAAAAAAACATGATAGCAAAATACAAGGACCAACCTAAACTATTCTACAGGTATGTGAATGGTAAACTAAATGATAAACAAGAAATAGTGACACTGCGTCAAGGGAATGAGGGATATGTAGAAATGGCTGAAATTATGAACAAACATTTTAAATCTGTATTCACAATTGAAAGTATACAAATTGGTATGAAGGACAGAGAGAAAGATCCCCCAATGAAAGAAATAATTGTGATATAGAAGAAAATAAGGGACCAAATAATAACCCTTGATGTCAGAAAATTACATGGTCCAGATGGAATTGCAAATTGGATACTAAAAGAATGTATAGATGAACTAATGGACAAAACACATAATTGATTACTCACTCAAAGAAGGAAAGGTACCATAAGATTGGAAAAATGTAAATACTGTACCAATATATAATGGGAGAGATAAAGAATACCCAACAATCTATAGACTCATCTCCCTTACAAGCACAATAGCTAAAATGTGAAAAAATTATCAAAAGTAGATGGATACATCTGGAAGAAAATAATATAATCCAAATCAATTTGGTTTTAGACACGGAATATCACGTGCCACTAACTTTATTTCTTTTTACTTGAGGCTAATAGAAATAATGCAAGAAAGGGATGGATAGGCTGATTGTGCTTTCCTAGATTTACAAAAGGCATTTGATAAAGCGCCACACAAAAAGCAACTAAGAACACTCAAGATAATAGATGTACAGCTACACAGAAAACTATCGTTAGTAGGGGTGTCGAAACATTCGCTAATGAACATAACCTTATGATACCGAAGGGTTGGTATTTCTGGGGTTCGAATTGTTCGAATTCCTTCTGAATGAATATGAATCGAATAATAGTTCCAGAGTTCATATGGATTCACTATGACATGATAATCTTATTCCCGATGGAGACTTCAACTTGTCTCAAATAGTTTCGTTGTTTTGTGTCAAAATGATTAGCGTGATTTACTAACGATAGTTTTCTGTGCAGCTGTACAAGGAAAGTTATTGAAATGGATGGAAGAAACAACTAGAGTCCCACAAAGTTCTGTATTAGCTCCGATAATGTTTGCCATATATATAAATGACATGGATGAAGGTGTAGAATGTTATATGAACTTCTTTGCAAATTATGCAAAACAACTAAAGAAAACACAGAAAAAGATTGTGAATCGCTACAGAAAGACCTGGATGAAGTCTGTGAATGGTCAAAAGTGGGAAGTGAGCTTCAACATCAAATAATGTAGTATAATGGCGTTTGGAAAAAGTAAAAATAGAATATCAGGGCAATATAAAATTGGTACAAAGTAAAAAAAGTTAACACAGAAAAGAACCAGGAGTAATTATCAGCAATGACGTGCCACCAGACAAGCATATTAACACAATAGTCAGAAAAACCTTCAATTTACTAAGATCAATAAAGGTGGCCTTTGACTTCTTGGATGAGGTAATGATAAAGAAAATATCAGTCAAACTGATAAGACCAAGACTGGAGTATGATGCAAAACTATGGACACCCAGTACAAAAAAGAACATAAGAAATTAGAAAGAATCCAAAGAGCAATGACAAAGATAGCACAAACATTTTCTAAATTGACAAACGAACAAAGATTGTCTAAACTGGAACTACCAACCCTGTAACAAAGAAGAGAAAGAGGAGATTTACAGGCCATTTACAGAGTTATAAAGAGATGGAAGTCCTTGAAAGAGAAGATTTATTAAAGTGCGATAAAAGAAAAACAAGAGGACATGAAAAGAAACTTAAAAAGGCTAGTTATAGAAGATACCTGAGAACGAATGGTTTCCCACACAGAGTGGTAAATGTCTGGAACAAATTGGATGAGGCAACAGTGTGTGCAAAAACTATACAAAAATTTAAGAACAAACTATACAAGAATTTAAGATCAAATAGGATACTGGAAGATACAAAAGTGGGTCACTATGAGCACTCTCTACCCATAAAATACAACTAGCTAAGTACAACTAGGTAAATATATATGTATATATAAATACACACACACACACCCTTTTCAGAATTATGAAAAGGATGGAAGATCTTGATAGAGACAACCTATTAAAGTGGGACAGAAGAGAAACAAGACATGAAAAGAAACTAAAGACAGTTACAGAAGAGACCTGGAGAAAAAAAAAAAAAAAAAAAAAAAAAAATAGCTTCCCACATAGAGTGATCGATATCTGGAACAAACTGAACTGAGAAACAGTGAATGCCAGAACTATACACGATTTTAAGAACAAACTGGATGTGAAGAGATATGAAAACGGGTCACTATAAGCATAGCTCTCGTCCCATAAAATACAACTAGGTAAATACATACATACACACACACACACTTTTGTCGGATGGACGGCAAAGATTAGAGTGCTGAAGAAAAAGTGAAATATTCATGGACCTCAATGCAAAGTACCTATTGTATTTACAGGGAAGGGGATAACTCGTGGTGTCGTAGAAAAGTGAGGAAAAAGAAGGGGAGGAATTACTGAGGGAAATGGAAGGAAATGAGGAAGGGCAGGACTTGGCCCAAGAGGCCAGACATCTTGTAAACAAATGAAGAACCAATGATTCTCGTGATGGGATTAAATAAATTGTAAAGATTAGAAATATAGATAAGAGCAGCACAATGGAAGGTGAGGATAATAATTTCCAGGGATTTAATGAGGGTGGAGGGGTACCAACCTCCCCCGATTGACAAGACTAGAGGAGAAACTTGATAAGATGATCGAACATTGGGAAGATAGGTTCGGTAACGTAACCAACATTGCGCAGAGAGTTGAAAGATTGGAAGAACTAGAGAAGGCGAACAAAAATTTAACTAACGAAATAGAAGAATTAAAAAGACAGTTAAAAGAAGTAAAAGAGGAGAATGAAGAATTAAAAAGGAACAAAGACAATAAAGAGGCCATAGCAAAAGAAGCACAGGGTTGGAGAAAAATCCAGGAAAACAGTAAAGTTGCATTTACTGATATAATTAAACAGCAAATGAGAGAACAAACTGAAGACTCACTTATCAAAGTGATGAGACAGAAGGAGAATATAGTAAGAGACTTAGCAGATAAAAAGAAATGTATAATTATATTGGGAATGGAAGAGAAACATAACTTCAAGAATCAGTGAGGAAAAAGAAAAAGTAAGCAGTTTACTAGAATTAGTTCAGGAAGATGAACCTGAAATAATGAAACAAATCGAAGAGATGTTTTGGCTCAGAAAATATAGTACAGATAAGACCAGACCAATTAAGATTAAATTCAGATCACAAACAACAGCAGAGAATATCTTAGCAAAAACAGGGAAGCTAGCAGCAAGTGAACAATATAAAAAGGTATGGATAAAAAGAGAAATGAATAAAGAGGAAAGAGAGGAAGAAAAAATGAAAATGAAAGAAGCTAAAGAAAAAAAAAAGACCAGAACGGAGTCAGAAAAACAAGAATTCTACTGGAGAGTAGTGAATATGATATTGAGGAAATGGACCATAACAGAGAGAAACAAAAAAGAAACAGAGAATACAATGGAAATAACAGAAAGTTAAGAGTGTCCTACACAAATATAGATGGATTAATAACAGGACTGAATGAACTGAACAAGTATCTGAAGGAAAAAGATCCGGACATAATGGGAATTGTAGAGACAAATTTAAAAGGTCCACTACCACCCAACAGCATAGGACACAATGCATATAATTATTGGATTAGAAACAGAGAGATAAAACAAGGGGGTGGAGTTATGTTCCTGACTAAGAAGGATATAAACGTGAAGAGTGTCACATATGGAAAGAATAGAGTAGAGATGGTTATGATAGAAGTAGAAGACAGAGATAAGAGGAGCAGAAAGTTTGTAATAAACTACGTGCCCCCAAAAACAGCCTCGTGGGAAGAGAGTGAACATAAAAGTATGTTAGAAGACACAAGAATAACATTAACCAGGATAATGGAAGATGGAGGAAGAATAGTTATGATGGGCGACTTTAATTGCAAAGAAATCTGCTGGGAAGAGATGACCGTAAAGGGTGGAAAAGACTCATGGGGAAATATTCTACTTGAGATGATTATTGACCACACAATGGGGCTTGTTGGTGGTCGTGGCTCGGGAGAACTGGACTGGGAGCTTGGACGGCGGCGTCAACGCCGGGAAGAAGAGCAGATTATATCACCAGAAGTTCAGAAAACGGTAGGAGGCGTAGTTCGAGAGAAAGGTGGAAAAACGGAAAAATCTTTAGTGGGAGGTAAACTGAAATGAGATGTAGTATAAGAGAAAGTTAGAAAGGAAGCGAATTTTAGTCGAAGAAAAAGTAAGTGTAGATGTTTATGCGTGGGACGTGGCTATGTTCGTGAGAGGTGTGTGTGTGTAACTTACGGGAAGTGAGTAGATTTCACTTCCAGCGTGTAGAGGGCGTTCCTGATTAGCCCCAGGTAAGGCATGAGAACTCCTGTATTACCCCAGGTTGGGTTTGAGTTGTTTGTATATTCTTGTAGCCTGTCAGTTAATGGGCTACATGCGATATTATTATTATTATTATTATAATTATTATTATTATTATAATTATTATTATTATTATTATTACTATTATTACATCATTATGGCTATCACCAGTCAAACTGGTGAAGGGGTGTATTATTGGTAGGTACAGTTATACACGTCTTATCGTGTACACCGCACGTGGGACGGGCGCAGCTGACAGAGAGTCTGTACGGTGTGGTCTAGGTGTAATGTGTTGTATCAGATGTTTGTCTAGGTGTCTTGAGTGAAGTTTGTGTTTGTGTTGGTTGAGTGGACGGATGTTGGAAATTTGGTGTAGAGACTCAGTGGTTCTGAAGTCGCTCCATCGCGAACCCGTGATGAACTGGACAGCGGCATTCTGAACCTTCTGATGCTCGTAGTTATTAGTGGGACATGTCAGCTGGCTTAGTCCCGGGGACTGGCACAGAATCGGTCTGACGAGGGCTAGGTACAATCGACGTTTGGTTCTCAGTGTTGCAGTTTTGAAGCGTCTTAGTTTTCCCAGCACAGCCCTAGCCTTCGCTCCCTGTTTGCGTAAGTGTGGGGTCCAGGTAAGGCCACTATCAAGTGTGCTACCCAGCACACGGGTATGGTCCTTCACTGGGATGTTTGTGTTGTTTATTTTAAGAGGAGTGTTTGTGATTGTTCTGTTGGTTCGTTTGCAGCAGAAGTATACAGCATTGCATTTCGACGCGTTGGTCTTAATGCGCCACTGTTGCTCCCACGCGTGTGCCCCGTCTATGATGTTTTGCATTACGTGTAACGCTCCCTGCAGCGTTTTGTGTCTGCTTATGTGGTTAGTGTCGTCCGCATACGAAAGAGTTAGAGCCTGGTTGCGTGGATAAGCTGGCTCCGGCAGGTCATTCGTATATAGATTGTACATAGTGGGGGCAAGGACTGACCCTTGCGGTACTCCAGCCTTCGGCACAAAAGGTTGGGACAGACAGCCCCGCCACTTTATTCGTATCGTCCTGTCGTCCAGGTAGTTGCAGAGCAACCTTGTGAACGGCAGGGCAAAGTCGAAGTTGTGGTACAATTTGTACTTAAGGCCTTCATGCCAGACAGTATCGAATGCCTTCTCCACATCCTTACAAACCAAAATGGCCTTACCAGGGCGACCGTCTGGCGGTCTTTGAACCCATTGAGTGATCATGGATATTATGTCGTCTGCACCGCGCCCCGGCCGAAAACCAAATTGGCAATCCCTCAGCACATTCTCCGTCTCTAGGTACACGGTCAGGCGGCGGCATAGGACGTGCTCAAACACCTTACCAAAGTACTCCAGAAGGGAGATGGGCCGGTATGAAAGGGGGGCGGAGGCGGGTTTCTGGGGTTTAGGAATGAGGATGGTGTGGGAGGCCTTAATAGTTGTGGGAAGTACCCAGAGGCTAGTGAGCTATTATATAGTGTCGTCACGTGTGAGATTATGTTGCCTGGCATACATTTGAGTATGTGTGCATCGATGCCTGAGGGGCCAGGGAATTTTATTTTCACCAACAGAGTGGAGGAGCTCATGTAGAAGTGGAATCGGGTGTCGGTCCGGTATGGTGAGTTTATTTAATTCTCTGAAGTCTACTACAGGTCTGAAGGACCCATCTTGTTTTGGCACTATAAAGAGTGGAAATTTCCATTCGCTAATGGAGGATTTGATGACATCTTGCGCATTCATGTCTTGAATAAGGGTATCTACCATCATGTGCTTACTGTGTAGTAATCTGTATGCAGGAATGTAACATGGTTTTGAGTTCTCACGAAGGGGTATAAAGCTGAATAAGATTAGTGGCTCCAAGGGGTTCACCTTCTGTGGCAATGGTCTGTCTGAACTTGTTGCAAAGTGCAAGCAAGTCTGCTTGTGCATCAGGGAAATCAATTGGGTTAAGCTGAGATGCATCAATGGGTTCCTGTGCTGCTTGCACGTCGGAAACTGTGGCACAAACTTGAGACATTGGGAACTTGTCATGCATGACTTTAATACATGAAGGATAAACTTGGAAATTGCAAATGTTTGTACCAACTGTGAGATGGAGGAGTGCGTTAGTGTCATTGGCAATTAAGATGCAAGTATGACCTTTCTTTGACATAGAGCTGATAGCTGAAATCAGAGAAATGTCATTTACGTGGCAAGTTTCTGGCATACAGAGTACGTTGGTGTCTTGTGCTTGGAAGACTCGTATATGTATCCGTGTGTACTCATGAGGGAACAGCAACTTTCGGCTGATAAGCACTGCGTGAGTGTGTTGGAGAGTAGATAACACTTCCGAGACTAGAGCGTATTGCTTGTTGAAATCCTCTAAGAGGGGCAAGAAATAGTCTTCCACCGGTGAAAAATCAATGTTATTTACTGGTTGTTTTGTCTTTCGTTTTGCAGGTTTTGACCTACGAGAAGATTTTGCATGCCTGTTACGCTTGGAATGTCTTCCTACAGCTGGTAGTGAAATGGCTGGTGTATCCTCATGTGATGAAGCAGAGTTTGTTTGTGCAATTTTGCTAGAGTTACTTGACGTTAAATCAGGTTTTGCCTGATTGGCTGTATTGAGGTGGTTGACTTTAGGAGAATTTGCTGATGGCAAAGCAGGAAGTGATTTGCATAAATGATGCTATGTTGAGCAGGATAAATAATAATGTGTTGCTTCATCAATGTTAAGCCTATGAGGATATAAGCAGGGAAGTGAACATTAAAGAAGAAAACTCTCGAGGTGCCAGATCTTCCTAGCTAAGTTACAGAAGGGGACGTTCCCCGCAAGGGGGTTAGCCAATAAAAAAATATGGTATAGGTGGCACTCTGAGAGTCGCCAAAAAGGGAGCATCAATGTGAAGACTGCTGTCTAACAGTTCAATCTCTGGTGGTGACCTTTGACAGGGCTGCGTACGTTGGTTCCGAGTTTGTTTTAAAGTGTATTGCAGCGCACTTGATATATGGGCCTAGTGGTCTGCTCTCACTGTCCCGTGCTTGGTTGAGAGGTCTCTTTGTTGTCTCCATGTTGGAGCGAATGAATTCGTCCGCCGCCTCACATTGGAACGAAATCGTCCGTTGCCTCATACTTCACCCCTTACTATACAACACATTATGGAAGCTTGCATTGTACATAATCATGCACTTCACCCCATACTATACTGGCTATAATACAGCCACCATCCAGCACTTCCAAGTTACCAGAGGAGCCTGGAAGTCTGTATCACAGATAACTGTCCAGGATGTTACACTTCACCCCATACTATACATCACATTATGGAAGACTGCATTGTGCACAATCATGCACATCAACAATACAATATACACACTATAAGGGATTTTTTTTTTTTGGGGGGGGGGGAAATCCCCCATGACATTCCTCAGGGAGATGGGACTGCCTGGCTAAACAGCTTAGGGAATGACAAAAGTAACAACTGGGGCAATGAATACACATGTCTTCTCATCCATGGGAACCCAGAAAACTTACTACAAACACGATCTATCCATTCTCTTCTTCTTTTAAAGCCAGATGACATTTCTTAATCAATCCCTTTGTTCCTCTCATTATCTCCATTAACACACCTTACCAACCACACTCAACAGAATGATCTCTCTAAAAGTACTACACTCTCTCTCTTCACCTTGTCCAGTGAGATTATACATTATCATTCAACTTTCTGTAAGAGTTAGCATCTGTAAATACATTCACCTACTATCATAAGAATAACATGATCAAAAGTTCAGTGATAATTTCTGAAATTCCTATAGTTTCAGGAATATATTAAAAAAAAATAATAATAATAATTACATGACAGTGGATTATTATATTAATTATAGGATGTAAGATTTTTCATGGGAAGGATTGTTAAACTTTATAGTTACCGTATTTTCTGGCGTATTTTTCCGTTGGAAGGGCCTAAAAATGGGGGGTGCGCGTTATCCGGTGGTGCGCATTATCTACGGCCTACGATAAAAATTCTGCGGCTGTGTGTGTAATTTTTTTTCACAACAACATGACGATGTTGGCCGTCACAAAGTCGGGACAGCACACTTCTCTGTGACGTTCCATCAGAACAAGAAGAACAGCCATGGTGACATGAAAGAATACGCCAGCATGGGCTACCGTATATAAATATTTGGTATAGGTATCTATCGAATCTTATTTTTCATGTTTAAATAGGCCTAAACACCATGAAACGTGATCAATATTCATGATATTTGCCCATGTTCACAGCATCCTAGTTTGAATTTTTATGTTGGCTTTGTTGCTTCACTTTAGGTATGGTACAAATTCCGTTGCGGCCGTTCATAAACTCGTGTCAAACACCTGACTACAACACCCTCTTTCGGGAGTTATATTAACTAAACGTCGCCTCGATGAGAGACTGTCCTATTTCACCACTGTCATTGCTGGTTCAAAGCTAAAATGAAACAGTCTGTAGTTTGTTTCAGTATTAAATAAAAAATGGTAAAGACGAATTATTTCCTCAAGATATAAAATGAACATTTTCTGTAAAAATCCCGAAATTTTTCTGTAT
>NC_134801.1:12610066-12615066 GCF_046742065.1 Oratosquilla oratoria
TCACAGGTCCAGCACATGTCCAAAGACCAAGGTGAATACACACACACATACACACACACATTATATATATATATATATATATATATATATATATACTGTATATATATATATATATAAAATCATTAATATTTTATATGCCTGTAATGATAGCTACAATTTTATATTTTATGTATATACATCATGTATCACACATACACCATAAACTCAGCTTATTTTTTGTAAGTTTTCCAGTGTAGTGTATTAATACTACTTTTGAGCAAAAATCAATTTGGGGGGCTAATTGGTTTTTGGGGGGGCTAAGCTCCCCATAGGCCTCCTGTGGCTACAGCCCTGGCCAGCACCCTCATGTACCCACTTGTGCCTTATGATGCCTATGTAGACGTTATTGTACCGAAGTGGTTAAGGTGCATCAGTGAAAGGTGGAAGGTAAACCTCAAATCACAGCAAAGGAATTGAAAGAAAAGAACCTGCAAATCCATCAACAGGTGTCTGTTAGGACAATCCAAAGCAACATGGAGATGTCCTTGGCTATGAGCACTGAGTGCTATCATGTAAACCCATTCTAATGGAGAAACAGAATTAAAAGCATGTGCAATTTTACAAGAAATATTTGAAGTGGATGAAGCTATTGTGGAGTGACAAAACTACATTTAATATGAGGTTGTGTGTGTGTGTGTGTGTATATATATGTATATATATATATATATATATATATATATATATATATATATATATATATATATATATATATACGTGTGTATATATATATATATATACGTATGTGTGTATATATATGTGTATATGTATATATATATATATTACATGTGTATATATATATGTATACACATATGTATCTTCATATATATAAACATATGTATATACATGTATTTACCTAGTTGTATTTTACGGGAAGGGGAGCTATGCTCGTGGTGTCCCAGTCTTCATATCTCATTTTATCTAAACTATTTTTAAATTCATGTATTGTTTTTGCACATACCACTTTCTCATCTAACTTATTCCAAATGTCTATTACTCTGTGAGGAAAGCCGTTTTATTTTCATCTCTTCTATAGCTATCTTTCTTGATTTCCTTTCCGTGTCCTCTTGTATTTCTATCATCCCATTTTATTAGATCCTCTCTATCAATAATTTCTATGCCTTTCATGATTCTGTAAATAGTTATCAAATCTCCTCTCTCTCTTCTTTGCTCTAGTGTCTGTAGCTCAAGTTTTGCTAGTCTCTCTTCATATGGTAGTTTTAAGAGTGTTGGTGCCAATTTTGTAATTGCTCTTTGTATTCTTTCAAGTTTTGTTATACATTTTTTTGTACTTGGTGACCACATCGTTGCTGCATATTCCAATCTTGGTCTTATCAAAGTGATTAGAATTTTCTTCACCATTTCTTCATCCAGGTATGTAAATGCCACTTTGATTGTTCTTGTTAAATTATAAGTTTCTCCAAAAATCTTATTTAAATGTTTCTCAGGTGACATATTATTCATAATAATGACTCCCAGGTCCTTCTCATTTTCTACTTTTTTTATTCCTTCTTCTCCCAATTTATATGATCCTGTTATTCTGTTTTTGCTTTTTCCAAATTCCATTATACTACACTTTTTAGTATTGAACTCCATCTCCCACTTCCTACTCCATTCCCAGACATTATTGAGATCATTCTGTAGTGACTCGCAATCTTCTTCCATGTTTACTTTTTTTTAATAGTTTTGCACCATCTGCAAAGAAGCTCATATAACTTTCAATTTCTTCATCCATATCATTAATATATATAGCAAACATTATTGGGGCCAAAACTGTTCCTTGTGGAACACCACTTATTACTTCATCCCAATTTGAGTTTGTCTCTTATCATTACTCTCATTTTTCTTTCTTGCAAAAAGTCTTCCATCCATTTAAGCAGTTTGCCCTGTATTCCCCCTTCAGTTTCTAATTTCTTAAGCAACTTATGTGGTACTTTGTCAAAAGCTTTTTTTAGGTCTAGAAATGCACAATCAGCCCATCCATCTCTTTCTTGTATTATATCTATTAGCCTTGAATAGAAACATATTAAATTGGTGACGCATGATCGTCCTTGTCTGAATCCAAATTGCCTTTTCTTTTTTGGCTACCTCCCTTATAAGGGGTAAAAAGCCTTGGTATATGTATGTACTTTACCCATCTACTTTTGACAATTCTTTCACAAATGTTTGCTATTGTACTTGTTAGAGAGACTGGTCTATAGTTGGTAGGGTCTTCTTTATTTCCCCCCTTTATATATAGGTACTATATTTGCTTTTTTCCAATCTTATGGAACTTTTCCTTCTTTCAAGGAACTGTTTATTATGCTATGTATTTTGTCTGCCAGTTCATTCCTGCATTCTTTCAAAATCCAGTTTGCTATTTCATCTGGTCCATGCGATTTTCTGACATCAAGATTACTCAAGTGTTTTATTATTTCATTCTTTATTACTTTCTCTTCCCATTCAATCTCTCCAGGTTGTATGTTCTCCCTTGTAGACACTGATTTAAAATACTTGTTCATAATTTCTGCCATTTCTATTTCCTCTGTGTATTCAACTCCTCCTCGTCTTAATTTGTTTGTTTCTCAGTTTGTTTACAAATCTGTAAAATAGTTTTGGTTGATCTTTACATTTTTCTATGACATCTTTTTCGTATTTCCTCTTTTCTTCTCTGCACACTTATACATATTCATTTCTATAACTAATACATATTTTCCATTTTTCAGGTCTTGTCTTTTTTTCATTTTATCCAAGCTTTATCCCTTTTGTCTTTTAACTCCCTACATCTTTTGTTGTACTGTACCAACCCTTTACATATGCTTTTTCTTGTTTTGTCTAGGGACATACTTTTCCACTATATAAATTTTTGTCAAAATATTCCATTTCTCTTCTACTGTTGTTTCCTCCTTGTGTGTTCTTTCCCAGTCTGCTTTTTTGAAAGAATTATTTTATAAAAAAAAAAAATTCATACATCAATCTTCCCTTTCTATATTGTTCATTTTTTTTCATGTATTTTTCCTCATTTAGTTCCAGTTCAACCAATATGTGGTCACTTTTACTTACTGGTATATTACGTTCAATCTTGTCCACTATTTCGGGTTCTGATGTGATTATTAGGTCCAGTCTCGATGGTTCTTCCTCATTTCTATACCTAGTATTCTCTTGTATCCATTGCATCATTGTTCCATAATCATATCAAGTACGGTAGTACATTTCCCCATAGGTCATCTCCACCCTTCAGTGTCATCTCTTCCCAGCAGATTTCTTTACAATTAAAGTCACCCATTAAAATTATTCTTCCTCCATATTCCAGTATCTTATTTAGTGTTATCCTTGTATCTTCTAACATATTTTCGTGTTCTTTCTATTCCCACGAAGCCGTTTCAGGAGGCACATAATTTACTACAAACTTGCTGCTCTTCCCATCTTTGTCCTCCACTTCCATCATAATCATCTCTACTCTATTCTTTCCATATGTGACATTCCTTACATTTATATCCTTCTTAGTCAGTAACATAACTCCACCCCCTTGTTTTACCTCTCTGTTTCTAATCCAATAATTATATGCCCAATGGCTTACACTGTCAATTTTGTCTCTACAATTCCCATTATGTCCGGTTCTTTTTCCTTCAGGTAATCATTCAGTTAGTTCAAACCTATTATTAAGCCATCTATATTTGTGTAAGACACTTTTACTTTTCTGCTATTTCCATTGTGTTTTCTGTTTCCCTTCTGTTTTTCTCTGCTATGATCCATTTCCTCGTTTTCATATTCACTACTCTCCAATAGAATTTCTCTTTTTCCATCTCTGTTCTTTTCTCGTTTTTTTTTCTTAGCTTCTAGTCTTTTTGTTTTCTCATCCTCTCTTTCCTCTTTATTCATTTCTCTTTTTATCCATACCTGTTTATTGATCACTGTCTGCTAGTTTCCCTGTTTTTGCCAAGATATTCTCTGCTGTCATTTGTGACCCGAATTTAACCTTAATTGGTCTGGTCTTATCTGTATTGTATTTCACTAGTCTATATATTTCTTCTATTTCTTTCCCTGTTTCTGGTTCATCTTCTTGAACTACTTCTAATATCTTGTTTACTTTCCTTTTCTTCCTTTATTCTTGTAGTCCTATTTCAATTATACTTCTCTTCCATCCCTAATATAATTATACATTTCTTTTTATCCGCTAAGTCTCTTACTATATTCTCCTTCTCCCTCATCATTTTAATAACTGTGTCCTTAGTTTGTTCTTTCATCTGCTGTTCCATTATACCTCTAAATTCAATTTCATTGTTCTCTTGTACTTTTTTCTAACCACTTACCTCTTTTGCTATGGACTCTTTATTCTCTTTATTATTCCTCTTTAATTCCTCATTCTCTTCCTTTACATCTCTTAACCGTCTTTTTAATTCTTCCATTTCTTTAGTTAGGTTTTGATTCTCTTTCTTTAGTTCTTCCAGTTTATCAACTCTTTGGGTAACTTGAGTTAATTGGTTAAACCTAACCCCCCATGTTTCATTAATTTCTTTTGGTTTCTCCTCTAGATTTACTAGTCGGGGAGGTTGTCATTTCCTCCCTCATTAAATCCATGGAAATAATTATCTTCACCTTCCATTGCACTGCTCTTATCTATATTTCTAATTTTTACATTTTTACTAATCTCTTCATCATCACCACTGTCGTCTGCCCCTCTCTTGTTGACATGCTGTCTACCTTCCTGGGCCCCTTCGTCCCCTTCCTCATTCCCTTCCATTTTCCTCAGTAATCCCTCCCTTTCTCCTTTTCCTTCATCTTCCCACTACACCATGAGCTTTCCCCTTCCCTATTAATACAACAAAGCTACTCCCTCGTTGTTGAGATCGATGAAACTTAAAGTTTTCTTGGAGTTCCAAACTTTGTTGTCACTTCGATCAACGTGTGTGTGTGTGTGTATGTGTGTGTGATGGAGATTTAGTCTTTTGAGAACATAAATCTTCAATGTCACCACTGATATT
>NC_134801.1:12622566-12690066 GCF_046742065.1 Oratosquilla oratoria
TCAGGTGACATATTATTCATAACAATGACTCCCAGGTCCTTCTCATTTTCTACTTTTTTTATTCCTTCTTCTCCCAATTTATATGCTCCTGTTATTCTGTTTTTTTGCTTTTTTCCAAATTCCATTATACTACACTTTTTTGTATTGAACTCCATCTCCCACTTCCTACTCCATTCTTGTACTTTATTTAGATCTCTCTGTAGTGATTCACAATCTTCTTCAGTTTTCACTCTTTTCAGTAGTTTTGCATCATCTGCAAAGAAGCTCATATAGCTTTCAATTCCTTCATCCATATCATTAATATATATAGCAAACATTATTGGGGCCAGAACTGTTCCCTGCGGAACACCACTTATTACTTCATCCCATTTTGAGTGCTGGTTTCTTATCACTACTCTCATTTTTCTTTCTTGCAAAAAGTCCTCCATCCAATTTAGTAGTTTGCCCTGTATTCCTCCTTCAGTTTCTAATTTCTAAAGCAACTTCTTATGTGGTACTTTGTCAAAAGCTTTCTTTAGATCTAAAAATGCACAGTCCGCCCATCCATCTCTTTCTTGTATTATATCTATTAGCCTTGAATAGAAACATATTAAATTGGTGATGCATGATCGTCCTTGTCTGAATCCAAATTGCCTTGGATTTAACACTGTTTTTTTCTAAATATTTTACCCATCTACTTTTGATCATTCTTTCACAAATTTTTGCTATTGTACTTGTTAGAGAGACTGGTCTATAGTTGGTAGGTTCTTCTTTATTTCCTCCTTTATATATAGGTACTATATTTGCTTTTTTCCAATCTTCTGGAACTTTTCCTTCTTTCAAGGAACTATTTATTATGCTATGTATTTTGTCTGCCAGTTCATTCCTGCATTCTTTCAGTATCCAGTTTGCTATTTCATCTGGTCCATGCGATTTTCTGACATCAAGATTACTCAAGTGTGTTAATATTTCATTCTTTGTTACTTCTATTTCTTCCATAGGGGGGACTTTCTCTTTCCATTCGTTCTCTTCAGGTTGTATGTTCTCCCTTGTAAACACTGATTTAAAATGTTTGTTCATAATTTCCGCCATTTCCATTTCCTCAGTGTAACACTTCACCCCATACCATACAACACATAATGGAAGACTGCATTACACACAATCATGCACGCAAACAACACAACATACACTCTATAAAGGATTTGTGGGAAAACCCAGTTTCGGCTGTGGCCTTCCTTGGGGAGACGGGACTGCTCGGACAGACAGTCTAGGGAATGACAACAACAACAACAACAACTCCCTCCTGTCTTAATTTCTCCAAGTCTTGTTTGTTTTTCAGTTTATTGTTTACAAATCTGTAGAATAGTTTTGGTTGATCTTTACACTTTTCTATGATATCTTTTTCATATTTTCTCTTTTCCTCTCTGCACATTTGTACATATTCATTTCTATAACAGGTATATATTTTCCATTTTTCAGGTCTTCTGTCTTTTTTCCATCTGGTCCAGGCTTTGTCTCTTTTGTCTTTGAACTCCCTACAGCTTTTGTTGTACCAGCATTTTAAATATTTTTTTTTTTCTTGTTTTTGTCTTGGGACATACTTTTCCACTCCTTTTTTGTAAATTTTTTGTCAAAATATTCCATTTCTCTTCTACTGTTGTTTCTTCTTTGTATATTTCTTCCCAGTTTTCCTTTTGAAAGAACTCTTATTTTATCAAAGTTTGTTTTTTCATACATTCTTCCTTTTCTATATTGTTCATTTCTTTTCATATATTTTTCTTCATTAAGTTCCAGTTCAATCAATATGTGGTCACTTTTACTTATTGGTGTTTTATATTCAATTTTGTCCACTATTCTAGGTTCGGATGTAATTACTAGGTCTAGTCTCGATGGCTCTTCATTTCTATACCTAGTGTTCTCCTGTATCCATTGTGTCATTGTATGGTCAGTAACCATCTCAAGTAGAGCGTTTCCCCATGAGCCATCTCCACCCTTTACTGTCATTTCTTCCCAGCAGATTTCTTTGCAATTAAAGTCGCCCATCATAACTATTTTTCCTCCCTCTTCCATTATCTTGTTTAATGTTATCTTTGTGTCCTCTAACATACTTTTATGTTCACTCTCTTCCCATGAGGCTGTTTTCGGGGGCACATAATTTATCACAAACTTTCTGCTCTTCTTATCTCTGTCTTCTACTTCCATCATTATCATCTCTACTGTATTCTTTCCATATGTGACACACTTCACGTTTATATCCTTCTTAGTCAGGAACATAACTCCACCCCCTTCCTTTTTCACTCTGTTTCTAATCCAATAATTATATGCATCATGTCCTACACTGTTGGGTGGTAGTGGACCTTTTAATTTTGTTTCTACAATTCCCATTATGTCTGGTTCTTTTTCTTTCAAATAATCATTCAGCTCATTCAATCCTGTTATTAATCCATCTATATTTGTGTAAGACACTCTTAGTTTTCTGCCACTTCCATTGTGTTCTCTGTTTCCCTTTTGTTTTTCTCTTGTATGTCGACTTTCTTTAGTTTCATATTCACTACTCTCCAATAGAATCTCTCTTTTTCTGACTCCGTTCTTATCTCGTTTTTTTTTCTTTGCTTCAAGTCTTTTCTGTTTTTCTTCCTCTCTTTCCTCTTTATTCATTTCCCTTTTTATCCATACATTTTTATATTGTTCACTTGTTGCTAGTTTCCCTGTTTTGGATAAGATATTCTCAGCCGCAGTTTGTGACCTGAATTTAATCTTAATTGGTCTGGTCTTGTCTGTACTATATTTCCCGAGCCTGAATTTCTCTTCGATTTGTTTCATTATTTCTGGTTCATCTTCCTGAACTAATTCTGGTAAATTTCTTTACTTTTTTATTTTCCTCTTTGATTCTTGTGGTTCTATCTAGGTTATGTTTCTCTTCCATTCCTAATATAATTATACATTTCTTTCTGTCTGCTAAGTCTCTTACTATATTCTCCTTCTGTCTCATCACTTTAATAACTGAGTTTTCAGTTTGTTCATTCATTTGCTGTCTGATTATGTCAGTGAATGCAACTTTGCTATTTTCTTGAATTTTTTTCCAACCCTCCTTGCTCTCCTTATTATTCTCCTTTAAGACTTTATTCTCATCTTTTACTTCTTTTAACTGTTTTTTTAATTCTTCAATTTCCTTAGTTAAGTTTTTGTTCGCCTTTTCTAGTTCTTCCAATTTTTCAACTCTCCGTATAATGTTGTTAACATGACCGAACCTACGCTCCAAGTCCTCGATCATCTTATCGACCTTCTCTTCTAGTCTTGTCAGTCAGGGGGGGTTTGTGTCCCCCCCACCCTCTTTAAATCCCTGGAAAATATTCTCATCACTTTCTACTGTATTGCTCTTATCTATACTTCTAATCTTTACATTTTTATTAGACATTTCATCGTCGCTCAGCTGGTCGGGGGGTCGTTTGTTTACCTTTCGCCTGTCTGCCTGGGCCAAGTCCTCTCCTTCCTCATTTCCTTCCATTTCCCTCCCCTTCTCCTCTTTTCCTACTTTCCCACTACCCCACGAGCAATTTCCCCCCCACCCTGTAAATACAATAGGCACTTCTCTTTGCGTTGGGATCCACAAAACTTCAATTTTCTTCAGAACGTCTTCTAAGCCGTCCGTTCGTTGAAGTGTGTGTGTGTGTGTGTGTGTGTGTGTGTGTGTGTGTGTGTGTGTGTGCATACATATATATACTGTATATATACATATACATATATATATACATATATATATATATATATACATGTATATATATATACATACATACATATACCAAGGCTTCTTTCCCCCTTACCAGGGGGGTAGCCAAAAAGGACAAGGCACAAAAACATTCCCACCCATTTCATCCCCGAAAACACTCCACACCCCTCCACCCTCCCTCCCATCTTAGCACCTCCTTGATGACGGGTCGTCCCTGCACCCTGTCCACTGCCCTGGGTCAGAAGCAGTGTCGCAGGACACAGCACATCCACAGCAAGGCCTCTTCATTAAATCGGCGACCCCCCCTCTCCGTCCCCCCATATAAAGGAGAGGACGGGGAGAAATCCCTTCGGGCTGAGTCAAAAATTTTTGCTCACACACACTACCTCACCCCCATTCCCCCGTCCAATCCACCTCATGCATCACAACATTTTCCATATACAGGTAAACGTCGACTTACGATGGCATTAGGTTTCGATAGAGCCATCGTAAGACGATCTCATCGTAAGTCGATCCCCACTCTGTTCCGTGGTCACTGTACCTAGCCTACCTGTATATTAACCACCAGAGATACTGAATATAGCCTATTAAACATGTACAGTAGTTTATTTAATCATTTTTATCCTTTTTACCATATTCAAACACTATAATATGTATTTTCAGTACGGAACTTAAATCTCGCGGGCAGCAGCCAATGCCAGCCGTACGACGTGACGTAATAATACTCGCATCATAAAATATAGTCACCGCTTATATCGATCGTTCTCTCTTTCACCCGCGAATTTTGAAAACCACAGAGAATGGGATTTAGGGCACATTTGAGAGAATGTAAAAACACAGGGGCGACTACAATAAATATAATCAAGACGCCGATATGGCAGCGTCGCGAATCCACTTGCTCCTCATGACGCCTACGTGTGCGGCACCGTATGGAAGGGGTTAAATTATCATATCGTCGTCGTCATCGTAAAGTCGAACAATCGTAAGTCGCGGCCATCGTAAGTCGACGTTTACCTGTACAACTATTCTCCATTCACCCGTCTTCTGTCCTCTCCCGTCCTTCCTCAACCGACATTCCCCTCTTCCCCAAAGCCCCCTTCACCCCATCCATCCATCTCATCCTAGGACGTCCCCTCATGTTCACTCCCTCCACATCTGCCTTCCATATACATATTCAATGATAATAAGAACACTAACATAAAAACCATAGAAAGGAAATACGTAGAACAAACCTTATTATTGTACACATCCAAGTAGTTTGGGGCTGAGAAGATAGTGATTAGAGATGGAAAACCAGTTGTTTGGCTCTTACGGTACATACGATATCTGTAAGTATCAAAGTTTTGTGACAAATCAAACAATAAATATATTTCCTAAAAACCACACAGTATACCCAAGCATATGATCATACAGAAAACAAGGGCAGCATCTTGGCCTTACCCAGCATCCTGAGCTTCATGGGCACGGATTATGGACAGCAAATTGTTCTGCTGAAGGAAATCACAACATGCTGCATAGCTGCAACCAAATATGAACAACATTTAGGGATGAATTTTATGGTTACACAAAAAATTAATCTTATAAGAATGATAAAAACCATGTGCTATTCACACCATCATCTACTTCAGCTTTGTGGAGACCCTGGGCCACTATTAATATGCTTCTCCACCTTTTATTACACTTACCAGTTCCATTTTTATTGGATTTTTTCCCAAATTTATCCAAAAATACACAACAATAATTACATTCTTGCTTAACATGCAATGAGTCAGTTTGACCCAGGTTACTAATGTCTGCTATTTTATTTGGTAGACAAAGGGCATGATAGGGAACTTTTGAATACCTTCAAATAGTGTAATCTGGGGCATACTATAGTGAGACATTTTCATACAAACCCATACATTACTGTTTATATATGTATACATTTATACCTATCAATTTAGTATATTATTCATGTATATATATATATACATATATATATATAATATATATATATATATACATATACATATATAATATATATATATATATACATATACATATATATATATATACATATACATATATATATATATATATATTTTTTTTTTTTCTTCTTTTTAACATTCCGACAGGTTGATGTAGGTTGGAGTAGGAAACACAGTCTTAGAGGGGTTTACATGGTCTAATGGTTCGTCAAACAAGGTTCGACGTGTCTGTCGAACCGCGTTCGACAAACCGTTAGACCGTGTAAACCCCCTCTTAGTCTGAGTTTATTCCGAGTTTATTCCTGACTAGTTTTGTTGGTGTACTTTCCAGCTTTGCACACCATTCCTTTGAGAAAGCATATCTGCAAAACTAGTTAGGAATATACTCAGACTAAGACTCCTGTGTTGTTTCCTACTCCCACTTACACTTACAAAAGATAAAAGAGACACAGTTTGGAAAATATGGAAAAAAAAAATGGAAAGTGACAAATATATATCAAACTAAGAAATGAATATGTAAAAATATGCAGGGAAGAAAAAAGAAACTGAAAAAGACAACAGAAATGTAAAGATCATCCTAAATCATTTTATAGAAATATAAATGGTAAATTAGAAAATAAACAGGAAATAGTAAAACTACATCAAGGGAACATAGAATATACAGAGGATATAGCAACAGCTGAAATTATGAAAATTTCAAATCTGTATTCACAAAAACATACACAATTGTGATGAAGGAAGGGGAGAAAGACCCCCCTAATGAGAGAAATAATTGTGACACAGAAAGAAGGGACCAAATAATGAACATTGATGTCAGCAAATCACACAGCCCGGACAGAATTGCAAACTGGATACTAAAAGAATGTATAAATGAACTAACGGACAAAATATGTAAGATAATAGATTGCTCACTCAAGAAAGGAAAGGTACTGTAGGACTGGAAAAATGCCAATATCGTGCCAATATATAAAGGGGGAAATAAGTCTGACCCAACAAACTATAGACCGGTCTCCCTTCAAGTGCAATAGCTAAAATTTGTGAGAAAGTCATCAAAAGTAGATGGACTAAACATCTGGAGAACAATATACTAAATCCAAGATAATTTGGTTTTAGACAGGGAAGATCATGTGCCACAAATCTGCTTTGTTCCTATTCAAGGTTAATAGATATAATGCAAGAAAAGAGACAGATGGGCAGACTGTGCTTTCCTGGACTTACAAAAGGCATTTGATAAAATACCACACAAAAAGCTATTAAGAAAAATCAAAACAGGAAGTATACATGAAAAACTATTGAATTGGATGGAAGATTTCTTGCATGGGAGAAAAAGGAGAGTGGTGTTCAGATAAAAACTACTTGGGAAGAAATGATAAGTGGAGTCCCACAGGGTTCAATACTGGCTCCGACGTTTGTTATGTGTCAATGACATGGATGGTGTAGAATGTTACACGAACTTCTTTGCAGATGATGCAAAACTACTAAAGAAAGTATGGAAAAAGATTGTGAATTGCTAGAGAGACCTGGACAAGGTCTGAGAATGGAGTTAAAAGTAGGAAGTGAACTTCAGCATTAAGAAATGTAGTATAATGGATTTTGGAAAAAGTGAAAATTAGGACAATATAAAATCGGTATAAAGGAAATAAAGAAAGTTGGTTCCGAAAAGGAGTAATAATCACCAAAGACAGATCCACAGACAAGCAGATAAACAAAATAGTCAAAGGAACTTAAAACTAAGATCAATAAAGGTGGCCTTTAATTACTTGGATGAGGTAATGGTAAAGAAAATACTAGTCACACTAATAAGACCAAAATTGGAGTACACTGTGACACTATGGACACCCAGTATAAAAAAGAATACAAGGAAAATAGAAAGAATCCAAAGAGCAACAGCAAAAATAGCCCCAACACTTTCAAAATTGACGTACGAGCAGACTGTCTAAACTGGAACTACCAACCCTGGAACAAAGAGAAAGAGGCAGTCTATTGGCCATTTACAAAATCATGAAAGGCATGGAAGTCCTTGACAGAGAAGACTTATTAAAGTGGGATAGAAGAAAATCAAGGGGACATGAAAAGAAACTCAAAAAAGATCGTTATAGAAGAGATTTGAAAAAAACAGTTTTCAACACAGAGTTGTGGATGTCTGGAACAAATTAGATGAAACAATAGTGCATACACACACCTTACAAGAATTTAAGGACTGGAAGTTGCGAGATACAAAGATGGGACACCACAAACATAGCTCCCCTTCCCATAATATACATACATACATATACCAAGGCTTTTTCTCCCATACAAGGGAGGTAGCCAAAAAGAAAAAGGCATAAAATCATTCCCACCCATTCCATCCCTAAATGCACTCCACTCCCCTCCACCCTCCCTCCTATCTTAGCACCTCCTGGATGATGGGTGGGTCATCCCTGCACCATGTCCACTGCCCTGGGTCAGAGGCAGTGTCGCAAGACACAGCACATCCATAGCAAGGCCACTTCATTAAATCGGCGACCCCCTCCTCTCCGTCCCCCATGCAGAAAAGGAGAAGACAGAGAGAAATCCCTTCAGGCTGCGTCAAATTTTGCTCACACACACCACCCCACCCACCATCCCCCCACCCATTCTACCTCATGCATCACATCATCATCCATATACAACCATTTTCCATTCACCCCTGTCTTCTGTCCTCTCCTGTCCTTCCTCAACAGACATTCCCCTCTTCCCCAAAACCCCCTTCACCCCATTCATCCATCTCATCCTAGCATGTCCCCTCATGTTCACTCCCTCCACATCTGCCTTCCATACCTCTTTTACTAGTCTTTCTTCATTCATTCTTTCCATGTGTCCAAACCATCCCAACACTCCCTCATCAACCCCATCTCCCAACTCCCCTTCCACCCCTGCTCCCCCCCCCTCACCTCATTTCTCACTCCATCCAGCCCAGCAACCCCCATCACACCCCTCATCACAACCCCCATCACACACACAATCACACCCATAAAATACAACTGGGTAAATACATATATATATATATGCAATCAGACCTCGCTGAACACAAGAGTTAGGCTCCTTAGTCATTGTTCAGGATGAAATTGATGTTGGGTAAATAACAGGTAAACAGGTCTTATGAGGAAAAATAGGTTAGGTTGTCAGACCCTCTCCAGACACTGGTGCACAACACATCTGTATTTTTTCATATACTTTTGACATGTGGGCTTTCATAATTTACTTCCACGACCTCTTAAAGCCCTCTCATCTTTAATTGGGAAATTTTTTCTGTCAATGCAATCTATCCCCTTTAGTGAACTGAACACTACAATCATGTCACCTCTTTTTGATCTTTCAAAGTTGGTAGACCCAGTACTTTTAGTCTTTCCTCGTATGGTTTATCTGCCAGGGTGGGGACCAGTTTGGTTGCTGACCTTTGTATTCTCTCAATCTTGCTTACCATATATCATTTGCTCAGAGTGGGGACCATACTACTGATGCATATTCCAGTCTTGGATGTATCAGAGTTTCAATGAGTTTTTCATCATTTCTTCATCCATATAATGGAACACCACTTTAATCTTCTGCAGTAGTCACTATGTCTCCCACAATCCTGTTTATATGTCTGTCAGGTTGTCTTTTATCTTGTCTCGTCTTTTATCAATACTCCCAAGTCTTTCTCCTCTTTTGCTTTTGTAATGGGTACTCTTCCCACGAAATAGTTTAAAAATGGGATTTTGCCACTATTGCCCATTTTCAGTACTTTGCATATTTTGGGTATTGAACTTCATTTCCCATTCTTGGCTCCAAGCAATAGTAGTATCTAAATCTTTTTGCATTGTTCTATTGTCCTCATTTTTCACTCTTCTCATGATTTTGCATCATCTGCAAACATGTTGGCATAGCTTGTTGTTCCTTCCATCACGCCATTAACATAGACAAAAACATTATAGGTGCAGGCACTGAACCTTGAGGAACTCCATTCATTACTGTTTGTCCTTTACTTCTGTCTTCATGTATTTTTCCATCAAAAAGTCTTTAATCCATTCTAGTAGTTTGTCTCTCAGTCCTCCAACATGCTCCAATTTCCACATAAGTCAACTCAGAGGTACTTTACCAAATGCCTTCTCTAGGCTGAGGTGCACGCAGTCCACCCACCCTTCTCTCTCTTGCAGCACATCAATCACTTGAGTAAAAACTTAAAAAGTCTGAAACACATGACCTTTCAGATCTGAAGCCAAACTGACTGTCTGTCAGAATGTTCATCTTTTCAAGATATTTGATCCATTGACCTTTCACAATCCTTTCACATAACTTCATTATTGTACTAGTTGCTGATACTGTCCTATAATTTAGTGGTGTTTCCTTGTTTCCACCTTTGTGAATTGGCACCACATTTGCCTTTTTCCAATCAAGTGGTACAATGCCTTCTTTCAATGAAAATGTAACAAGACTGTGGATCTTGTCCATTAGTTGTTCCCTACATTCTTTAAGTATTGTTACACATTTGTGTCTCATGCATATTAATAAAGACAAAAGAGAATTTACTGTACATCTGACAAATGTAAGTTTGGGTAAACACCTTTCAGATCTCTAATCTAATTATATAAAATTAATTTCTTGGATTGTATACAAATGCATTTTTAAGCATATGATGTATTTTGTTAAAAAAGGGGTATTAATAATATTGGGTTCTCACAGAAGTATGTCAAAAGCTTACATAACTGATGTGTCATGTTGGAACCTACCAGTAGTTGTTTGAGAACTGATGACCAACTTCTTCTTAGAAAATTAAGACATTTATTTTATATGTGCCGGTGGAGGTGCCGGGATAGGAGGGAGGGAGGAGGGTGGTGGGGACTGGAATATATAGGATATGGAATGGGTGGGAGTGGTTTCCATGCCTTTTTCTTTTTGGCTACCCCCCATGTAGGGGGAAAAAGCCTTTGGTATATGTATGTATGTTTATACGTAGCCATTCACTATGATTACATGTTTCTAATATCTTGTTTCCTTATCTTTGGGTGTTGTTCATATAACAAAACTTGCTTTTTGTTTTAACCAGTCTATACTATTTTATGTTAATGAACAATGGCTCTTGAATGACTAATTCACAACATTAACTTTCCTTTGTAAAGATTTATAAACCCTATTATAAACCTTAGAATATATTATGTAATTTTACTGTATAATTTTTACAAACAAAAGTGATGTAATTAGATAAAATGGTAAAAAAAACCCAGGAGAAACCGAGCTTTCCTCAAGTCACGGAAATTCAAGTCAGTTAGACTTTATTTAGCTATTGAACAATACAGTCTACTCTAGATGTCTAACTCAATATCTGAGATTCTGGTCATTCTAAGCCCTGAACAATTCTCAATCTTTATAGACAGCCAGCTTGCTATCATAACCATGTACTCACACACATACTGTATGTAGATAATGTTTTTGCTATCATAAACAAGTACAGTTCAGAATCCTGCTCAACAATTGGCTTGATATGGTTTTCTGTGGTAGTTGTTGTTGTTGTTGTTGTTGTTGTCGTTCCCTAGACTGCCTGTCCGAGCAGTCCCGTCTCCCCAAGGAATGCCATAGCCGAAACTGGGTTTTCCCACAAATCCTTTATAGAGCGTATGTTGTGTTGTTTGCGTGCATGATTGTGTATAATGCAGTCTTCCATTATGTGTTGTATGGTATGGGGTGAAGTGTTACATCCTGGGCAGCTGTTCACAATACGGTCATCTAGCCTCTTCTGGTAGCTTAGAAGTGCTGGGTGGTGACCGCACCGCAGTCTGGCCAAGTGGACTCTGTCCTTTCGTGGGAGAGAGGATTCAGAAGGGTGGATATCAGGGGGTCTGGCATGCAGCAGTGTGTTGTCTTTCAGTGTGTTAATGGAGTGGTGAGTGATATGATTATGAATATGTTTCCGGAGGCTGGTATTTGGTGGTTGTGGAGGAAGAGAAGAGAGTATCTGTGTGTGATACAGGTCTTTGGGTGTTGTTTTAATGTTTCTTGGTGGGTGTGGGTGTTCTGCTATGTAGTGTAGCGGGTGTAATGTGTTTGTGGTGGCTGCGGCAAGTGTTTGTGTGCCTCTCATGTCGAGGTGGTCCTTGACTTTGAGGACTTTTGTTTCATGGTGTAAATGGTCTGTAGGTGTTGTATTTGTGCAGCCTGTAATTGTTTTTAGGGCTTTGTTTTGTATGATTTGAAGGGTGTTGTGGTGTGTCTCACTGAGATTAGGAGCCCATGCAGGACTCGCATAATTCAACACTGAGCGTATGCATTGTTTGCATATTGTTATATTAGTTTCTTTGTTTTGTCCAAATGTTGTTCCAGTGATTGACTTAAGTGCGTTTAGTCTAGGTGTGCATTTGTTTTTTATGTTTGTGATGTGTTGTTTGAAAGACATGGATGTATCGTATGTTACACCAAGAATTTTCGGTGTGTTTGTGTGTGGTATTAGAGTGTTGTTGATGTAGAGATGAGGTATGTATTTGTGTTCTTTTGTCCAGTTTGTGAGAAGTGTTGCTGTAGATTTGGTTGGAGCTATTTTGAGTCTGTTTGTGATGAACCATGTGTTGTGTGTGTCAAGGTATGGCTGGATTATTTCTGCAGCTTTGTCTGTGTTACGATGTGTGCATGTGATTGTTATGTCGTCTGCGTAGGAAGAGATTTGTATTTCTGAGTTGTCTGGCGTGGGTAAGTCATGCATGTATAAATTAAATAGTGTGGGGGATAGAACTGAGCCCTGTGGTACTCTGTTCTTAATGTTTCTGATGTGCGATGATTGGCCATTATATGACACGTAAGCATTCCTACCTGCCAGATAATTGGCCAGCCATCTTTTGGTGTTATTGTGCATGTCTGTGTTATATATTTTATTTGTTAGGTTGTGGCGGGGGATAGCATCAAAAGCTTTACTAATGTCTAATGTTATAAGAAGTGTTCTTTGGTGGGCCTATCTGAATTGATGCCATCTAAAATTCTTTGTGTCAGGTTTGTCAGAAGAGTGTTTGTGGAGTGTAGTGGCCTAAAACCATGTTGTGAGTCAGCAAGGGGAATATGTGGTGTGACAAATTTAAGTATTAGGCGTTCAATGACTTTAGAGGGGGTGCAGAGAAGTGTGATTGGGTGGTGCAATGTTGGGATTGTTGGGTCTTTGTTCGGTTTTGGAATGGTGATTATTTTACCATGCTTCCAGATGTCGGGTATAGTGTTGTGTGAATAGCTGTAGTTTGCAATGTTTGTGAGTGCGTGTATACCTTGTGGTCCAATGTGTTTTAGGTGGATGTTGCTTATGTTATCAGGGCCACAGGCAGATGAGTGCTTGAGACTATGTATTATGAGTTTTGTCTGACTGTCTATGAAGGGTGTATAGTCTGAGTCTGTGGGAAAGTCTTTCTTACGTCGAATGGTGCGTCGGTCGTCAGGGTGAGAAGTGAGATGGCTTGTCTGTGCAAAATGACGTATGAGTGCGTTTGCTTGTTGTCTGTTTGAGGGTAGATTATCTGTTGTTGTGATTATTGCTGCGTGAGAGCGTGTAGTGTTACTGTTGGATAGTGTAATGCTGTTGAGTGTTTTGTACAATTTGCTGGTGTTTGTTTTGTGATCAAGTGTATTGATAAAGTTTTGCCAATTTTGTGTTTTTTGTTCATGTATTTTATTGGCAATCACAGTGTTTAGTGTTTGTATTTGGTCTGCTATGTTTTGAGGGATAGGTGTGGGGGTACCGTGTTTAAGTGTGTCACGTTGTCTGATGAGGCTTTGGATTTCTGGTGTGAAGTTGGGGTTGTGTGATTTTCTGTTGCCTCTAGGGATGTATCTCTTGTCTGCATTTTGTATGATTGTATTAGAAGAGTGCACAGCATTGTTTATGTTTGTGATTGGTGTACTGTTAAGTGTTTCAAAATGTTGTTCTGTCTCTTCAATAAAAGCTTCCCAGTGAGCTCTCTTGTAATTGGTGTAAGTGTGTCTGTGGCCAACTGGGGTGCATCTTGTTTTGGTGGTGATGATGATTGGAAGGTGGTCAGAGCCAAGGGTTCTGACCACTCTCCATGATGTTGTTGGGGTTAGGCAGGGGGAGCAAAAGGTGATATCAGGAGAGGAGGGAGTGTAGAGGGATTGGTGTGGGATATGTGTATGATTATGTGTGTTCATGATAGTCAATGAGTCAAACTGAGTCTGTATATCAAGCCCTCTGTCTGTGTCAGGGTTGTCGACATACCAGGCAGACGACTTGGCGTTGAAGTCTCCACCCATGATCAGGTTGGGGATTGAGGCTAGTTGGCTAAAATGAGGCCTGAAGGTGTCTGGAACTGTGGGGGATGATTGGGGGGGAATGTACATGTTAACTATTGTCAGTGTTGATTTGTTGCCTGTGCGGATTCGAATGGATTGGATTTCTGTTGTGTTATCTGTGGTAGGGAGGAGAATTTTGGTTGTGGCACTTGTGTCCACAAAACAGATAGAGTGGTGGATCAGGGTGATGAGTCCACCGCCATAGCCGTCAGTCCGGTCTTGTCTGATGGTGGTGTAATTATGAAATGATGGTGTTTTGTGTGAGTGTCTTAGTTTTGTTTCTTGTAAAATCGCAATGTGTATGTTGTGTTGTTTAAGAAAGTGTTCAAGTTCATGTTTTTTTCGTGTTAATACCGTCAATGTTGTGTTGTAATATGTTGATGTTGTGTGTTTTGTATGTGTTGTATGTTGCCGTTTGGGGTTGAGGTTGGGGTGGTAGTGGGGAAGGTGTAGGATCTGGGTCAGAGGGGGGGGAAGGAGAGATTGGGGACAAAGGAAGGGGAGTACAAATCGGGGGTAAGGGCAGAGGGAAATTGGGAGTGGGTGAGGGTGCTGGCTGTGGTTGGGGAGGTGGGAGTGGGGTTACTGGAGGGCAGGTAGAACATGTCCAAGTGTTTGTGTATTGGTTTGTGTCAGCAAGTGTTGTACAAGTGAGGTGGGTAGTTATTTAACTAGCCAGACTCTGGTCAAACCCTGAAGATTGAACAGCTCCAATTAATATCTTTTTGTAAAACTGTATTTCTTTTCTTATAGAAGTTGTTCAGAAGTCACCAAGACCCAAACACTTCACTTTTGTACATAGTTCCATTTCCCATTATCTTCATTAAACCCGTCAAATTTTTGTCATGTATCTAATGAACCTTCCTCTCCTATTCTTATTCAAATAAGTCCAGTATACAATGTTTAGAAACCTTGAAACACAATTTATACCCATCTATTGGACAATAACGTACATAGGTTGTACCCTCGATTTTGACCCAAAACTCCCATAAAAATCCTTAATGTTGTGCATAGGACACATGTGAAAAATGGTAACATGTGATGATTGAAACTTAAAAAATACACTGTTTTCAACATTGTGTGTTATTACAACAGATTTTCATGTCTACCTTAATTACCTATTGTTCCAAGTATATGGGTGTCATGAAGAGCCTCTAAAGAAAGGAGGTACAGTGATGGTGGGCTGGCTAGTGAGATTGTATAATGTTTGTCTAAAAGAGGGTAAAGTACCAGAGGACTGGAGGAGTGCCTGTATAGTTCCATTTTACAAGGGAAAAGAAGACAAGTGTGGGTGTAGTAGTTTCAGAGGGATCAGTTTGTTGAGTGTAGTTTGGAAGGGTTTTGATTGAGAGGATTAGGAAAGGAACAGAGGGAGTAATTGGTGAAGAATAGTGTGGGTTTAGGACAGGTAGGGGTTGCATGGATCAGATTTTCCTGGTAAGACAGACATGTGAGAAAGCTTTAGGAAAGGGTAAAGATGTTTTTTGGGCTTTTATGGGTCTAGAAAAAGTTTATGAAAGGGTAGACAGGAAGGCACTGTGGGAGGTATTGCAGATATATGGGATAGGTGGAAAACTATTAAGAGCAGTCATGTTTATACGAGAGTAGTACAGTTTGTGTTAGAATTAGAAATGGAGAGAGAGAGTGGTTTGAGGTGGGGGTGGGACTTCACCATGGATGCCTCATGTCACTTTGTCTGTTCAATGTATACATGGATGGGGTGGTGCAAGAGGTAAATGCAAGGGTAATGGGCCAAGGATTGGAGATAGTTAAAGAAAATGGAGAAAAGTGAAATATACATCAGTTATTGTTTGCTGATGACACTACACTTGTAGCAGGATCAGAGGAGGGATTAACCACTTCACTCCGGGACTTAAATCTCGCGGGCAGCAGCCAATGCCAGCCGTACGACGTGTCGTAATAATACTCGCATCATAAAATATAGTCACTGCTTATATCGATCGTTCTCTCTTTCACCCGTGAATTTTGAAAACCACAGAGAATGGGATTAAGGGCATATTAGGGAGAATGTAAAAACGCAGGGGCGACTACAATAAATATAATCAAGACGCCGATATGGCAGCGTCGCGAATCCACTTGCTCCTCATGACGCCTACGTGTGCGGCACCGTATGGTAGGGGTTAAGGAAGTTAGTGATAGAGTTTGGGAAGGTGTGCGAAAGAAGGAAGTTGAAGTTAAATGTGGGTAAAAGTAAGGTGTTGAGATGTACAAGGGGAGAGGATGGCAGCAAATTGGAAGTGAGTATTAATGGAGAGAGACTGGAGGAAGTAGGTAGCTTTAGGTACTTGGGGGTGTGAAAAGGAGGATTGGTGGTGGAGGTAGAACGTAGATTGAGAGAAGCAAGTAAATGCCTTGGGGGGTTAAAAAATGTAACGAGAAATTAACATTTGAGAATGGATGCTATGAGGAGACTGTATTTGCAGGTGATTGTGCTATGAGCACTGTATGGGGCAGAAACATGGAACATAAGGGAGGAAGAGAGGAGTTTAAATGTGTTTGAGACGAAATGTCTGAGAAGTATGGTAGGGGTTACTAGGCTAGTCAGAGTGAGAAACGAGGTGAGCAGCATAGCAGGGGTGGAAATGGAGTTAAGAGATAGGGTTGATGAAAGATTATTGGGATGGTTTGGACACATGGAAAGAATAAATGAAAAAAGATTAGTAAAAGAAGTGTAGAAGGAAGAGATGGATGGAGTGAACATGAAGGGGCAACCAAGGATGAGATGGATGGGGTGAAAGGGGCATTAGGCAAGAGGGAGATGTCTGTTGAGAAAGGGAGAAGATATAAAATAGAAGTGAGTAGAGAATGGTTGTATATAGATGATGCTGTGATGCATGGAAGAAGTGGGGGGGGGGGTTAGGGAGTACGAGCGAATATTTTGACAAAACCCAAAGGGATTTCTCCTTATCTTCTCTTTTTCTGCATGAGGGGATGGAAAAGGGGGGTTGCCGATTAAATGAAGCAGCCTTGCTGTAGATGTGCTGTCTTGCTGCATTGCTTCTAACCCAGGGCAATGAGCAAGATGCAGGGATGACCCATCATCCAGGAACCAAGAAAAGAGAAGGGAGGGGTGGCAAATGGGAGTGGAGTATATGGGGATGAAATGGGTGGGAGTGGATTTATGCCTTTTGACTTTGGCTACCTCCCTTGTAAAAGGGAAAAAGCACTATATATGTATACGTTTCAAGTATAACAGTGATGTACTCATTTGCAAACTTTTAGCTATCCTTGCACCAATATTGGTCATGATTTTTACTCCAAAGAACTATATATGTATATGTTTCAAGTATAACAGTGATATACTCATTTGCAAACTTTTAGCTATCCTTGCACCAATATTGGTCATGATCTATACTCCAAAGTGAAAAAAAATTCACCACGAAAAGCAGTTCCATTCTTACAGTACTTTTTCTTGTTCAGGAAAATAGCCTGAGAGTATGTACTTGTAGATAAAATGCACCCCACTTCCAAAACACAAGGACATCGCATCCTATACAAGAATAAAAAGGGTATGCATGGAGACACTTCCTCCCTCCACATAAAAATGTAATTTTCGCAGGAAAATTAATTTTTCCCTGATACAAACCTGAGGTACTCCTTACAATAGGGATACTTTCGCGTAGTGTGAATATTTCTACTGCGAAATTAAAATCCTCACTCTGTGGGTCTGGGCAACGCTTATCCTCAGTAAGGGGCCCCATTGGGGCAAGGGGGGGGGGCCCTTGCCCTCCACCACAAGTCTCGCACACTATAACCATTCTCTGAGCCAGGTATGAATTAAGCACAAGGTTTGTCAGGCAAGGAGAAGGAACTGTTTAGAGGGGTGGTTGAGGAGGGCCATTAAAGGTAAGGAGTACCTCAGGTTTGTATCAGGGAAAAATTAATTTTCCTGCGAAAATTACATTTGTTCCAAAGAATACAAACTCTTCGGTACTCCTTACAATAGGAGACTCGGACTTAGGAGGGAAGGAAGTTGTTATCTAGCCTGGGAAACCGCTGTAAGGAAAATCTAGTGTGCTAAGACTATGTTGACCAGACCCCTATACATTCCCCTCACTTTGAAGTGCACCCCTTTCTGTTCCCTGGAGTGGAGACAGACAGGTTATAATCAGTTTTGTACCACTGAAGGGCTTGAATTGATTCCCTTGGAATGCTTGAGAGCCCGCAGGTATGGTAAGGGAATGTAAGAGTATGAGAAGGACTTTGGAAAGTTATCCCTGTAGTTGCCGAGCCAGAACCTGGATGAGTTGTCAGGGTCGGCTGTGTGCTCTTGAGGAGGGGTATATCATTTTCAGGACTTCTTGGGCAGCCACTATGGTGCCCAAAGATAAGTTCCCTAAAGATTCCCACATAACTTCTTTGAGGTAAAAGGAAGTGAACGTATTCTGGCTCTTCCATATACCTGCTTGAAGAACCTGGTTGACTGACAGATTCTTTCTGATGACTAGGGAGGTCCCGACTGCCCTCAGGTCATGGACAATCTGTGTGGTTCATGTCGCAGGCTCTGCGGATGACTTCCATTGTCCAGTAAGAAATTGAATTCTTAGTGATGGGCTACCTTTAGTAGAGATGAACAACCTCTTTAATTCTGGTCGAAGATGTTCGGTTCTCTTGAGGTAGGTCCGGATGGCTCGTACCGGGCATAGAACTGTTTCAGTCTATTCTCCCCCTGCAAATTCGTCTAAGGACGGTACACTAAAGGACCAGAATCTAGGGTCGGATTTGGCAGGATCTTGGTTTTTGGCAATGAATTGAGGCATGAAAGTGAAGGAGACCTCTTTCCATCCTTTGGAATGGGCGACTCTATAAGAGATGGCATGTAACTCCCCTACTCTCTTGGAAGATGCCAGGGCTAGCAGAAAACACTGTCCTCTAGGTGAGGTCCTTCAGATGTGCCTCTCGGAGAGGTTCGTAAGGGGGACCCCTAAGAGAGTTCAGGACTAATGCCACATCCCACGGAGGAGAACTGATTTCCCTGGGGGGGCATGATCTTTGAAGTGCCTGAAGAGCATGGAAATTTCCGGTGAAAGGGCTAGGACCATGCCCTTCAGAGAAAACACCTGATTTAGAGCTGCCCTATAGCCTTGTACTGCCGAGAGGGAGATCTTCTTAGACTTCCTGAGGAAGTGGAAGGAGGCGATCTCAGGAATGGTGGCTCGATCTGGGACTAACTTCCTGGAGTGGCACCATTTTGCAAAGGCATTGCATTTCCCTTGATAAAGGTTAGCTGAGGAAGAGCGAATAGGAGCGGACATGTCCTCTGCCACTTCTCTGGGAAAACCCTTCTTTAGGAGGATCCGGACCATAGTCTGAATGCGTGAAGATTGAGTGCTGAAGGGTTCTTGTGCCAAGGCCCGTTGATGGGTGGATACAGAAGATCTGGTCTTCCCTGAAGGGCCAGAGGCTCTTCTACTGCTAGCTCGAGGGCGTCTGGAAACCATGGGGCTTCGGGCCACCAAGGAGCGATCAAAGTCATCCGAAGGTAGGATGCGTGTCTTGCTCTCAGGAGTACCTTCTGGAGCAAGGGAAATGGTGGGAAAGCGTAGGAGTCCAGGTTGTCCCAACTTTGCAGAAGAGCGTCTTCTCCTGCTGCCAGAGGATCCGGGAAAGGGCTGAAATGTATTGGGAGTTGGTGATTCCATCTCATTGCAAAAAGGTCCACTAGAGGGGAGCCCCATTTGCTGAGGATGAAGTTCGCTACCTCTCGATAGAGGGACCATTCTGTGTTGATTATCTGATTCTTCCTGCCGAGGTGGTCCGCCCAGACATTCCTCTTCCCCGGGATGTAGCGGGCTTTGAGTGACACCTGGAGATTCTTGGCTAGGTTGAGGATGTCCATCATCAGAAGGCATAGTTCCTGGGAGACTGTGCCCCCCTTGCTCGTTCAGGTAGGCTACTACCGAGGAATTGTCCGACATTATGCCCACTACTTTTCCTGAGACTTGATCCTTGAAGTGACGGAGAGCCAGGAGTACTACTTTCAACTCAAGCCAATTGATATGGGCTGTCCGCTCGACTGTGGACCAGGAACCGCTGATGTGATCGTCGTTGAGGTGGGCTCCCCAGCCCTCCTTGGAGGCATCAGAGAACAGGAGGACTTCGGGGGGAGATGGGCCGAGGGGCATCCCCATGAGAAGGTTGCATGGGCCTTCCACCAGAGAAGAGAATCCTTGACTTCTTCGGTGAGGGAGATGTGTTGTAGGGGTTCTCCCTCTTGCGGGGCCCACTGAGACTTGAGGAGCCACTGTAGCGGTCGCATTCTTTGTCTACTCCTGGAGATTAATTTCTCTATGGAGGCCATATGGCCCAGGAGGATTTGGCATTGTGTCGCCATCAGGAACCTGGTCGATAGTGCCTGTGCAACTAGAGAAGCGAGATTCTGGATCCCCTTTTCTACTGGGAAGGACTCCATTAGGGAGGAGTCCAGGACCATACCCAGGTACGTGACTCTCTGTCTTGGTAAGAAATCTGACTTTTCCGGGTTGACTACTGAGCCCAATTTCAGGACAAAGGTTAGGACCATTCTCAGGTGTTCTTGGCATAGCTGGGCGGAATGTGCAAGGATCAGCCAGTTATCCAAGTAACGGAGTAGTTGAATTCCCCTGGAGTGGGACCACGCTGAAACGAGGTTGAACACACTGGAGAAGACTTGGGGTGCTGTGGAAAGTCCGAAGCAGAGGCAGGGAAAGTGGAAGGTATTGCCCCTGTGGATGATTCCGAGGAATTTCCTAGAGGAGGGATGCACTGGTATGTGGAAATAGGCATCTTGGAGGTCCAGCGACACCATGAAGTCCCCTTCCCTGATAGACGCCCTTACGGACTCTGGGGTGTCCATTCGGAACTTCGTCAGGGAAAGGAACTTGTTGAGTGGAGACAAATAGATGACTGGTCTCCACACCCCTGTTGTCTTTTCTACTAGGAATAGCCTTGAGTAGAACCCTGGGTCCGGAGTCGAGACTTCCTCTAAAGCTCCTTTCTGGAGCAGAACGGAGGATTCCTCCGCTAGGGCCCGCCCACGAGCCGAGTCCGGGTGGAAGCTGCTGACTTGGATGGGATAGGGGGAGAGGTTTGGGACAGTGGGAAAGGGAAGACAATAGCCTGTCTTAATGACTTAGTAGGTCCAGTCTTCCGCCCCGGCCTCTTCCCATGCTCTCCAGTAGAGGGAGAGGCAACCCCCTATCTTGTGCGGAAGGGCTGGCGAATTCCTAGGATTTCTGTGGGGGAGTCCGGAGCCTCTATAATGTTTGTGTCTAGGATCTCTAGTCGTAAAGGGACGGGGCTTTCCTGTCTGCCTTTTCGACTTGGAGTGGAGGGGTAGGGAATCAGTATGCGGGTTAGAAGGGGGGCCCTCTTCAATGGAGCATAAATTTCTCTGAGGAGGGGATCACTGGGGTCTCCTAGGACGGTGTCTCTCCTGCGGGACTCAAGGTTGGCCCAAGACGTTAAGAGGCAGGCCGCTTGATGCTTCAGAGCTCTGCTCGAGCTTTCCCATAGAGCCTGGAGGTTGCATTCCCCTTGGGGTTGCAGCCCGGGTAAAAACTCCCTTACTGAAGCCAAGACGCGTTCCAGCCAGGAGTGCACCGCGAGAGAGAGAGCCAGGCCCTGAACGAGGTCCCTGGATTCTCTGCCGGAAAGGATGACGTTTCTCTGAGCAGTGAATCCACGTCCACTTTGACAAGCTCTGGTAACCGAGCCGGGATCAAGGCTGCTTAAGGTTTGTCCCTGATGGGAAGTAGAAGCGTTTTTGCTGTTCCACTGGAACAGAGTGCCAGCGCGGTTTTTCGGTTGCCCGCTTTGTGAGTGTGTCGGAGGCCTGGTTCATGGCTCGTACCGCTGTGTACTCCATGGGAGTTGGTTTTGTTGTTTGAGAATTGCCCGTCCTGAAGATTTCAGACTCGAACGTGACTTCCACTTCTTGTGGAAGGCTCAGTTGATTAGCTCTCCTAACTTTAGAGAGGATCTCTGAGCAGGAGGGTGTAACAACCATCGGGGATTCCGACTGGGAATCCTGCGAAGTTTGGTAACTGGCCCTCTCATCCCCGGCGCTGTGGACGTCGTCGCCGTCGTAGCTGGCGCCTGTCCACCCGCGACTAACGCGCGCGTGGGTACACCTCGGGCCTCCTGCCCCCCGGGCATAGAAAGGGTTCCGTGGATGACCCGGCTCGTCTTATGATGGGAGGAAGGTGGACTGTGGGACTCCCGAGGAGGAGGAGAGGCCGAAGCGCTCGTCGGCTCCAAAATAGGGTCCTTTGTCCGTGGTGGTGGTGGTGGTGGGGGGGTGAGCTGCCGGGCCGCGTCGCGGGGGGGGGGGGGGCCGCCTGCGGACGCATCCGGGAAAAAGCTCGTACTCGGGGGATAGTTCGCGGGGGCCAGAGGCGCATGCCCGTCGAAGCTAACCGCCTTGGGTGATGGAATAGGAGGTAATTTGGCTTGAGACTGACTCGAGGTAGCCGTTGTACAACCTTTCCGTCTACTACGTTTTGGAGGGGGAGAACTGCCCTTGTCCTCCGCCAGCGCAGCATGCCTTCTCTTTGTTTCGGGTGAGTGGGGAAGGGATCTTCCCTGCGCGCGTACTTCGTTCTTTGCCTGCATTTTCTTGTGAGCATGAAAATACGCGGACCACTGCTTATCGTCCCAATGAGCAAGCGACCTCATCTGGGAAAATCTCGTACAGGAACGGTAGCTAGAGGTGGCCTGAGGCGCATGTCCGTCTACGCTAACCGTCCTGGTTAAAGGAATAAAGGACAACTTGGCTTCCTGTCTACTATGCCATGGAGGAGGGAGAGAATTGCTCGTCTCCTCTGAAGCCGTAGTCTGCCTTCTCTTGTTTTTGGGGGGTGAAGAGGGAAGCCATTTTCTATGCTTGCGCACCTTTTCCCCTGCATGTGCTTTCCTGTGAACATGAAAGTACACGGAACACTGACTATCATCTCACTGAATGCACGTCTCACACGGGGATGAAGGTGAACACTTAAGAGCTATACACTTGAAACACCAAATGTGAGGATCCACTTGGGCTGGCGGTAAGGGGGGTGAGATAAAGGTATCTCCCTTCGGCGAAGGCACCCAACCCATCTTGAACAACAACAATACTGGACACCAGATTCCATACTTACAGTGAAGGGTAGGATACCCGGTGGCGGTTAAGGGAATAATACAGGAAAGGGAGAAGCACTTAAGAAATTCCAGGACACAGGATGGCGTAGGGAAAACCCCGATGAAATTGAAGGACGGCGAACTCCTTAACGTTCTGGGAGTGAGCTGGCAACAATCGAAGCGGGTTGCTTGATTTTCGGCCCATACGTAAACATAGAACCGTTGAGTAATTAACGGTTCGCTGCCGTGCTAATAATGGAGTTTGACTGAGAATCTGCCCATTAAGGGGGAAACCGATAAAAACTAAACATGTATAGTAGAGAGATGTTAACGCGGTCACTACTGCGAAGAGAATGGTTATAGTGTGCGAGACTTGTGGTGGAGGGCAAGGGCCCCCCCCTTTGCCCCAATGGGGCCCCTTACTGAGGATAAGCATTGCCCAGACCCACAGAGTGAGGATTTTAATTTCGCAGTAGAAATATTTGCGCTACGCGAAAGTATCCCTATTGTAAGGAGTACCGAAGAGTTTGTATTCTTCGGAACAAACCTAAAGAATGTGTTGAAGTTAATACCAGATTATGTTATACAACTGAAGGTTGGGTTTGGGCTATAGGAAACAAGTTATTTTTCAATCTGTAATTTCTCTCAATAAACAAAACTGTCTGGTATCAATCAACTCAAAATCTGTAATATGCCACCATGTTGATGGGAATACATAATCATAAACCATCTTAAGTCTCCAGTTTTGAAATATGACTTCTCATTAAAAGTAGTTGCATCTCTAAAACAATATTAATAGATCCAAATAATACACTACATATATTCACAACCAAAGGTAGGTCTATTCTACATGATGATTCTTTGGCAATATTCCTAATGAATGAATAATACAAAGTATATCGACCTGTAGAAATAAGAGCAGCCCCTGACAGAGTTGTGGGAGAAATGTTCTGCATTCTTCTCATTGCCAAAGTCTTCAAGAGGGTCTGACCACAGTATGTCACACATAGGACCAAAGGCTGGTGGTTCCTTAAACCTGTCAAGCTGAAACAGATGAAAAAAAAGCAATAATGACAATCACTTCATATTATGTTTGGTAAATTAGTTCTCAATAAGAATATATAGGAACACATAGGTTTAAAGGAATCTGTCTTGCATGTCATTTCTAACTTGCTTGTAAGCTTCCTCCATTATATTGCTTCTTTTCCTCCTATTTCCCTAAAGCCACATATACATGGGAAAAGGTGATAGAAGGCTGGTTGTTAGGGTATTAATGGATTATGTAGTGGTATCCAAGGGGAGAACAAAGTTCTTGTCTTTGATGTTTTCTGGGGAAAGTGGAAGTGTCATATGATTTTTTGGTCTATATCTATATACCAAGGGTTTCTTTCCCCTAACAAGGGAGGTAGCCAAGTCAAATACACTCACCCAATCCCATCCACCACCTTTGTTTCCCCCTTAGGTCCTCATGGATGAAGGGTCATCCCTGCCTCTTGCCCACTGCCCAGGCCAGAAGTAACATAGCAAGACACAGCACATCCACAGCAGGGCCACTCCACTTACATGGTGACCCCTGCCTCCCTATCCCCTCATGTGGAAAATACAGAAGACAGGAAGAAATCCCTTCAGGATGCTTCAAAATATTATCCATACACAACCATTCCCCACTCACCCCTATCTCCTGCTTCCTTATTTTCTTCTTCGACAGAAATTTCCCTCTTGTTCAAAACCCCTTTCACCCTATCCATCTTATCCTAAGGTATTCCCTTTCACTTCATTCAACTCTGCTTTCCACACCTCTTTTGCTAATCTTTCTTAATTCACTCTTTTAATGTGTCCAAACTATCCCAATAATCTTTCATCAGCCCTATCTGCCAGCTCCATTTCCATGCCCACACCCCTCATCTCCTCTATTCAACCTTGTAACCCCTACCATAATTCTCAGACGTTTCATCTCAAACACACAAACTTTTCCTTTCTGCCTTTGAAATTAAAATTGCCCACCTCATATAGTATTGTTGGCATAATCTCCCTTCATAATCTTCTCTTTGCATCCATTCCCAGATGCCTATTTCTCATACTTTTCAATCCCACAACACATTTACTTGCTTCTCTCAATCTACAGTTTACCTCCACTACTCCATTTCCTGCCATATACTTAAAACTAACAACTCCTCCAGCCTCTCTCTCCTTTAAAACTTACTTCCAAATTGCTCCCATCCTCTCCCCTTGTATATCTCATCACCTTACTTTTACCCACATGTGTCTTCAACTTTCTCTCACATACCTTCCCAAACATTAAAAGACCCTTTTAATGTGCGTGGATGTGGTACAGATGAGAGTAAAAGGGAAGAGATAGGTAGTATGTTTGTGAGAAGAAAGATGGATGTGTTGGCTTTGAGTGAAACTAAGTTGAAAGAGAAGGGTGAGTGTAAGTTTGGGAGAGTAAGTGGGAGGTTATCAGGAGTGAAGAGAGGGCGAGGGAGGGAAGGGGTGGCCATTCTAGTAAGTGAAGAGATAGGTAAACGGGTAGTGGAGTGGAAGGAGGTTTCCTCAAGGATAATGTGGATGAAGGTGAAACTGTGGAAGGAGATGTGGGTCTTTGTAAGTGCATATGGGCCTGGCAGTGAGAAGAGTGTAGAAGAAAGGGAGGCCTTTTGGATATATCTAAATGAGTGCATAGAGGATTTGGGAAGAAATGTCAATGTGATAGTACTGGGAGACCTTAATGCTAGGGTGGGAAATGGTCCAATCAATGGAGTGGTTGGGAAATGTGGAGTTCCAGGAAAGAATCGTAGTGGAGAGTTGATGGTGGAAATGTGTCTAGAAAGAGAGTTGATGATAGCAAATACAGTGTTTCGGAAGAAAGTCAAGCATAAGTACACATGGGAGAGGGTGGTGGAGGGAAGGGTGGTAGATGGAGCGCTAATGGATTATGTAGTGGTAAATAGGATTATGATAAGAAGAGTTAAGGATGTACATGTGCTAAGGGGAGAGGGTGGGGGAATTTCAGATCATTTTTTGGTGGATGGTAAGTTGAAAGTGGAGGATAGATGGAGAAAGAGGAAAGGGACAAAAGGTAAGGAGGTTCTTAGAGTGAACTCTTTGAATGAGAAGGAAAAGGAGAAGGAATACGGAAAGAAGCTGAAGGAGGAGTGAGAGGGAGTAAAGGGTAGAGTAGAGCTGGGTGTGGAGGAGGAATGGGGATGGTTCAAGGAGGGAGTCATAAAGTGTGCAAGGATGGTGTGTGGAGCAAGGACAGGGGGAAATAAAAGAAAGGGTAGTGAATGGTGGGATGAGGAAACAAAAAAGGTTGTAGAAGAGAAGAAGCGAGCTTTCACAGATTGGTTACAAAATAGGACGAGGAAGTCATATGAGAGGTACAAAGAAAAGAGAAGTAAAGCAAAAGGTAAAGGTTGCAAAGAGGAGACCAGATGTGAAATGGGGTATGAGTATGACAGAAAATTTTGAAAGTAATAAAAAGATGTTTTGGAAAGAAATTGAAGAGGAGGCGAATCAAGTAGAGAAGAAAAGGTAAAAGGTGCAGATGGAGAGATGATAATGGAAGAGAAGGCAGTAAGGGGAAGATGAGCAGAATATTTTAGGGAGTTGCTTAATGTGAAGGAGGATAAGGAAGGAAAGATTATTGCAGTGGGAAGTGCGAAGAAAATGAGTGATGAATGAGGAGAATGGAGGAGAAATAAGGAAGGATGAGGTGAAGGCAGTCGTTAAGATGATGAAAGCAGGTAAGGCACCTGGTCTGGATGGATGCCATGCAGAATGTCTTAAAAAGGGAGGTACAGTGATGGTGGACTGGTTGGTGAGGTTATTTAATGTTTGTTGGAGAGAGGGTAGAGTGCCGGAGGACTGGAGGAGTGCCTGTATAGTTCCTCTTTACAAGGGAAAAGGGGACAATTGTGAATGTAGTAGTTTCAGAGGGATTAGCTTGTTGAGTGTAGTTGGGAAGGCTTATGGGAGGATCTTGGTTGAGAGGATTAGGAGAGGAACAGAAGGAGTAATTGGTGAGGAACAGTGTGGATTTAGGACAGGTAGAGGTTGTGTAGATCAGATCTTTGTGGTAAGACAGATATGTGAGAAAGCTATAGGAAAGGGGAGGGATGTTTTTTGTGCTTTTATGGATCTGGAAAAGGCTTATGATAGGGTAGACAGAAAGGCACTGTGGGAGGTTATGAAGATATATGGGATAGGAGGAAAGCTTCTAGGAGCTCTCAAGAGTTTTTATGAGAATAGTAGAGCTTGTGTTAGGATTGGAAATGGAGAGAGTGAGTGGTTTGAAGTAAAGGTGGGACTTCGTCAAGGATGCGTTATGTCACCCTGGCTGTTCAACTTATACATGGATGGGGTGGTGCGAGATGTAAATGCAAGGGTAGTGGGCAAGGGATTGGAGATGGTTAAAGAAAATGGAGAAAAGTGGGAGGTTAGCCAGTTGTTGTTTGCGGACGACACTGCGCTTGTGGCAGGATCGGAGGAGGGATTGAGGAGGTTGGTGGCAGAGTTTGGGAGAGTATGTGATAGTAGAAAGCTAAAGATAAATGTGGGTAAAAGTAAGGTGATGAGATGTACAAGGGGTGAAAGTGGCAGTAGACTGGAAGTGAGCATTATGGGAGAGCGACTGGAGGAAGTGGATATTTTTAGTTACTTGGGTGCAAATGTGGCAGGGAAAGGTGGAGTGAAAGTGGAGGTAGAATGTAGATTGAGAGAAGCGAGTAAATGCCTTGGTGGATTAAAGAGTGTAATGAGGAATAGACATTTGGGAATGGATGCTAAGAGGAGACTGTATGAAGGAGTGATTGTGCCAACAGCACTGTATGGGGCAGAAACATGGAACATAAGAGAAGAAGAGAGGAGTTTCAATGTGTTTGAGATGAGGTGTCTGAGAAGTATGATGGGGGTTACTAGGCTAGATAGAGTGAGAAATGAGGAGGTGAGGAGGAGAATGGGGGTGGAAAGGGAGTTGGGAGATAGGGTTGATGAAAGAATATTAGGATGGTTTGGACACATGGAAAGAATGAGTGAAGAAAGACTAGTAAAAGAGGTATGGAAGGCAGATGTGGAGGGAGTGAACATGAGGGGGCGTCCTAGGATGAGGTGGATGGATGGGGTGAAGGGGGCTTTGGGGAAGAGGGGAATGTCTGTTGAGGAAGGACGGGAGAGGACAGAAGACGGGTGAATGGAGAATGGTTGTATATGGATGATGTTGGGATAGCATGAGGTGGAATGGGCAGGTGGATGGGGGGTGAGGTAGTATGTGTGAGCAAAATTTGACGCAGCCCAAAGGGATTTCTCCCCGTCCTCTCATTTTATGCAATGGGGGGACGGAGAGGGGGGGTCGCCGATTTAATGAAGCGGCCTTGCTGTGGATGTGCTGTGTCTTGCGACACTGCTTCTGACCCAGGGCAGTGGACAAGGTGCAGGGATGACCCGTCATCCAGGAGGTGCTAAGATAAGAGGGAGGGTGGAGGGGTGTGGAGTGTATTCAGGGATGGAATGGGTGGGAATGATTTTATGCCTTGTCCTTTTTGGCTACCCCCCTTGTAAGGGGGAAAAAGCCTTGGTATATGTATGTACCTTCCCAAACTCCGTCACTACCTTAATCCCTCCTCTAACCCTGCCACAAGTGCAGTGTTATCTGCAAACAAAACTGGCTCACTTCCCATTTCTCTCCACTCTCTCTAACCATCTCCAACCCCCACCTATTACCCTCACATCTACCTCCTGCACCACCCTATCCATGTACACATTGAACAGCCATGGTGATATGACACAGCCTTGATGCAGTTCCACCTTTACCTCAAACTCATTCTCTACAGTTCCAATTCTAACACAGGCTCTACTACTATTGATTACCCTTAACAGCTTTCCCCCAATTCTATATATCTGCAGTACCTTCCACAATGCCTTCCTGTCTACCATGTTATAAGCCTCAAGTTCCATAAAGGCACAAAAAATATCCTTACTTTTTGCCAAAACCTTCTCACAAGTCTGCTTTACCACAAAAAATTCACCCACAGATCCTCTTCATTTACTAAACCCACACTGTTCCTCACCAATTACTTCATCTACTCTCCTACTCCTCTCAATGAAAACCCTCTCATAAGCCTTTCCAATAGTTTCAGAATATTTTTAGCCCAATCTTGAGTCTTTTTAGGACTCCCAGAACTCTTAGCAATGGTAGTAGTCTGGCTGCCTTCCTTGTGGGTAAATCTAGTAACCAAGCAGTGTACAGTATTACACACACCAACCTGTTTGGAAATTTCCTTCATCTGCCGACCAGATTTCTTGTGGGCAACTACTGTATCTAGGCTATGGTTTCTACACTCAGATACTTAGTATTTCTGATTTTGGTAACACAGGGTAGCTCAGATGTGGTCATGTTAGAGAGAGGTTCCTGGATGGAGGGATCACAACACACAACCTCCCTCCTCACCAACAAGACAATGACTCATGTGATTAATTCTTGGCTCACCAATAAGCTCTGCCCCTTCCATGCTCACTGTAGGCCGACAGAATTTTTGGTGTGAAACCATGCCATGCATATGGTGTCTTTCCAGATTCAACAAAAGTACTTTTGCCATGTACTGTACATTCATACATATAAAATTCTCCAACTGGGAAGAAGTAAAAAGCTGTGTCCCACAAAGATCAGTACTGGCCCCGATCATGTTTGCCATATACATTAATGACATGAATGAAGGTGCGGAGTGCTATATGAATTTCTTTGCAGATGATGCAAAATTACTAAAGAGGGTAAAAACAGAAGAGGACTGCAACTCATTGCAACAAGATCTGGACACGATCTGGAATTGGACTCAAAGGTGGGAAGTAAAATTTAATATAAAGAAATGCAGTATTATGGAATTTGGAAAGAGTAAAAACAGAATATCAAAAGATTACAGAATTGGGGAAGAAAAAGTAAAAAAAGCAAAGTTGGAAAAAGATCTTGGAGTGATGATTGGAAAAGACATGAAACCAGATAAGCATATAAATAAAATATTCGGAGAAACCTACAACTTATTGAGGTCAATCAAAGTGGCATTTGCTTATTTGGATGAAGAAATGATAAAGAAAATACTAACTACACTAATAAGACCAAAACTTGAGTATGCAGCATCACTTTGGACACCCAGTACCAAAAAGAATATTAAGAAACTAGAAAGAATACAAAGAGCGACAACCAAACTAGCACCGACTCTCGCCAAACTAACATATGAGCAAAGACTGTCCAAATTGAATCTACCAACTTTGGAACAAAGAGAAAGAGGAGATTTGCTATCTACAGAATAATGAAAGGAATGGAAGTTTTAGACAGGAACGACTTGTTAGTGTGGGACAACGGTAAAACGAGACACGGAAAAAAACTGAAAAAGGACAGTTATAGAAAAAACTTGAAAAGGAACAGTTTCCCACACAGAGCAAATTAGACAACAAAATTAGACAACAAAACAGTATGTGCAAACACTATACAAGGTTTTAAGATAAAACTTGATGCGGAGAGATACAAAGACGGGTCACCACGAGCATAGCTCCCTTCCCGTATATTACAACTAGGTAAATACACACACATGTACGTCGGACACATGGCGAAGATTGGAACTCCGGAAAAGAAGTGCAACTTTTGTGGATCTCAATGACGAGGGAGTACCTTGTTGTATTAGCTGGGAAGGAAGAAAGCTCATGGTGTAGTGAGAAGGTGAAGAAATAGGAGAGAGGGATTACTGAGGAAAATGGAAGGAAATGAGGAAGGGGATGAACGGGCCCTGGATCTTAGGAGAGGTGTAAACAAACAAGGGGCAGAATACACAGACAAGGAACAAGGAAGCAGAGGTGTCAAGAGCAGAAATATAGATAATAACAGCTCAATGGAAAGAGAAGATAACTGCTTTTATGGATTTAATGAGGGAGGAGGCGACAAACTCCCCCGACTAGTAAATCTAGAGAAACTAAAAAAAAAATTAATGAAGAATGGGAAGTTAGGTTTAACCAATTAACTCTAGTTACCCAAAGAGTTGATAAACTGGAAGAACTAAAGAGAATCAAAATCTAAAGAAATAGAATTAAAAAGAGTTTAGAGAAGTAGAGGAAGAGAATGAGGAATTAAAGAGCAGAACTGGCACTTAGAATTCTTTTTCACTAGAAAGCAGTCTAGACATTTGTTTTTGTCTATGCTTCAAAATTTGGTAAAAATGTGAGACAGCATTATTATTGAATAAATTTGTAATTTCCCAAACTTTAAGCATCTCCTTTATTGCACTGGAAGGTTGTTGTTCTATTACCTCCTCCCCTGACAAAATCTCCTCCATAACTTCTTGCTGTCAAACTGAATGCAACTCCATCAGATCTTCAGTGGTCACTTCCTGTCTATGCTCTTCCACAAGCTCGTTGATGTCACTGTTATCCATCTCTAGCCCCATGGTCTTGGCCAAAGACACAATCTCGTCCACTACAATCTCCACAGGCACCAACTCAAATCCCTCAAAGTCATGTACGACAATGCTGTTCTGCCAAAACTTCTTTCAAGCCGAAATAAGGGTTCTCTTGGTGACCCCCCCCCCTATGCCTTGTTGATCATCTTGAGGTAGGCAATGATGTGGAAATGGTCTTTCCCAAACCGAGAGTTTGGTCCTCTCAGTCACCTCAATCAGCACTTGAAAAACACTTGTAGTGTAGAGCTTCTTAAAGTTGGAGATAACCTATTGGTCAATGAGCTGGAGTAAAGGAGTGGTGTTGGAGACAGGATCTGGGTTTTGATGAATTGAAATTCATTAAAGAGGTCATCTTCTAGACCTGGAAGATGGGCAGGAGCGTTGTCTATAACAAACAAGACAAGAAGTGGCAGATTCATCTCAAGCAAATATTTTTTTCACAAAAGGACCAAACACCTCATTGATCCAATCAGTAAAAAGGTCACATGTCACCCAAGCCTTGCTTTTGGACCTCCACATCACACTTAGCCTGCTCTTCTGGACTTTACACTTCATGAAGGCTAATGGATTTTCAGAATGGTAAACAAGCAGTGATTTCACTTTCAAACAGCTGCTTGCATTGGCACAAAACAGCAGTATAAGATGGTCTTCCATTGGCTTATGGCTGGGCAATGGCTTCTCTGCTGTTATATAGGTTTGCTTTGGCATCTTCCAGAAAAGACCTGTCTCATCATAATTAAAAACCTGCTGTGGCAAGTAACCCTCAGAATCCACAAGCTTCCTAAAGTCACTGATAAAGTTCTCTGCTGCCTTTGTGTCAGTGCTTGCTGCTTCACAGTGCCTCACAGTGCTGTGGATGCCAGTTCTTCTTTTAAACTTCTTAAACCACCCACAGTTTGCCTCAAATGCTTCTTTTTTGTCCATTGCTGCTCCTGCAATTCTCTTAACAAGGTCGGCAAAAATTACTTCTCACAAATGATGCTCTCATTAATAATGTTGCCTTGCATTTGCTTTTCATTGATCCATATGAGAAGCAACCTTTCAAAATCAAGAATAAGTGGCCATTGCATATTGTCCCTCCCTTTGAAGTATATATCTCCTTAAGTTTGTCCTTGTTCTTAAGTATAGTGCAAATTACTCATGTAGTCCAACTGTATGTGTGTGCTAAGTTAGCCATACTCACACCTCATGATACAGGACGAAGGGCAAAATTTTGATAAAGTAATTGACGAAATCCACAAGATAGGCAAATATTCAAAAGAAAAACAACATAGACCTCTGAAAATAAAACTAAGAACTCAAATGATAGCCGAGGAATTATCGAAAGCAGTTAAATTTTCAATGAGAAATTCACACACATATGGATAAAAAAGGAAATGAGTGATGAGGAAAAAGAGAAAGATAAGGCTCTCAGAATTTAAGCCAATGACAGAAATGAGAAAAGAACAGAAACTGAAACAAAATAGTTTTTTTTGGAGAGTACTGGACTTGAGACTGCAAAAATGGTACATCAAAAAAATGGAAACTTAACCTCTTCACTCCGGGGCACATCATACGTCTGGCAGCATTAGCTGCCCGACGTGTGATGTTGCGTCATAATAATCGCATTATAAAAAATAAAGTCAGTGCTCAATCATTCGTTCTCTTTCACACGTGTATTTTGATAACCATAAAAAATTGATGAAGCCAGTTTAGAGAGAATGGAGATTACGTAGGTACGACTACAATAAATATAATCAAGATGCCGACGTCGGCATCATCAAGTACCCACTTGCTCCTCATGCCGCCTACATAGGCGTCACTGTATGGAAGTGGTTAAACCAAAAAAAGAGAAGAAAATATGAAACTAAAAGTGGCATACACAAATATTGATGGTATGATCTCTGGAATTAATAAACTAAACTACTACCTAAAAATAGAGAAACCTGACATTATGGGAATTGTGGAGACAAAACTGAAAGGACCTCTATCAACAAGTATAGTGGGACAAGGTCTATACATCCACTGGGCGAAAAATAGACCAGACAAGCAGGGAGGAGGCGTAATGATATTGACCAAAAAGGGTTTAAATGTGACAAAGATTAATGAAGGCAAAGGTAATGTGTGATTAATTATGATTAAAATTGTAAACAGAAAGATGAAAAATTTATAACCGTGTATGCACCACCAAAAACACAGTCTGATGGCGATCATTCTAAATTACTGGAAGACACAATAAATGAGCTGAATGAGCTACTGAAAGAGGGTGGTAACATTGTAATTATGGGCGATTTTAATGCAAAGGATATAATCTGGGAAGAAATGATAGTAAAAGGGGGAGAAGAACTTTGGAGCAACATTCTACTGGATATGACCATCAAATACACCTTAACACAATGGGTTAAGGAAAATACTAGATATAGAAACAATGAGGAACCGTTGAAACTAGACTTAATATTAACTTCTGAACCAGATATCATGAACAAAATGGAGTATAAAACACCAATTGGAAAGAGTGACCATACACTAATAGAGTTTGAAATAAAAGAACAAAACAATGTAGAAAGGAATGATAAACATAGAGAAGGAAGATTAATGTACAACAAAATGGATCTTGTAAAACTAAGAAAAAAATTCCAAAACACAAACTGGGATAAATTCTCCAAAGAGGAAACAAAGATGGAAGACAAATGGAACATATTCAAAGAAAAGTACAAGGAAGGAATTGATAAATATGTACATACATACATACATATACCTAGGTTTTTTTCCCCCTTACAAGGGAGGTAGCCAAAAAGGACAAGGCACAAAATCACTCCCACCCATTCTATCCCCGAAAACACTCCACACCCCTCCACCCTCCCTCCCATCTTAGCACCTCCTAGATGACGGGTCATCCCTGCACCCTGTCCACTGCCCTGGGTCAGAAGCAGTGTCGCAGGACACAGCACATCCACAGCAAGGCCGCTTCATTAAATCGGCAACCCCCCCCTCTCCGTCCCCCCACATAAAGGAGAGGACGGGGAGAAATCCCTTCGGGCTGCGTCAAAATTTTTGCTCACACACATTACCTCACCCCCCCATTCCACCTCATGCATCACAACATTTTCCATATACAACCATTCTCCATTCACCCGTCTTCTGTCCTCTCCCGTCCTTCCTCAACAGACACTCCCCTCTTCCCCAAAGCCCCCTTCACCCCATCCATCCATCTCATCCTAGGACGTCCCCTCATGTTCACTCCCTCCACATCTGCCTTCCATACCTCCTTTACTAGTCTTTCTTCACTCATTCTTTCCATGTGTCCAAACCATCCTAATACTCTTTCATCAACCCTATCTCCCAACTCCCTTTCCACCCCTGTTCTCCTCCTCACCTCCTCATTTCTCACTCTATCCAGCCTAGTAACCCCCATCATACTTCTCAGACACTTCATCTCAAACACATTCAAGTTCTTTCTCTCTTATGTTCCATGTTTCTGCTCCATACAGTGTTGTTGGCACAATCACTTCTTCATACAGACTCCTCTTAGCATCCATTCCCAAATTTCTATTCCTCATTACATTTTTTAATCCACCAAGGCATTTACTCGCTTCTCTTAATCTACATTCTACCTCCACCTTCACTCCACCCTTTCCTGCCACATTTGCACCCAAATATCTAAAACTATCCACTTCCTCCTGTTGCTCTCCCTTAATGCTCACTTCCAGTCTGCTGCCACTTTCACCCCTTGTACATCTCATCACCTTACTTTTACATACATACATACATATACCAAGGCTTTTTCCCCCTTTCAAGGGAGGTAGCCAAAAAGGGAAAGGTATAAAAACACTCCCACCCATTTCATCCCTACAAACACTCCACACCCCTCCCACCCTCCCTCTCATCTGAGCACCTCCTGAATGACGGGTCATCCCTGCACCTTGCCCACTGCCCTGGGTCAGAAGCAGTGTCGCAAGACACAGCACATCCACAGCAAGGCCGCTTCATTTAATCGGCGACCCCCCCTCTCCGTCCCCCCTTGCATTTAAGGAGAGGACGGGGAGAAATCCCTTCGGGCTGCGTCAAAATTTGCTCACACATACTACCTCACCCCACACTCCCCTGCCCATTCCTCCTCATGCAATCACAACATCATCCATATACAACCATTCTCCACTCACCTCTGTCTTCCGTCCTCTCCCTTCCTTCCTCAACAGACATTCCCCTCTTCCCCAAAGCCCCCTTCACCCCATCCATCCACCTCATCCTAGGACGTCCCCTCATGTTCACTCCCTCCACATCTGCCTTCCATACCTCTTTTACTAGTCTTTCTTCACTCATTCTTTCCATGTGTCCAAACCATCCTAATATTCTTTCATCAACCCTATCTCCCAGCTCCTTTTTCACCCCTGTTCTCCTCCTCACCTCATTTCTCATTCTATCTAGCCTAGTAACCCCCACCATACTTCTCAGACACCTCATCTCAAACACATTCAAACTCCTTCTCTCTTCTTCTCTTATGTTCCACGTTTCTGCCCCATACAGTGCTGTTGGCACAATCACTCCTTCATACAGTCTCCTCTTGGCATCCATTCCTAAATGTCTATTCCTCATTACACTCTTTAATCCACCAACGCATTTACTCGCTTCTCTCAATCTACATTCTACCTCCACCTTCACTCCACCTTTTCCTGCTACACTTGCACCCAAGTATCTAAAACTATCCACTTCCTCCAGTCGCTCTCCCTTAATGTTCACTTCCAGTCTACTGCCACTTTCACCCCTTGTACATCTCATCACCTTACTTTTACCCACATTTATCTTTAGCTTTCTTCTATCACATACTCTCCCAAACTCTGCCACCAGCTTCCTCAATCCCTCCTCCGATCCTGCTTACTTTTACCCACATTTATCTTCAGCTTTCTTTTATCACACACACTCCCAAACTCTGTCACCAGCTTCCTCAGTCCCTCCTCCGATCCTGTCACAAGCGCAGTGTCGTCCGCAAACAACAGCTGGCTCACCTCCCACTTTTCTCCATTTTCTTTAACCATCTCCAATCCCTGACCCACTACCCTTGCATTCACCTCTCACACCACCCCATCCATGTATAAGTTGAACAGCCAGGGTGACATAACGCATCCCTGACGAAGTCCCACCTTTACCTCAAACCACTCACTCTCTCCATTTCTAATCCTGACACAAGCTCTACTACTCTCATAAAAACTCTTGACAGCTCCCAGAAGCTTTCCTCCTATCCAGTATATCCGCATAACCTCCCACAGTGCCCTTCTGTCTACCCTGTCGTAAGCCTTTTCCAGATCCATAAAGGCCCAGAAAACATCCTTCCCCTTACCTATAGCTTTTTCACATATCTAAATATGTACCAAGGAAGAAACAAAGAGAGATTTATATGAAGTGTTGGTATAACAAAAGGTGCAGTGAGGCTAAAGACAGAAGAGACAAAGCCTGGAAAAGATGGAAGAGAGACAAAAAAAAAGCATCCAAATTGCAAACATACATAACACTTGGGAACAAATATATGAATATACACAGGAAAAAAAAATGATGAGAAAGATATTATAGATAAATGTAAGGATCAACCTAAACTATTTTACAGATATATAAATGACAAATTAAAGGATAAACACGAAATTGTAAAACTGTGTGAAGGAGATAAAGAGTATATAGACAACACAGAAATGGCAGAAGTTATGATCAGACATTTCAGGTCTGTTTTTACAATTGAGAGCTCACAAATTTGGGAGGATGGACAATGAGAAAGATCCCCTAAAATGAAAGAAAAGTAACACAGAAAGAAATAAGAGACCAAATAAAAAACCTAGATTTTAGGAAAGGATTACAAAGGATTACAAAGGATTACAAGGGCGGAGCATGCCGACAGGAGACCTTTTGATCACATGGACCAAATGGAATTGCAAATTGGATACTGAAATTGTGTATGGACGAACTGACGGACGAATTATACAAGATAATAGACTTTTCACTCAAAGAAGGAAAGGTCCCGCAAAATTGGAAAGATACAAACACAGTACCAATATATAAAGGAGGAAACAAAGAAGATCCTACAAACTTCAGACCAGTATACCTTACAAGCACAGTAGCAAAAATATGCGAAAAAGTTTTCAGAAACAAATGGACCAAACACTTGGAAAAAAATAAAATAGTAAACCCTAAACAATTTGGCTTTAGAAGTGGAAGATCATGTTCCACAAACTTAACCACTTCACTACGGGACTTAAATCTCGCGGGCAGCAGCCAATGCCAGCTGTACGACGTGTCGTAATAATGCTCGCATCATAAAATATAGTCACGGCTTATATTGATCGTTCTCTCTTTCACCCGTGAATTTTGAAAACCACAGAGAATGGGATTAAGAGCAGATTAGGGAGAATGTAAAAACACAGGGGCGACTACAATAAATATAATCAAGACGCCGATATGGCAGCGTCACGAATCCACTTGCTCCTCATGACGCCTACGTGTGCGGCACCGTATGGAAGGGGTTAATATGCTTTTACTCAAGATTAATCAAGATAATATAAGAAAGAGATGGCTCGGTAGATTGCACCTTCTTGGACTTGCAGAAGGCATTTGACAAAGTACTACATTAAAAATGTTAATAAGAAAAACTGAAATAATAGGAGGAATACAAGGTAAGCTACTGGAATGGATGAAGGATTTCTCAAGTGGGAGAAAAATGAGAGTGGTACTTAAACAAAAATTCAAACTGGAAAGATGTGAAGAGTGATGTCCCACAAGGCTCTGTATTGGCTCCTTTAATGCTTGCCATATACATAAATGATATGGATGAGGGAGTGAATTGTTACATGAACTTCTTTGTTGATGATGTCTAATTACTCAAGAGATTAAGCACAGAAGATTGCAGATCGCTACAAGAGGACCTGGACAAAATATGGGAATGGAGTCAGAGATGTGAAATGAACTTTAATATTAAGAAATGTGGTATAATGGAATTTGGAAAAAGTAAAAAGAGAATATCAGGTCAATATAAAATTGGAAACAAGGAAGTCAAAAAAGCTGATTCAGAAAGGGACCTGGGAGCAATTATCTCAAGTGACTTGACACCTGATAAACATGTCAATAAATTAGTTGGAGAGACTTTTAACTTGTTAAGATCAATGAAAGTGGCCTTTGACTACATGGATGAAGAAATGGTAAAAAAAATAGTGGTTACACTAATAAGACCTAAACTAGAGTATGCTGTAACACTATGGGCCCCTAGCACAAAAAAGAACATAAGAAAATTAGAATCCAAAGAGCAGCAACAAAAATGGCACTTACACTATCAAATTTTACATACGAACAAAGACTGGAGAAATTACATCTATCAACACTGGAACAGAGAACAGAAAGAGGTGATTTGTTGACCATTTACAGAATTATGAAAGGGATGGAAATTCTCGATAGAGATGACTTATCAAAATGGGACAGAAGAGAAACAAGAGGACACATTAAAAAGTTAAAAATGGACAGCTACAGAGGAGACTTGAAAAAGAATAGCTTCCCACATAGAGTAATTGATGTCTGGAATGAACTAAACGAAGAAACAGCAGAGGGATACAAGAATGGGCCACTACAAACATAGCTCTCATCCCATAAAATACAGCTGGTACAACTAGGTACACTTTCAACTTACCTTCCACCAATAAATGATCTGATTTCCCCCACCCTCTCCCCTTAGCACATGTACATCCTTAACTTTTCTTTTTGGCTACCCCCCTTGTAAGGGGGAAAAAGCCTTGGTATATGTATGTATGTACAACTAGGTACACACACGCGATCGAACCATGGATTGGAATGGACATCTAGAGTGAGCTCTGAAATCCAGTGCTTTTTCGATAAATTTGAGGAAACACCTAGCTTTATGTGATTGGAAGCTTTGTTTATCTAGTGACTGAAATGATAGAGTAATTTCACCTAGTGATCAAACGAACATACAAAAATGCTAGAAGATACAAAGAAATCACTAAATGAGATACTAATGGGCAGGAGTAATCTTCAATTGCAAAGAAATTTGTTGGGATAACATGACAGTACAAGGAGGAGACGACTTGTGGGGTAATGTACTGCTGGACAAGACCATGGCATACACAATGACCCAATGAGTCAGTGAAAACACCAGATACAGAAGCAATGAAGAGACGTCAAATCTAGATTTAATATTTACAACAGAACCTGAAATTGTGGACAAAATCCATTACAAGACACCAATTGGAAAGAGTGACCATATACTCACTGAAACTGTACTAAAGGAAGAAATAGACATGGAGAGAAATGAAAAGCATAGGAAAGGAAGATTGATGTACAACAAAACTGACTTTGCAAACCTAATGATATTCTTCCGGAATGCAAACTGGAATAAATTCTATATGGAAGAGACAAAAGTGGATGAGGAATGGAATATCTTGATGGAAAATTACAATGAAGGGGTAAACAGGCATGTACCAAGACAAAAGCAAGAGAGTACATCAAATGTTGGTTCAACAAAAGATGCAGTGAGGCAAAAGACAGAAGGGACAAAGCTTGGAAAAGGTGGAGAAAAGATAAGAAACCTAGTACACATACATATACCAAGGCTTTTTCCCCCTTACAAGGGAGGTAGCCAAAAAGGAAAAGGCATAAAATCATTCCCACCCATTCCATCCCTGAATACACTCCACACCCCTCCACCCTCCCTCTTATCTTAGCACCTCCTGGATGACGGGTCATCCCTGCACCTTGTCCACTGCCCTGGGTCAGAAGCAGTGTTGCAAGACACAACACATCCACAGCAAGGCCGCTTCATTAAATCGGCGACCCCCCTCTCCGTCCCCCCATACATAGAAGAAGACGGGGAGAAATCCCTTTGGGCTGTGTCAACTTTTGCTCACACATACTACCTCACCCCCCATCCACCCGCCCATTCCACCTCATGCATCACATCATCATCCATATATAACCATTCTCCATTAACCCATGTCTTCTGTCCTCTCCTGTCCTTCCTCAACAGACATTCCCCTCTTCCCCAAAGCCCCCTTCACCCCATCCATCCACCTAGTAAATGGCAAATTTATATAAACTATAGAAATGAGTATGTTAATGCGAGAAGAGAGGAGAAAAGGAACCATGAAAAGGATATTATAGATAAATGCAAAGATCAACCCAAACTTTTCTATTGATATGTGAATGGTAAACTTAAAAACAAACAGGAAATGGTGAAACTATGCCAAGGAAATATAGAATACGCAGAAGAATTAGAAATGGCCGAAGTCATGAACAATCACTTTAAATCCGTCTTCACCAGAGAGAAAATACAAAATTGGGATGAAGATAATAATAAGCAATCTCCCCACATGAGCGAGTTTACAACACAAAAAGAAATATCAGAACACCTATCAAAACTTGACGTCAGAAAATCACATGGCCCAGATGGTATTGCAAATTGGATTCTAAAGGAATGCAAAGAAGAACTAACGGACAAAATACACATCATAATAAATAGCACACTCAAAGAAGGAAAGATACCTAATGACTGGAAAAATGCTAACATTGTACCAATATATAAAGGAGGAAACAAGGAAGAACCCACCAACTATAGGCCAGTATCACTAACAAGCACCACTGTGATTGCTAATAAAATACACGAACAAAAAACACAAAATTGGCAAAACTTTATCAATGCACTTGATCACAAAACAAACACCAGCAAATTGTACAAAACACTCAACAGCATTACACTATCCAACAGTAACACAACACGCTCTCACGCAGCAATAATCACAACAACAGATAATCTACCCTCAAACAGACAACAAGCAAACGCACTCATAAATCATTTTGCACAGACAAGCCATCTCACTTCTCACCCTGACGACTGACGCACCATTCGACGTAAGAAAGACTTCCCCACAGACTCAGACTATACACCCTTCATAGACAGTCAGACAAAACACATAATACATAATCTCAATCACTCATCTGCCTGTGGCCCTGATAACATAAGCAACATCCACCTAAAACACATTGGACCACAAGGTATACACGCACTCACAAACATTGCAAACTACAGCTATTCACACAACACTATACCCGACATCTGGAAGCATGGTAAAATAATCACCATTCCAAAACCGAACAAAGACCCAACAATCCCAACATCGCACCGCCCAATCACACTTCTCTGCACCCCCTCTAAAGTCATTTAACGCCTAATACTTAAACTTGTCACACCACATATTCCCCTTGCTGACTCACAACACGGTTTTAGGCCACTACACTCCACAAACACTCTTCTGATAAACCTCACACAAAGAATTTTAGATGGCATCAATTCATATAGGCCCCACCACAGAACACTTCTCATAACACTAGACATTAATAAAGCTTTTGATGCTATCCCCCGCCACAACCTAACAAATAAAATATATAACACAGACATGCACAATAACACCAAAAGGTGGCTGGCCAATTATCTGGCAGGTAGGAATGCTTACGTGTCATATAATGGCCAATCATCGCACATCAGAAACATTAAGAATGGAGTACCACAGGGCTCAATTCTATCCCCCACACTATTTAATCTATACATGCATGACTTACCCACACCAGACAACTCAGAAATACAAATCTCTTCCTACGCAGACGACATAACAATCACATGTACACATCGTAACACAGACAAAGCTGCAGAAATAATCCAGCCATACCTTGATACACTCAACTCATGGTTCATCACAGACTCAAAATAGCTCCAACCAAATCTACAGCAACACTTCTCACCAACTGGACAATAGAACACAAATACATACCTCATCTCTACATCAACAACACTCTAATACCACACACAAACACACCGAAAATTCTTGGTGTAACATACGATACATCCATGTCTTTCAAACAACACATCACAAACATAAAAAACAAATGCACAAATGCACTTAAGTCAATCACTGGAACAACATTTGGACAAAACAAAGAAACTAATATAACAATATACAAACAATGCATACGCTCAGTGTTGAATTATGCGAGTCCTGCATGGGCTCCTAATCTCAGTGAGACACACCACAACACCCTTCAAATCATACAAAACAAAGCCCTAAAAACAATTACAGGCTAAACAAATACAACACCAACAGACCATTTACACCATGAAACAAAAGTCCTCAAAGTCAAGGACCACCTTGACATGAGAGGCACACAAACACTTGCAGCAGCCACCACAAACACATCACACCCGCTACACTACATAGCAGAACACCCACACACACCAAGAAACATTAAAACAACACCCAGACCTTTATTACGCACAAATACTCTCTTCTCTTCCTCCACAACCACCAAATACCAACCTCCGGAAACATATTCATAATCATATCACTCACCGCTCCATTAACACACTGAAAGACAACACACTGCTGCATGCCAGACCCCCTGATATCCACCCTTCTGAATCCTCTCTCCCACGAAAGGACAGAATCCACTTGGCCAGACTGCGGTGCGGCCACCACCCAGCACTTCTAAGCTACCAGAAGAGGCTGGATGACCGCATTGTGAACAGCAGCCCAGGTTGTAACACTTCACCCCATACCATACAACACATAATGGAAGTGCATTATACACAATCATGCACGCAAACAACACAACATACACTCTATAAAGGATTTGTGGGAAAACCCAGTTTCGGCTGTAGCATTCCTTGGGGAGACAGGACTGCTCGGACAGACAGTCTAGGGAACAACAACAATAACAACAACAACAAGCACCACAGCCAAAATTTGTGAGAAAATCATCAAGAATAGATGGGTAAAACATCTGGAAGACAACATATTAAACCCAAGACAATTTGGGTTCAGACAAGGAAGATCATGCACCAGAAACTTAATATGCTTCTCCTCAAGGCTAATAGACATAGTGCAAGAAAGAAATGGATGGGCTGATTGTGCATTCCTAGACTTGCAAAAAGCTTTGGACAAAGTACCACACAGAAAATTACTAAAAAAAAAAACTGGAACACATACGAGGAATACAAGGGAACCTACTAAAATGGATGGAGGGCTTCCTGACTGGTAGAAAGATGAGAGTAGTGCTTAGAGAAAAATATTCAGATTGGAAAGAGGTGATCAGTGGAGTACCGCAAGGATCTGTGCTGGCACCAATAATGTTTGCTATTTATGTAAATGACATGGATGAGGATGTGAAATGTTACATGAACTTCTTTGCAGACGACGCCAAACTGCTAAGGAAAGTAGAAACTGATAAGGACTGAGAAGCACTGCAGGAAGACCTGAATAAGGTATGGAACAGGAGTCAGAAATGGGAAGTGGATTTTAATACTAAGAAGTGTTGTTGTTGTTGTTGTCGTTGTCGTCGTCGTTCCCTAGACTGTCTGTCCGAGCAGTCCGGTCTCCCCAAGGAATGCTACAGCCAAAACTGGGTTTTCCCACAAATCCTTTATAGTGTGTATGTTGTGTTGTTTGCGTGCATGATTGTGTATAATGCAGTCTTCCATTATGTGTTGTATGGTATGGGGTGAAGTGTTACATCCTGGGCAGCTGTTCACAATGCGGTCATCCAGCCTCTTCTGGTAGCTTAGAAGTGCTGGGTGGTGGCCGCACCGCAGTCTGGCCAAGTGGACTCTGTCCTTTCGTGGGAGAGAAAGGATTCAGAAGGGTGGATATCAGGGGGTCTGGCATGCAGCAGTGTGTTGTCTTTCAGTGTGTTAATGGAGCGGTGAGTGATATGATTATGAATATGTTTCCGGAGGTTGGTATTTGGTGGTTGTGGAGGAAGAGAAGAGAGTATCTGTGTGTGATACAGGTCTTTGGGTGTTGTTTTAATGTTTCTTGGTGTGTGTGGGTGTTCTGCTATGTAGTGTAGCGGGTGTGATGTGTTTGTGGTGGCTGCGGCTAGTGTTTGTGTGCCTCCCATGTCGACGTGGTCCTTGACTTTGAGGACTTTTGTTTCTTGGTGTAAATGGTCTGTAGGTGTTGTATTTGTGCAGCCTGTAATTGTTTTTTGGGCTTTGTTTTGTATGATTTCAAGGGTGTTGTGGTGTGTCTCACTGAGATTAGGAGCCCATGCAGGACTCGCATAATTCATCACTGAGCGTATGCATTGTTTGTATACTGTATTAGTTTCTTTGTTTTGTCCAAATGTTGTTCCAGTGATTGACTTAAGTGTGTTAAGTCTAGGTGTGCATTTGTTTTTTATGTTTGTGATGTGTTGTTTGAAAGACATGGATGTATCGTATGTTACACCAAGAATTTTTGGTGTGTTTGTGTGTGGTATTAGAGTGTTGTTGATGTAGAGATGAGGTATGTATTTGTGTTCTTTTGTCCAGTTGGTGAGAAGTGTTGCTGTAGATTTGGTTGGAGCTATTTTGAGTCTGTTTGTGATGAACCATGAGTTGAGTGTATCAAGGTATGGCTGGATTATTTCTGCAGCTTTGTCTGTGTTACGATGTGTGCATGTGATTGAAGTGTAGCATAATGAAGAATAAGAAGTATAGCATAATGGAGTTTGGAAAAAGCAAAAACAGAATATCAGGAAAATATACAATTGGAACCAAGGAGGTAAAGAAGGCAGGATCCGAAAAAGATTTGGGGGTAATTATCACAAACGACTTGTCCTATGATAAACAGATTAACAAAATTGTCGGGGAGACTTACAACTTGCTAAGATCAATAAAAGTGGCATTTGCATACTTGGATGAAGACATGATAAAAAAAATATTGGTTACATTGATAATGCCTAAACTAGAGTATGCGGCGACATTGTGGTCACCCAGTACCAAAAGGAATATAAAGAAAATAGAAAGAATCCAAAGAGCAGCAACAAAAATGGCACCTGCACTTGCAAACCTATCATATGAGGAGAAATTGGCTAAACTGGAGTTACCGACGTTGGAGCAAAGAAGAGAGAGAGAGGTGACCTACTGACCATCTACAGAATCATGAAGGCACAGAGATACTCGATAGAGAGGACTTACTAAACTAGGACAAGAGAAACACAAGAGGACATGGGAAGAAAATAAAAAAAACATAGCTATAGAAGAAATCTGAAGAAAAACAGTTTTCCACATAGAGTTTTGGACACTTGGAACAAACTGGATAATGAAATAGTGTAAGCAAAAACCATTCACGAGTTTAAAAGTAAACTAGACACTGCGAGATACAAAGGTGGGACACCACGAGCATAGCTCCCCTTCCCGCAGAATACAACTAGGTAAATACACAAAATGGAAAATGATGGAGACAGAGATATAGTGAGCCAACTAAGAGAAGATTGGATATAAGCTTTGTTTATCTAGTGACTAAAATGATAGAGTAATTTCACTAAGTGATCAATACACAAAATGGAAAATGATGGAGACAAAAATATAGTGAACCAACTAAGAGAAGATTGGATGTCAGCAGAGTGGACACATGGAAACAATGAGTGAAGAAAGATTAGTAAAAGAGGTGTGAAAGGCAGATGCGGAGGGAGTGAACATGAGGGGACTACCAAGGATGAGATGGATGGATGGATGGGGTAAAAGGGGCATTGGGAAAGAGGGGAATGTAGTTGAAGAGAGAAGACAGAAGATAGGGGTGTGTGGAAAATGTGTATGGATGATTCAGTGATGCATGGAAGGGTGTGGGTGGGGGATGGGGTTAGGGAGTATGTGAATGATATTTTGACACAGCCCAGAGGGATTTCTCCCCATTTCTTTTTCTGCATGAAGGGATGGAGAGGGGGGGGGGGGTCGCTGATTAATTTACCTAGTTGTATTTACCTAGTTGTATTTTGCGGGAAGGGGAGCTATGCTCGTGGTGTCCCGCCATTGTATCTCGCAGTGTCTAGTTTGCTTTTAAACTCATGAATGGTTTTTGCGCATACTATTTCATTATCCAGTTTGTTCCAAGTGTCCAAAACTCTATGTGGAAAACTGTTTTTCTTCAGTTCTCTTCTATAGCTATGTTTTTTTATTTTCTTTCCATGTCCTCAGGTTTTTCTCTAGTCCCAGTAAAGTAAGTCCTCTCTATCAAGTATCTCTGTGCCTTTTATGATTCTGTAGATGGCCAATAGGTCACCTCTCTCTCTTCTTTGCTCCAGTGTCGGTAACTCCAGTTTAGCCAATCTTTCCTTGTATGATAGGTTTGCAGGTGCAGGTGCCATTTTTGTAGCTGCTCTTTGGATTCTTTCTATTTTCTTTATATTCCTTTTGGTACTGGGGGACCATAATGTCGCCACATACTCTAGTTTAGGCATTATCAATGTAACCAATTTTTTTTTTTATCATGTCTTTATCCAAGTATGCAAATGCCACTTTTATTGATCTTAGCAAGTTGCAAGTCTCCCCGACAATTTTGTTAATCTGTTTATCATAGGACAAGTCGTTTGTGATAATTACTCCCAAATCTTTTTCGGATCCTACTTTCTTTACTTCCTTGGTTCCAATTGTATATTTTCCTGATATTCTGTTTTTGCTTTTTCCAAACTCCATTATGCTACACTTCTTAGTATTTAAGTCCACTTCCAATTTCTGACTCCAGCTCCATACCCTATTCAGGTCTTCTTGCAGTGGTTCTCAGTCCTTATAAGTTTCTACTTTCCTTAACAGTTTGGTATCGTCAGCAAAGAAGCTCATGTAACAGTTCACGTCTTCGTCCATGTCATTCATATAGATAGCAAACATTATTGGTGCCAATATAGATCCTTGCAGTACTCCACTGATCACCTCTTTCCAATCTGAATATTTTTCTCTAAGCACTACTCTCATCTTTCTACCAGTCAGGAAGCCCTCCATCCATTTTAGTAGGTTCCCTTGTATTCCTCGTATGTGTTCCAGTTTTTTTTTTAGTAATTTTCTGTGTGGTACTTTGTCAAGGGCTTTTTGCAAGTCTAGGAATGCACAATCAGCCCATCCATTTCTTTCTTGCACTATGTCTATTAGCCTTGAGTAGAAGCATATTAAGTTTCTGGTGCATGATCTTCCTTGTCTGAACCCAAATTGTCTTGGGTTTAATATGTTGTTGTCTTCCAGATGTTTTACCCATCTGTTCTTGATGATTTTATCACAAATTTTGGCTATAGTGCTTGTTAGTGATACTGGCCTATAGTTGGTGGGTTCTTCCTTGTTTCCTCCTTTGTATATTGGTACAATGTTAGCATTTTTCCAGTCATTAGGTATCTTTCCTTCTTTGAGTGTGCTATTTATTATGATGTGTATTTTGTCTGTTAGTTCTTCTTTGCACTCCTTTAGAATCCAATTTGCAATACCATCTGGGCCATGTGATTTTCTGACGTTCAGTTTTGATAGATGTTCTGATATTTCTTTTTGTGATATTGTGAACTCACTCATGTGGGGAGATTGCTTGTTATTATCTACGTCCCAATTTTGTATTTTCTCTCTGGTGAAGACAGATTTAAAGTGGTTGTTCATGACTTCGGGCATCTCTAATTCTTCTGTGTATTCTACATCTCCTTGGCGTAGTTTCACCATTTCCTGTTTGGTTATAAGTTTACCATTCACATACCGATAGAATAGCTTGGGTTGATCTTTGCATTTATCTATAATATCCTTCTCATGGTTCCTTTTTTCCTCTCTTCTCACATTAACATACTCATTTCTATAGTTTATATAAATTTGCCATTTGCTTTGTTTTGTCTTTTCTCCACTTTTTCCAAGCTTTGTCCCTTCTGTCTTTTGCCTCACTGCATCTTTTGTTGAACCAACATTTAATGTACTCTCTCTCTTGCTTTTGTCTTGGTACATGCCTGTTTACCCCTTCATTGTAATTATCCATCAATATATTCCATTTCTCTTCCACTGTTGTCTCTTCCGTATAGAATTTTTCCCAGTTTGCATTCCGGAAGAATGTCTTTAGTTTTCCAAAGTCTGTTTTGTTGTACATCAATCTTCCTTTCCTAAGGTTGTCCTTCCTCTCCATGTCTATTTCTTCCTTTAGTACAGTTTTGATGAGTACATGGTCACTCTTTCCAATTGGTGTCTTGTACTGGACTTTGTCCACTATTTCAGGTTCTGTTGTAAATATTAAATCTAGATTTGATGGCTCTTCATTGTTTCTGTACCTTGTGTTTTCACTGACCCATTGGGTCATTGTGTACTCCATGGTCATGTCTAGCAGTACATTGCCCCACAAGTCATCTCCTCGCACTGTCATGTTGTCCCAACAAATTTCTTTGCAATTGAAGTCCCCCATAATTATCAGGTTACCCTTACCCATTAGTATCTCATATAGTGATTTTCTTGTATCTTCTAGCATTTTTGTTTGTTCGTTCTCTTTCCAAGCATTCGTTTTTGGGGGCACATAGGTCACCACAAACTTTCTACTTTTCATATCCTTGCCTTCGACTTTTATCATGATCAGTTCAACATTACCTTTGCCCTCTGCAATTTTTGTCACCTTTAGGTCTTTCTTGGCCAAGAACATGATTCCCCCTCCCCGTTTCTTATCCCTGTTTTTTATCCAGTAATTGTATAGGCCTTGTCCGATGGATGGTATTTCACCTCTTAGTTTAGTCTCTACAATTCCCATTATGTCTGGTCTTTCTTCTAACAGATAATCATTGAGTTCGTTCAGACCTGAAATTAATCCGTCAATGTTAGTATAGGCCACTTTTAGTTTTCTTCCTTCTCCATTATTTTTTCTGTCCTTGGTTTTTTCGTTTTGATGTGCCATTGTCTCAATCTCATGTCGATTATTCTCCAATGGAATTCTTTGCATTCTGTCTCCGTTCTCATCAAGTTTTTTCCTTTGCTTCTTCTCTTAGTGATTTTTCTTTTTCTAATTCCTCAGTACTCATTTCTCTTTTTATCCATATCTTATTGTATTTTTCACTCTTTGCCAAGTTGCCTACTTTTTCAAATATGTCTTCTACTACCATCTGTGACCTTAATTTTATCTTTAGAGGTCGATTTCTATCCTTAGAATAGCGACCGATTCTATATGTCTCTTCCAGGTCTGTGCTTGCATCTCTATCTCCCCCCTGAATTTCATTTAGGATTTCTACTGCAGTCTCTTTATCTTCTTTTTCTCTCATGTACCTCACCAATCCCCGTTTTTTTTTTATTCCATATACCACAATACATTTTTTCCTATCTACTGTATCCCTGACCCAGTTAGCTTTTTTGTTGATCACTTGGATAATTGTGTCTTTTGCATTATCCTGCATTTGCTGCTCGACTTTCTTTAAAAGCAATTTCATTGTTTTCGATGTTTTCCCTCCACTTCTTTATTTTCTGAATACTTTCCTCACCTAGGTTCTCTTCGATCTTTTGTGTAAATTCTTGTAATTTGTTGTTCACCTCCATCTTTAAATTTTTGCTGTTGTTATTATCATTAGTTTTCTTCTTTTCGTTATCATTCTTCAACTCATTTAAATCCCTTTTCATTTCTTTAATCTCGTTTGTAAGATCCAAGTTGGTTTTTCTTAGGTCAGAAATTTCATGATTCGCCTGTGCTAAGCAGTCTATTAATCCTATGATATCTTTCCTTAAGTCCATAATTTCATTTTCCCACCGAATGAAGCAGCTTTGCTGTGCATGTGCTGTGCTCTTACTACATTGCTTCTGACCTAGAGCAGTGGGCGAGATGCAGGGATAACCCGTCATCCAGGAGGGGCCCCCCCCCCCCCCCCCAAAAAAAAAAAAAAAAAAAAAAAAAAAAAAAAAAAAGGATTGGAGTATATGAGGATGAAATGGGTGGGAGTGGATTTATGCCTTTGTTTTGAGCCACCTCCCTTGTAAGGTGGAAAAAGCCACTGTTATATGAATGTGTAGATGTGAAATTTCCTGCACAGTGAAGTCCTATTGAGCAAGGTCTGATGGTATACACACGAGCTACTTTCATGAATATTACAATAAGGTAAAAACATAATACAAAAACACATACATTCTCCTGCTTGAGAGACTGCATACAGATAAACCTATCTTCTATCAGGTTACAAGTGGAAAAGGCTACTTTTTCTATATTAGGATGCTTTTCATGGTTACAGCATCTTTAATAATAATGAACACCTGCATTAACTGTAAGGACATACCTTCCTTATGTCGTCAAGTGTGTGAAGTTCAGGAGAGAGCCCTCCATGGACACAGAGAAACTGGTGGTTCATCAAAGCAGCCAATGGTAGGCAGTCAAAGGCTTCCATGCAGGCATCATAGACCCGCTCACTGTACTTGATCTTACCTGGAATATGGAAAGACTCAAAACCTATCACACAATAATTATATATATATATATATATATTTACATATCTATACACAGAGATGGATTTACAGGGACAAGAAACAGGGAGGGGGAATCATGTTCTTGGCCAAGAAAGACCTAAAGGTGACAAAAATTGCAGAGGGCAAAGGTAATGTTGAATTGATCATGATAAAAGTCGAAGGCAAGAATATGAAAAGTAGAAAGTTTGTGGTGACTTATGTGCCTCCAAAAACAAGCGCTTGGAAAGAAAACGAACATACAAAAATGCTAGATGATACAAGAAAATCACTAAATGAGATACTAATGGGTAAGGGTAATCTGGTAATTATGGGGGACTTCAATTGCAAAGAAATTTGTTGGGACAGCATGACAGTGCAAGGAGATGATGACTCGTGGGGCAATGTACTGCTAGATATGACCATGGAGTACACAATGACCCAATGGGTCAGTGAAAACACAAGGTACAGAAATAATGAAGAGCCATCGAAACTAGATCTAATATTTACAACAGAACCTGAAATAGTGCATAAAGTCCAGTACGAGACACCAATTGGAAAGAGTGACCATGTACTCATCGAAACTATACTAAAGGAAGAAATAGACATAGAGAGGAACGAAAAGCATAGGAAAGGAAGACAGATGTACAACAAAACAGACTTTACAAAACTAAAGACATTCTTCCGGAATGCAAACTGGGAAAAATTTTACAGGGAAGAGACAACAGTGGAAGAGAAATGGAATATATTGATGGAAAACTACAATGAAGGTGTAAATAGGCATGTACCAAGACAAAAGCAAGAGAGAGAGTACATTAAATGTTGGTTCAACAAAAGATGTAGTGAGGCAAAAGACAGAAGGGACAAAGCTTGGAAAAAGTGGAGAAAAGACAAAAAACAAAGCAAATGGCAAATTTATGTTAACTGTAGAAATGAGTATGTTAATGTGAGAAGAGAGGAAAAAAGGAACCATGAGAAGGATATTATAGACAAATGCAAAGATCAACCCAAACTATTCTATCGGTATGTGAATGGTAAACTTAAAAACAAACAGGAAATGGTGAAACTATGCCAAGGAAACATAGAATACACAGAAGATTTAGAGATGGCCGAAGTCATGAACAATCACTTTAAATCTGTTTTCACCAGAGAGAAAATACAAAATTGTGACATAGATAAAAACAAGAAATCTCCCCTCATGAATGAGTTTACAGCATCACTAAAGGAAATATCAGAACATCTATCAAGGCTGGATGTCAGAAAATCACATGGCCCGGATGGTATTGCAAATTGGATTCTAAAGGAGTGCAAAGAAGAACTAACAGACAAAATACACATCTTAATAAACAGCTCACTCAAAGAAGGAAAGATACCCGAGGACTGGAAAAACGCTAACATTGTACCAATATACAAAGGAGGAAACAAGGAAGAACCCACCAACTATAGGCCAGTATCACTAACAAGCACCATAGCCAAAATTTGTGAGAAAATAATCAAGAATAGATGGGTAAAACATCTGGAAGACAATGACATATTAAACCCAAGACAATTCGGATTCAGACAAGGAAGATCATGCTCCACAAACTTAATATGCTTTTACTCAAGACTAATAGACATAGTGCAAGAAAGAAATGGATGGGCTGATTGTGCATTCCTAGACTTGCAAAAAGCCTTTTGACAAAGTACCACACAGAAAACTACTAAAAAAACTGGAACACATAGGAGGAATACAAGGAAACCTACTAAAATGGATAGAGGACTTTCTGACTGGTAGAAAGATGAGAGTAGTGCTCAGAGAAAAATATTCAGATTGGAAAGAGGTGATCAGTGGAGTACCGCAAGGATCTGTGCTGGCACCAATAATGTTTGCTATCTATATGAATGACATGGACGAGGACGTGAACTGCTACATGAGCTTCTTTGCTGATGACGCCAAACTGCTAAGGAAAATAGAAACTGATGAGGACTGTGAAGCACTGCAAGAAGACCTAAATAGGGTATGGAACTGGAGTCAGAAATGGGAAGTGGACTTTAATACTAAGAAGTGTAGCATAATGGAGTTTGGAAAAAGCAAAGACAGAATATCAGGAAAATATACAATTGGAACCAAAGAAGTAAAGAAAGTAGGATCCGAAAAAGATTTGGGAGTAATTATCACGAACGACTTGTCCTATAATATACAGATTAACAAAATTGTCGGGGAGACTTACAACTTGCTAAGACCAATAAAAGTGGCGTTTACATACTTGGACGAAGACATGATAAAAAAAATATTGGTTACATTGATAAGGCCTAGATTAGAGTATGCGGCGACATTGTGGTCCCCCAGTACCAAAAAGAATATAAAGAAAATAGAAAGAATCCAAAGAGCAGCTACAAAAATGGCACCTGCACTTGCAAACCTATCATACGAGGAGAGATTGGCTAAACTGGAGTTACCGACACTGGAGCAAAGAAGAGAGAGAGGTGACCTATTGACCATCTACAGAATCATGAGAGGCACAGAGGTACTCGATAGAGAGAACTTACTTAACTGGGACAAAAGAAACACAAGAGGACATGGAAAGAAACACAAGAGGACATGGAAAGAAAATAAAAAAACATAGCTATAGAAGAGAACTGAAGAAAAACAGTTTTCCTCAGAGTTTTGGACACTTGGAACAAACTGGACAATGAAATAGTATGCGCAAAAACCATTCATGAGTTTAAAAACAAACTAGACACTGCGAGATACAAAGGCGGGACATCACGAGCATAGCTCCCCTTCCCGCAAAATACAACTAGGTAAATACAACTAGGTAAATACATACTTGTGGGCCCTAGGCCAAACTCATCAGTGGGTCCTCAAATATATAATATGGCATAAGTATCGACTCCACACCCTCCCCAAAAAAGCAACAAGGAAATTGTTTTATTGATGTCAGAAAAATGGCACAACTAAACTTATTATTGAACATTTATTCCTCCTTTGGTACTTGGTGACATTTCCCTTCCATTTGAAGACTTCCTTCAGTCTTCCAAGGACAATATCTGTAAGATTGTTAAGCTTTTCCACCAAGAACTCTGCCCAGATAGTGCACAGTGCTGGCTCCAACTTTAGGAGGTCTGGAGAGTTGCCAGGCCACTCTTCAAAGTACTTTACTTCACAATTTTTCAACCACTTTGTTACACTTTTAGCTGTGTGGCAGGGGGCACTGTCCTCATAAAAAAAAAAAATCAGCCTTGTATTTACCAAACAAGATGGGAAGGTAGTCACACAACAACTCTAGGTAATTGTTCAGATTCATTTTCTCATTTTCAGGCAGCACTGCAAGGTGCCACATACCATAGTATGTAAACCCCATACCATTAGCAAGTCAGGATGCTTCACAGCAGGGGTGATGTACTGTCACTGAAGAGGATAACTGCCAGGCCGGCGGTACACATAACCAAGTCAGTTGCTGGTCACAGTGAAGGTACTTTCATAACTCCAAACTACCTTCCTCCACTGGTCAATACTCCATTCACCATATCTCTTTGCCAAATTCACTCACTTATGCTTCTGTACTTAGTAAGGAGGGGCTTCCTTCTCCCCTTAAAATGCTGCATGCCGATGTCTTCATGCAAGCAGCATTGCACTGTGCAAAGAGACACACCACCAAATAACCTAGAGTTTTCCTGCTGAATTTGTTTAGCAAATCATCTGTCCCATTTTAGTAAGTTGTCTCTATTAAGAATTTCCATCCCTTTCATAATTCTGTAAATGGTCAACAAATCACCTCTTTCTCTTCTCTGTTCCAGTGTTGATAGATGTAATTTATCCAGTCTTTGTTCATATGTCAAATTTGAGAAGTGTAGGTGCCAAGTGTTGCTGCTCTTTGAAAGATTTCTAATTTTCTTTTTTTTTTGTGCAAGGTGCCCAGTGTTGCAGCATACTCTAATTTAGGTCTTACCAGTGCAACCACTATTTTCTTTACCATTTCTTCATCCATGTAGTCGAAGACCACTTTCACTGATCTTAATAAGTTAAAAGTCTCTCCAACTAATTCATTGACATGTTTATCAGGTGTCAAGTCACTTCAGATAATCATTCCCAGGTCCCTTTCCAAGTCGACTTTTTTGACTTCCTTGGTACCAATTTTATATTGACCCAATATTCTATTTTTGCATTTTCCAAATTACATTATACATTTCTTAATGTTAAAGTTCACCTCACACTTCTGACTCTATTCCCATATTTTGTCCAGGTCTTCTTGTAGTGATCTGCAATCTTCTGTGCTTACTCTCTTGAGTAATTAGGCATCATCAGCAAAGAAGTTCATTTAACACTTCACTCCCTCATCCATATCATTTATATATATGGCAAACATTAAAGGAGCCAATACAGAGCCTTGCAGAATGCCACTTATCACATCTTCCCAGTTCGAATTTTTCTTTGAAGTACCATTCTCATTTTTCTCCCACTTAAGAAATCCTTCATCATTCCAGTAGCTTACCTTGTATTCCTATTATTTTAATTTTTCTTATCAACTTTTTACATGGTACTTTGTCAAAAGCCTTCTGCAAGTCCAAGAAGGCGCAATCTGCCCAGCCATCTCTTTCTTGTATTATCTCAATTAAACTCCAGTAAAAACATATTAAGTTTGTGGTACACAATCTTCCACTTCTAAAGCTAAATTGTTTAGGGTTTAATATTTTATTATCTTCCAACTGCTTGATCCATTTGTTTCTGATAACCTTTTCGCACATTTTTTCTATTGTGCTTTGTGGTAAGACAGATATGTGAGAAAGCTATAGGAAAGGGGAAGGATGTTTTTTGGGCTTTTATGGATCTGGAAAAGGCTTATGATAGGGTAGACAGAAAGGCACTGTGAGAGGTTATGCAGATATACGGGATAGGAGGAAACCTTCTGGGAGCTGTCAAGAGTTTTTATGAGAGTAGTAGAGCTTGTGTCAGGATTGGAAATGGAGAGTGTGAGTGGTTCGAGGTAAAGGTGGGACTTCGTCAAGGATGCATTATGTCGCTCTGGCTGTTCAACTTATACATGGATGGGGTGGTGAGAGAGGTAAATGCAAGGGTAGTGGGCAAGGGATTGGAGATGGTTAAAGAAAACGGAGAAAAGTGGGAGGTGAGCCAGCTGTTGTTTGCGGACGACACTGCGCTTGTGGCAGGATCGGAGGAGGGATTGAGGAAGTTGGTGGCAGAGTTTGGGAGAGTATGTGATAGAAGAAAGCAAAAGATAAATGTGGGTAAAAGTAAGGTGATGAGATGTACAAGGGGTGAAAGTGGCAGTAGACTGGAAGTGAGCATTAAGGGAGAGCGACTGGAGGAAGTGGATAGTTTTAGATACTTGGGTACAAATGTGGCAGGAAAAGGTGGAGTGAAGGTGGAGGTAGAATGTAGATTGAGAGAAGCGAGTAAATGCCTTGGTGGATTAAAGAGTGTAATGAGGAATAGACATTTGGGAATGGATGCTAAGAGGAGACTGTATGAAGGAGTGATTGTGCCAACAGCACTGTATGGGGCAGAAACATGGAACATAAGAGAAGAAGAGAGGAGTTTCAATGTGTTTGAGATGAAATGTCTGAGAAGTATGATGGGGGTTACTAGGCTAGATAGAGTGAGAAATGAGGTGAGGAGGAGAACAGGGGTGGAAAAGGAGCTGGGAGATAGGGTTGATGAAAGAGTATTAGGATGGTTTGGACACATGGAAAGAATGAGTGAAGAAAGACTAGTAAAGGAGGTATGGAAGGCAGATGTGGAGGGAGTGAACATGAGGGGACGTCCTAGGATGAGATGGATGGATGGGGTGAAGGGGGCTTTGGGGAAGAGGGGAATGTCTGTTGAGGAAGGACGGGAGAGGACAGAAGACAGGGGTGAATGGAGAATGGTTGTATATGGATGATGTGATTGCATGAGGTGGAATGGGCAGGGGGTGGGGGGTGAGGTAGTATGTATGAGCAAAAGTTGATGCAGCCCTAAGGGATTTCTCCCCGTCCTCTCCTTTTATGCAATGGAGGGACGGAGAGGGGGGGTCGCCGATTTAGTGAAGCGGCCTTGCTGTGGATGTGCTGTGTCTTGCGACACTGCTTCTGACCCAGGGCAGTGGACAAGGTGCAGGGATGACCCGTCATCCAGGAGGTGCTCAGATAAGAGGGAGGGTGGAGGGGTGTGGAGTGTATTCAGGGATGGAATGGGTGGAAATGAATTTATGCCTTTCCCTTTTTGGCTACCTCCCTTGTAAGGGGGAAAAAGCCTTGGTATATGTATGTATGCTTGTAAGGGATACTGGTCAGAAGTTTGTAGGATCTTCTTTGTTTCCTCCTTTATATATTGGTACTATGTTTGCATCTTTCCAATCTTGCAGTACCTTTCTTTTTTTGAGTGAAAAGTCTATTATCTTGTATAATTTGTCTGTCAGTTCATCTATACACTCTTTCAGTATCCAATTTGCAATTCCATCTGGTCCATGCAATTTCATAACATCTAGGTTTTTTATTTGGTCTCTTATTTCTTTCTGTGTTAAAGTTATTTCTTTCATTTTAGGGGATCTTTCTCATTGTTTATCTTCCCAAATTTGTGAGCTCTCAATTGTAAAAACAGACTTGAAATGTCTATAGGTTTCTCCAACTATTTTGTTTACATGTTTGTCTGGTGTCATGTCTTTTGAGATAATTACTCCTAGGTCTCCGAGTTTACTTTTGTAACTTCCTTTGTTCCAATTTTGTACTGACCAGATATTCTTTTATTTTTTCCAAATTCCATTACACTACATTTTTTACTGTTAAAATTCACTTTCTTTTTACTCCATTTCCAGACTTTGTCCAGGTTTTCTTAAAAGATTTGCAATCTTCTTTACTCTCTTCAATAGTTTTGCATCATCTGCAAAAAAGTTTATATAACATTCAATTCCTGCATTCATGTTGTTTATATAAACAGCAAACATTATCGGAGCCAACACAGAGCCTTGTGGGGCTCCACTTAACATGTTTACCCAATTTGAGTTCTTTTCTCTAAGTACCACTCTCATTTTTCTTCCTTTCAAAAAGTCTTTCATCCATTCCAATAATATTCCCTGTATTCCACCTATTACTTCAATTGATCTTGGAGTGATAATCAGCAAGGACATGACACCAGATAAGCATATTAATAAAATAGTCGGAGTAACCTGTAATTTATTAAGGTCAATAAAAGTGGCATTTGCTTATCTGGACAAGGAAATTATAAAAAAAATCTAACTACAATAACAAGACCAAAACTTGAGTACGCAGCAACACTATGGACACCCAGTACCAAAAAGAATATAAAGAAATTAGAAAGAATACAAAGAGCAACAACAAAACTAGCACCAACTCTTTCCGAAATGACATATGAGCAAAGACGGTCCAAATTAGAATTACCAACTCTGGAACAAAGAAGGGAAAGAGGAGACTTACTATCTATGTATAGAATAATGAAAGGAATGGAAATCTTAGATAAGAATGACTTATTGAAATGGGATACTGGAAAAACGAAAGAACACAAAAAGAAACTAAAAAAAGATAATTACAGAAAAGATCTGAAAAAAAAAACCAGCTTACCACACAGAGTGATAGATACTTGGAACAAATTAGATTAAGAAACAGTGTGTGCAAACATAAGGAGGAAGAGAGGAGTTTGAATGTGTTTGAGATGAGGTGTCTGAGAAGTATGGTAGGAGTTACTAGGCTGGATAGTGTGAGAAATGAAGTGAGGAAGAGAGTCGGGGTGGAAAGGGAGTTGGGAGATAGGGTTGATGAAAGAGTATTAGGATGGTTTGGACACATGGAAAGAATGAGTGAAGAAAGACTAGTAAAAAAGGTGTAGAAGGCAGATGTGGAGGGAGTGAACATGAGGGAGCATTCTAGGATAAGATGGATGGATGGGGTAAAAGGGGCATTGGGAAAGAGGGGAATGTCTGTTGAGGAAGGATGGAAGAAGACAGAAGATAGGGGTGAATGGAGAATGGTTGTGTATGGATAAGCTGTGATGCATGAAGGGGAGTGGGTGGGGGATGAGGGGGTGAGGGAGTATTATGAGAAATAAACTGACACAGCCTGAAGGGATTTCTCCCCGTCTTCTCCTTTTCTGCATGGGGGGATGGAGAGGGGGGGGGTCACCAATTTAATGAAGCGGCCTTGCTGTGGAAGTACTGTGTCTTGCAACACTGCTTCTGACCCAGAGCAGTGGACAAGATGCAGGGATGACCCATCATCCAGGAGGTGCCAAGGTAAGAGGGAGGGAAGAGAGTAGAGGGGAATGGAGTATGTTGGGGATAAAATGTGTGGGAGTGGTATGCCTTTGTTTTTTTGGCTACCTCCTGTGTAAGAGGGAAAAAGCCTTTAGTGTATGTATGTGTGTGTGTGTATATATATATATATATATATATATATATATATATATATATATATATACCAAAGACTTTTTCCCCCTTACAAGGGAGTTAGCCAAAAAGAAAAAGGCATAAAAACCATTCCCACCCACTCCATCCCTAATCCACTCCATTCCTCTCAACCCTCCACCTTATCTTGGCACCTCCTGGATGACGGGTCATCCCTGCATCTTGTCCACTGCCCTGGGTCAGAGGTAGTGTCGCAAGACACAGCACATCCACAGCAAGGCCACTTCATTAAATCGGCGACCACCCTCTCTGTCCCCTCATGCAGAAAGAGAGAAGACGGGGAGAAATCCCTTCGGACTGCATCAAATTTTTCTCACACACACTAACTCACCCCCCATCCTCCCACCCATTCCACCTCATGCAATCACATCATCCATATACAACCATTCTCCATTCACCCGTCTTCTGTCCTCTCCTGTTATTCCTCAACAGACATTCCCCTCTTCCCCAAGGCCCCTTTCACCCCATCCATCCATCTCATCCTAGGTTGTCCCCTCATGTTCAGTCCCTCCACATCTGCCTTCCATACCTCTTTTACTAGTCTTTCTTCACTAATTTTTTCCATGTGTCCAAACCATCCCAATAATATTTCATCCACCCTATCTCACAACTCCCTTACCACCCCTGTTCTCCTCTTAACCTCCTCATTCCTCACTCTATCCAGCCTAGTAACCCCTATCATACTACTCAGACACCTCATCTCAAACACATTCAAACTCCTTCTCTCTTCTTCTCTTATGTTCCACATGGAAAGAAAATAAAAAAACATAGCTATAGAAGAGAACTGAAGAAAAACAGTTTTCCTCATAGAGTTTTGGACACTTGGAACAAACTGGTCAATGAAATAGTATGCGCAAAAACCATTCATGAGTTTAAAAACAAACTAGACACTGCAAGATACAAAGGCGGGACAACACGAGCATAGCTCCCCTTCCCGCAAAATACAACTAGGTAAATACAACTAGGTAAATATAGTCTCCTCTTAGCATTCATTCCCAAATGTCTATTCCTCATTACACTTTTTAAACCACCGAGGCATTTACTCGCTTCTCTCAATCTACATTCTACCTCCACCTCCACTCCACCCTTTCCTGCCACATTAACACCCAAGTATCTAAAACTGTCCACTTCCTCCAGTTACTCTCCCTTAACCCCTTCCATACGGTGCCGCACACGTAGGCGTCATGGACTTAGATCTCGGTGGCAGCAACCAATGCCAGCCGTACGACGTGTCGTAATAATACTCGCATCATAAAATATAGTCACCGCTTATATCGATCGTTCTCTCTTCACCCGTGAATTTTGATAACCATAGAAAATGCGATTACAAAAGAATTAGAAAGAATGTCATTATGGAGGGGCGACTACAATAAATATAATCAAGACGCCGATATGGCAGCCTCGCGAATACACTCGCTCCCCATGACGCCTACGTGTGCGGCACCGTATGGAAGGGGTTAATGCTCACTTCCAGTCTGCTGCCAATTTTACCCCTTGTACATCTCATCACCTTACTTTTACCCACATTTATCTTCAACTTTCTTCTATATATATATATATATATATATATATATATATATATATACTAAATAATAATCAATAATTAAAACAGGAGATAAATCAGGTGCAATTACATCACACATGCACAACCTGGTGAAGGCACCAAGGAAAAACTACACCAGCAACATAATACTCAAACATACCTGCCAACACAACACATCCACACTCATATTACAAAATCAGCTCTCTATGAATTTCCACTAAACTCTCTACTCCACCAAACACCCAAAGACATTAGTCCCAAAGAAAAATTCATTCTAAAAGCAAGAACCACATTAGCACAACCATGTTCAGGTCACCATCCAGCACTGACACAATACCAACACAGAACAGGCCTAGCCATAGAAATAAATTGTCCCAGATGTAACCCTCACATGGTATCCCACACCTAGCCATAACCAAACAAGATATTTCTTCCTTGAGTAACTTAAGAGTTAATATTGTGATTATTGTTGGATACCTGCAAGCTATGAGTTTCCCGAGAGATCTGGAGTAATAGATTTATTGGTGATGATCCATAATGGCGAGTTTTCATTTGATATGTTAGTATTCCTAAATACAATCCCAATATTAAAAAAAAAAAATCATATTCTCAAGCACAAATACACATAGGATATCACCCTCATGACAAGGTTCGACACCTTTGCTACAGTGCTTCAAAATTAAAAATTTCCAATATTATCAACATCACAATAAAATCAATAATGCTAGTCACCCAAGTAAAAAAGTTCTTGTAGTTTTAAAATTTGGCAAGTCTGATGTTCCTTAACTTGAATGTATAAGTCAGTGGCTAGCCAAAATAAAACATGTAGCAAAGGGGATAGTGGATAGTCAACACCAGACATATATTATGTAGAAAAACATGATCATACTTACATTCTTGTTTAAATGTGAAGTACTCAGTTAAGTGCCTACATTCATGGTTTCCTCTTAAAAGAAATAAGGTGTTTGGGTAGCAAATTTTTAGCGCCCATAGATATAGAACACACTGCAAAAGAAAAAATATATATATATTTTTGTTAATAGCATGAGTAAACAAAATAACAGACAATAAATGAGTATGTATTTACCCAACTTCAGTATACAGGAAAGGAATAACACTCACTGAGTCTATCTACAGAATCATGAAAGGCATGGAAGTCCTTGAGAGGACTTACTAAATTGGGATAAGAGAAATACAAGGGGGCATGAAAAGAAACTCAAAAAGGACAGTTATAGAAGAGACCTGAAAAGAAAAAAAAAATCCACACAGAGAGGTGGATATCTGGAACAAACTGGATAAAACAACAGTGAGTGCAACAACTATACATGAATTTAAGACCAAAAAATGCAAAGTATTGGAAATGAGCAATAGTAGCACAAGACCATACTTAAGCTATTCCTTGGGAAGACAACCCATGACCAAAGCAAATAAGGAGAAAGATTTGGGAGTGTTGATTAAAGATAACCCATTATCCGACATATCAGCAGGATTGTGGGAGAAATGTACAGACTGTTGCAGATCAAAATGGCTTTTCATTATATAGATGAAGAGATGATTAAAAAACTCATCAAAACCTTGATCTGTCCAAGATTGGAATATGCATTAGTATGGTCCCCACATGGGAACCATACATGGAAGACATAGGAGAGGGTGGTGGATGGAAGGGTGGCTGATAGGGTTTTAATGGACTATTTAGTGTATCTACAAGAAGGGTAAGAAGAGTTTTGGATGTCCATGTTTTTGGAAGGTAAGTTGAAAGTGAATGGTAGATGGAGAAAGAGAAAAAAGAAGAGAAGGAGGTGCTTAGAGTAAACTGTTTAAATGAGAAGAAAAAGGAGCAGGAGTACAAGAAGCTGAAAGAAATGTGAGAGGAGGTGAAGGAGAGAATGGAGGTGAGAGAATGGAGGTAGGAGTGGAGGAGGAATGGGGGTTTCAAGGAGGGAGTAACAAGGTAATCAAAGATAGTGTGCATAACATGGAGGATGGGAGGGAATATAAGGAAGGGTAGCAAGTGGTGGGATGATGAAGCAAAGAAAGTTGTAGAAGAGATGAAAAAAGCATTCATGGAGTAGGTGCAAAATAGGATGACAAAGGTATGAAAGGTACAAGGAGAAAAGAAGAGAAGCAAAACATAAAATAAAGGAAGCATAAAGGGGGCAGATGTAAAATGGGGACGAATATGACAAAATATTTTGAAAGTAAAAAAAAAATTTGGAAGAGAATTTATTTGATGATTCATCACAATACTTGCATTATGAAATATAAAGTTACACCTGTATTACTCATTCTCTTTTGCTCTGAATATTAATAACCATAGAAAACATGATCAAGCCAATTAACAGAATACGAGGGTCACTCAGCTACAACTACAAAACAAATATAATAATGACACCAATGCTGGTATCCTTGTATACCCAATCACGCCTCATGGTGCCTACTCGTACATTGGCATCATCAAATGGAAGAAGTTGAGAGAGGAAGAGGAGGCGAATGAAGTAAAGAAGAAAAGGTAAAAGGTGTAAATTGAGAGATGATAGTGGAAGCAATGGTAAGGGGAAAATGGGCAGAGTATTTTTGGGAGTTGCTAAATACAGAGAAGGATAGGGAGAGAACAGTGGTTTCAGTGGGAGGCACTGTGAAAATGACAGTGATGGATGATGAAAATGGAGGAAAAATAAGAAAAGATTAGGTGGAAGCAGTGATTAACATGATGAGAGCAGTTAAGGCACCTGAGTTAGATGGGTGTCATGTGGAGTGTCTGAAGAAGGGAGGTAAGAGTGATGGTAGACTGGTTTGTGAGGTTGTTTATTGTGTGTCTAAGAAAGGGTAAAGTGCTGGAGGACTGCCTCTATAGTTCCACTTTACAAAGGAAAAGGGGACAAATGTGAGTGCAGTAGTTTCAGAGAGATCAGTTTATTTGTTGTAGTTGAGGATTATGGGATGGTTTTAATTGAGGGGATTAGGAGAGGAAGAGAGAGAGTAATTGGTGAGGAAATGTGTGGGTTTAAAAAAGGTAAGGGTTGTGTACATATTCTTATGGTAAGGCAGATTTGTGAGAATGTTTTAGTGGAGAGTAAGAATGTTTTTAGAGCCTTTATATATTTGGAAAAGGCTTATGACAGGGTAGACAAGAATGCACTGTGGAAGGTTTTGCAGATATATGGGATCGGAGGAAAGCTGTTACGGATAGTCAAGACAAGCAGTAGAGCCTGTTAGAATTAGAAATGGAGAGGAAGTAGTTTGAGACAAAGGTGGGACTGTGTCAGGGATGTGTCATGTTGCCATGACTGTTCAATATGTACATGGATGAGGTGGTGTGGGGGGTAAATGCAAGGGTAATGGGTAGGGAATTGTAGATGGTTAAAGAAAATGGAGAAAAGTGGGAGGTAAACCAGTAATTGTTTGCTGACAATGTTGCACTTGTGGCAGGATCAGAGGGGGGGATTGAGGAAGTTACTGACAGTTTGGGAAGGTGTGCAAAAGGAGAAAGTTGAAGGTAAATGTGGGTAAAAGAAAGGTGATGAGGATTGCAGCAATTTGGAAGTCTTAAAGGAGAGAGGCTGGAGAAATGGGATAGTTTTAAGTATTTAGGGTCGCATGAGGTGGGAAAGGGAGGAGTGGAGGTGGGGGTAAATTGTAGATTGAGAGAACCAAGTATGTGCCTTGGGAGATTAAAAAGTATAATAAGAAATAGACATATGGGAATGGATGCAAAGAAGAGATTGTATGGAGTGATTGTACCAACATCACTGTAGGGGCAAAGATATGGAACATAAGAAAGGAAGAGGTTTTAAATGTGTTTGAAATTAAATATCTGAGAATTATGGTAGGGGTTACAAGGTTGAATTGAGTGAGAAATGAGGTGAGGAGGAGAGCAGGGGTGAAAAGGGAGATGGGAGGTAGCTAGGAACTACAGTCATTCGTACAATGCCATACCCAACATCTGTAAGCATGATAAAGTCTTCACATTCCCCAATCCTAACAAAAGCCCAACAATCCAGTATCACACTTCTCTGCACCCCTCCAAAGTCAGAGAATGCCTAATACTACAATTGTCACACCACATATCCCCTTACCAAATTACATGGTTTTAAACCACTATGCTCCACACTCTTCTGATAGATCTCACACACATTTTTCAATGGCATCAATTCAGATAAGCCCTCACACAAAACAGTTATAAAACTAGACATTAGTAAAGCTTTTGATACCATCTGGAAGGTCATGTGTGTGTGTTGAGTCTTTTTAGCTTTTACTTGAGTGATTGATGCACTGCAAGAGTGAGGGATGGGTGGACTGTGTGTACCTTGACTTAGAAAAGGCAACTGCTAAAGTACCTCACAGTCGACTTATGTGGATATGGGAGCATGCTGGAGGAGAGATATACTAAAATGGATGAAAGATTTGACAGAAATACAAGGATAATATTACAGAATAAGATATAAAGATGGAGAGCAGAAATGAGCATTCCACAAGTTTCTGTGCTTGCATCAATAATGTTTCTTGTCTATGTCAATGACATGATGGAAGGTACAAGCTATGCCAACATGTTTACAGATAATGCAAAAATCAGAAGAATGAAAAATGAGGATGGTATACTATTGCAGAAAGATCTAGACACTATTTTTGCATGGAACCAAGAATGGGAAATAAAGTTTAATACCAAATAATGCAAAATACTAAAAATGGACAATAGCAGCAAAAAGCCATCCTTAAACCCTTGGGAAGTGAACTTGTAACAAAAGCAAAAGAGGAGAAAGATTTAGGAGTGTTGATAAAAGACAACCTATCACCTCACAGACATATCAGCAGAATTGTGGTAGAGACATATGGACTACTGCAAAGATCAAAGTGGCATTTCACTATATGGATGAAGAGATGATGAAAAAACTCATCAAACCAATGATACATCCAAGACTGACTATATGTGTCAGTAATATAGTCCCCACATGGAGTAAAGGATATAAGCAAGATCAAGAGAATACAAAGGACAGCAGCCAAACTGGTTACCATCCTGGCACACAAACTATATGGGGAAAGACTAATAGCACTGGATCTGCCAACTTTGACAGATTGAAGAGAGAAATGATATGATTGCAGTATTCAGGTCACTAATGGGGATAGATTACATTGACAGAAGAGATCTGATTAAAGATGGGAGGGTTTTAAAAGGTCATGGGAGCAAATCAAGAAAGACCACATGTCTAAAGAATGCTAAGAAATACAGTTTTCCATATAGATGCATAAATACTTGGGATAGCTTAGGAAGTGATATAGCCCTAGCTCAAACAATACAAGAGTTTAAATGTAAATATCTACCTATATACCGAGAGCTTTTTCCCACTTACAAGGGAGGTAGTCAAGTCAATTGCATGTACCTGCTCCCACCCATTCCACTACTCTCCAACCCCCTTTCCTCCCTCTCATCTTAACTCCTCCTGGATGATGGGTCATCTCTGTATCCTGCCCACTGCCCTGGGTCAGAAGCAATGTAGGAAGACACTATACATCCACATAAAGACTACTTCACTTAATCAAAGATCCTCCTCTCTGTCCCCTCCCTCATGCAAAACAAAAGATTAGAGGGAGAAAATCCCTCTGGGCTGCATCAAAATATAAATCACACATAAGCACACACTATCCCCCCCATCTCCCACCCTTCCCTTCCTTGCATAACAGTATCATCTATACACAGCCACTCTCCACTCATCCCTATATCCTGCCTTCATCCTTCCTTACTCATGTCATCCATCCACCTTATCTTTGGTCATTCCCTCAAGTTCATTCCCTCTACGCCTCTTTCACTAATCTTTCTTCACTCATTCTTTCTGTGTGTCTAAACCATTCCAATACTATTTCATCAGCCCTATCTGCCATTTCCTTATATCTAAATATAATTGGAAATATATCTAAATATACATACATACATATACCAAGGCTTTTTCCCCCTTACTAGGGAGGTAGCCAAAAAGGAAAAGGCATAAAAGCATTCCCACCCATTCCATCCCTGAAAACACTCCACACCCCTCCACCCTCCCTCCCATCTCAGCACCTCCCAGATGATGGGCCATCCCTGCACCCTGTCCACTGCCCTGGGTCAGAAGCAGTGTCGCAAGACACAGCACATCCACAGCAAGGCCGCTTCAGTAAATCGGCGACCCCCCCTCTCTGTCCCCCCATATAAAGGAGAGGACGGGGAGAAATCCCTTCGGGCTGCATCAAATTTTGCTCACACATACTACCTCACCCCCCATCCCCCCGTCATTCCACCTCATGCATCTTCCATATACAACCATTCTCCATTCACCTCTGTCTTCTGTCCTCTTCCGTCCTTCCTCAACAGATATTCCCCTCTTCCCCAAAGCCCCCTTCACCCCATCCATCCATCTCATCCTAGGACGTCCCCTCATGTTCACTCCCTCCACATCTGCCTTCCATACCTCCTTTACTAGTCTTTCTTCACTCATTCTTTACATGTGTCCAAACCATCCTAATCCTCTTTCATCAACCCTATCTCCCAACTCCCTTTCCACCCCTGTTCTCCTCCTCACCTCCTCATTTCTCACTCTATCCAGCCTAGTAACCCCCATCATACTTCTCAGACACTTCATCTCATTTCCAATTATTATATTTAGATATGTAAAAGCATATCTAAATATAATAATTGGAAATCAAAGATGTAGATTAAGTTGGAACTACATGAATTTGAGGCTAGGTATGATAAAAGAAATTAGTGGATAGAAGATGGGACCCAACAAACATTGCTTTTTTCCTGTATACTACAATTAGGTATATATATATATATATATATATATATATATATATATATATATATCTACATACACA
>NC_134801.1:12706493-12711493 GCF_046742065.1 Oratosquilla oratoria
GTAATATAAGAAGTTATAATAAAAAAATGAGATAAAAAAAAAGGAAATAAAAAATAAAAATTAAAGATTTATAAATTAAAATAAGAAAAAAGAAATAAGAAAGAAGAAAGTAAAAAAATATATAAAAAAAAATATAAAAAATAAAACATAAAGAAATAAAGATAATTAAGAAAATAAAAAATAAAAATTAAAGAAAAATATAATTTAAAAGATATATATTTATAGATAATTTGTATTATTATAATGTTTCATTTTATATTTATAATAAAATATTAAAAAATTATTTTTTAGAATATAGAAGTAAAAATATAAATAAAATTAATGATATTATTATTGTTATTGTATTTTATTTTGATATAATTTTTTTTTTTAGTTTTTTTTTTTTGTAGTTTATTGAATTTTTGTTTGTTTTATTTTGATGTTTATTGTAGTTTTTTTTTTATATTAAATGATTGTTTATAAAAGGAGATGTTATGAAAGAAAAAAAGAATAATAAAAATAGAAATATTTTATAGGTGTAGAATTTTAATATAAAGAATATAAGAAAAAGAAATAAAAAAGTTGTAATATAAAAATTATTAATAAAAAAGAATGAGTAACAATAATATATATGTATTTATTATAAATTATTTTTTTTTATAAAATTATTTAAATATGTTTAGATAATAGTTTTTAAAGAAATTAAGATTGTTGATTTATTGAATATTTTTTTGTATGTAATGATAGATTTTTTTATTTATAAAATTGTTGATTTCTGTTTTTTTTTAGATTTATTTTGTTGTTTGTTAGTTTTTTTTTTTTTTATTTATTAGTATATATGTTTATTATATTGTATGTATACATTTTTTGTGTGTGTATTTGTGTGTGTACACGTAGGGGTGTGTGTGTGTATGTCTGTGTGTGTGTGTGTGTCATGTATGTGTGTAGTGTGTGTGTATTGTGTGTATAGTGGTGAGTGTATGTGTGTATATGTGTGTGTGTACTGTGTGTATGGTGTGTGTCGTATGTGTGTATGGTGTGTGTGTGTATGTCTGTGTGGATGGTGTGTGTGTGTAGTATGTTGTGGCTGGTGTGTGTGTATGTACATGTGTGTATGGTGTGTGTGTCTTCTGTGTGTATGTTGTGGTGTATCGAATGTGTGTACTGGTGTGTATGTATGTGGTGTATGGTGTGTATGTATGTGTGTATGGTGTGTATGTATAGTGCTGTAAATGGTGTGTATGGTGTGTATGTCTGTGTGTATGGTTGGTATGGTATGTGCTGTTGGGTGGTGTACATGTATGTGTGTTGGTGAGTTGGTTCATGGTGTGTATGGTGGTATGTAATGTGTGTATTGTGTGTATGTATGGTATATGGTGTGTATGTATGTGTGTATGTGTGTGTATGTATGGTTGTGTGTGTATCGTGTCGTGTATTGGTGTGTGTGTATGGTGTGTGTGTATGTGTGTTGTATGTGTGTGTGGTGTATGTGTTGTATGGTGTGTGTGTCTGTGTGTGTAAGGGTGTGTGTGGTACATGTGTGTGTATGGAGTGTGTGTCATGGTGTGTGTGTCTGGTGTGTGTGTACATGGTGTGTATGTGTGTGGTCTGGGTGTGTGTGTACTGTGTGTGTTTTTTTATGGTTGTGTGTGTATGTGTGTGTAATCGGTGTGTGACTGTGTTTGTTCTGGAGTGTGGTGTATTGTGTGTGTGTATTGAGTGTAGTGTATGTTCTGTTGATGTATGGTGTGTGTGTATGTGTGTGTGTATGAGTGTGGTGAGTTGGTGTGTGTGGGTGAGTACTTGGTGTGTGTATATGGTGTGTGGTGTTGCTGTGTGTATGGTGAGTGTGTGTATGTGTGTGTTACACTGGTGTGTGTGTCTGTGTGTGTATTTATATATACATGTGTATATACAGTGTTATATACATTATATATAAATATTATACATTGTGTATATATCATTATGAGTTTCTATATATGACAGGGGATATGTGCTGTGTATATATATACATATATACATTATAGTGTATATACATATGTCTTGTATATGATATACATATATACATTTATATGAGATTCTTATTTATACATTATATATATACATACACGTATATATATACATTATACATTATATTACATACATACATACTATATATACATACATACATTATATATATATATACATTATATTATATATACATACATATATACATTATATATACATACATATATACATTATATTTATACATGCATATATACACTATATATATACATTATATTTATAATATACATACATATATACATTATATATATACATACATATATACATTATATTTATATTACATTGTATATACATTATATTTTATATACATACATATATACATTATATTTTATATACATACATATATACATTATATTTTATATACATTTTACATTATATTTTATATACAAATATATATACATTATATTTTATATACATACATATATACATTATATTTTATATACATATATACATTATATTTATATACATACATATTATTATATTTTATATACATACATATATACATTATATTTTATATACATACATATATACATTATATTTTATATACATACATATATACATTACATATATATATATACATACATACATATTACATTACACATTATTATATATATATACATATAAAATATACATTATATATATATTCATACATATATCCATTATATATATACACATATATATACATACATATACACATTATACATATACATAAATATATACATCATATATATACATACATATATACATTATATATACATACATATATACATTATATATACATACATATATACATTATACATATATATATATATACAGACATATATACATTATACATATATATATTATACATACATATATAATTATATATATCTATATATTTATACATATACATACATTATATCTATATATATATTTATACATATACATACATTATATATATATACATATACATACATTATATATATATACATACATTCATTATATATATATACATACATATACATACATATATATATATATATATATACATATTTACATATACATACATTACATATATATATACATATATACATATACATACATTATATATTTATATATATATAATATATACATACATTATATATATATATATATACATATACATACATTATATATATATAATATATACATACACATACATTATATATATATATATATATATACATACACATACATTATATTTATATATATATACATACACATACATTATATATATATATATATACATACACATACATTATATATATATATATATACATACATTTATATATATATATATATATATATATTATATATATACGTACATTATATATACTATATATATATAATTATATATATACATACTTATTACACACATTATATATATATATACATACATACACACATTATATTATACATACATATACACAATTATATATATACATACATATACACACTATATATATATACATACATATACACACATTATATATATATATATACATACAGATACACACATTATATATAGACATACATATACACACATATATATACATACATAGACACACAGATATATATACATACATACACATACATATATACATACATACACATATATATACATATATACATACATACACATTATACATATATACATACATACACATTATACATATATACATACATACACACATTATATATATATATATATATATACACACATATATACATTATATATATATACATACATACACATTATATATATATATATATATACACACATATATACATTATACATATATACATACATATAATTATATATATATATTTATATATATATACATACGTATATACATACATATATATATATATATATATATATATATATATATATATATTTACTGTTGAATGCTAAAGCACAAGTGGCATCAATGATTTTTAGAGAACATTTCTCTAACTTTCTAAGTATCATTCTCTCTTCATGGTTCAAACTCTGGAGGAAAGTACGAAAGTCGTCAGATTGGTTTTCCATTTTATACCGACAGCTGTTTCAAACATTTCACATGGTCGTCTTCAGGGTAAAACTGATTACAAAAGTGAAAAACATTAGAATATAAAGGCCCGTGGGCCGTACAAACAACAGAAAAGAAATAGAAATGGTGGAAAATGATTGGTGGGAATATGCGGGTGGGCGGGGCCAGGAGGTGGGGGGGCCCTAGTCCAACGATGGGCTTATGTCGTATACATATATATACATACATATACATACATACATATACATACATATACATACATATATACATATATATACATACAAATATATATACATACATATATATATATATATACAAATATATATATATACATACATATATATATACATACATATATATACATACATATATATATACATACATATATATATACATACATATATATATACATACATATATATACATATACATACATATACATATATACATACATATACATATATACATACATATACATATATACATACATATACATATATACATACATATACATATATACATACATATACATATATACATACATATACATATATACATACATATACATATGTATATATATATACATACATATACATACATATACATATGTATATATATATACATACATATACATACATACATATATATATTGATATTTATATATATATACATATACATACATATACACATACATACATATATAAATACATATATTACATATATATACATTACATATATATACATATATATCGAGACATTCTGATAGATTGACGTAAGCGGAGTAGGAAACACAGGACTCTGTCTTGGGTTTACTCCTTTGAAAAAGCATACCTGCGAAACTAGTCAGGAATAAATTCAAAACTACGACTCCTGTGTTTCCTACTCCGCTTACGTCATACATATATT
>NC_134801.1:12723993-12831493 GCF_046742065.1 Oratosquilla oratoria
GTGGATAGCCGTTGTTGACGAGTAGTGTTGTTATACGTTGTAGTTCGTTATTCGTAGTTTTCCATGTACTGCTGTGGGAGAAGGCTCTGTTCACTAGTGATCGGATGACACTTTGTTTGTAGCGTTCTGGGCATTCGCTACTGCCGTTAAGACAGAAACCGAGGTTAGTGTCTTTGACGTAGACTTCAGTTGTGAATCGATCTACAGCTGTGCCTACTAGTATATCTAAGAAGGGGAGAGTGCCATCGTTGCGTTGGTGTTCACCGGTGTAATTGAGGGTTGAATGTTTCTTGAACATGTGTGAGAGTTGAGTTACTGATTGAGGATCTTTTGCGCTAATAAAGATGTCGTCGACATACCGGACGTAGATGGAGGGCTTCATGTCAGGATGGTCGTTGAAGATTTTCTCTTCGATGGATCCCATATAGAAGTTGGCGAAGAGTGGCCCAAGGGGGGATCCCATTGCCACGCCGTCAACCTGTACGCGCATCTTCCCATCTGGACCGTAGAAGGGGGCTTCCATCGTGCAGATTTCAAGGAGTTCTCGGAGGATTGCTTCAGGGATGGCGAGGGGTGTTGAGTTGGGCTTGTGGTAAATACTCTGGCAGATGAGGTCGATAGTCTCTTTTACTGGCACATTTGTGAATAGATTCTCGACATCTAATGAGGCTATGACCCCTACTGGTTGGGAGGATTCAAGGATGATGAGGAATTCCTGTGAAGATTTTAGGCTGTAGGAGGTTGGGATGTATGGGGTTATTAGGGAGTTAAGGCGTTTGCAAGTTTGTAGGTAACTGTAGGTGTTTGGCTGATGATAGGGCGGAGGGGGTTTCCAGGTTTGTGTGTTATAACATTCCCAAAGGCATACCCAAGTTTGTGGTCTCCTTCGACTGGGGGAAGTTTGGTGGTGCCTGCTGTTGTGTTATTTTTTCTGATGATCTTGTTGAGTGTCTTTCTCAGATCAAGGGTGGGGTTAGTTGTGATGATTTTGAACTTGTTGGTGTCGTCCAGTATGGTTTTCATCTTTCCAACGTATTCTTCCTTGTCAAGTAGGACGTAGATGGAGGATTTATCTGCCCTACGTATGACGATATTATCCTGCTCTTTCAGTTCCTTGGCTGCTTTCCGAAGAGGGGGTGTGAGTAGGGAGGTATTGTGGTGTCCTCTTCGTTTATTGACTTCAGCACATATTTCAGATGTTAGGTTGGGGTTGGTAGTAATCTTTTTCTCTTTTTCTAGTTGATGTATATTGTCTAGGAGCAGTTCCATTTCAATTTTCTTGTGGAGATGGTAGGGCTTGGACATGTAGTGGCAGTTGAGTCCGAGGTTAAGGAATTCCACTTGCTCTTTTGTAAGCTCAGCACTGCTGAGGTTTATGAATTGATCCTTAGATCTCGGGATGGAGACTGGACCGCCGTATAAGTTGGCAAGTTTGCGGCCGACCCTTCTTCTGGCTTCTAGAATATGTCTATCAGACATATTTAGGAGTGCTGTTTCGATGGAGGTTTTGATGTCTTGCTGGATGTCTTCAGTGTTGTTCCATTTTGAGCAGGTATTATGATACTCTGCTCGCAGTTGTTGGAGTAGCGATTCCTTCGTATGTAGTTCTTCCTTCAAGTAGGATAGTCTATCTTGAGGGTTGATTCTCCGGCTGTTGGCCTGGCGACGATAGGTGAATTTTGGTAGGAGGCCATGTTGTATACATGATTTCAAGAAGTCTACAGCGACAATGGCGTTGTTGAGCTTATATTGAAGCTTTAATTTGTCTCGTGCAACAAGTTTCTGTGCTGGTTCCAAATAGCTGAGAATGTGTCCAAAAGACATTTGGTGCGGTTTTCTCTTTGTTTATTTTCTCCAATACGTATTTCGACCTTACTCGGTCATCCTCAGGGAGGGAGTTACAAAATTTTGGTGGTTACAAGGGTTTATATACAGGCCGTACATTGGCCGAACACTGGGAGAGGTCATTGTCTATAGCCGTGATCCGTAGCGTTGCGTACGTGGAAGTAGCAACTTCCTTGTGGATTGTGGAAATGGGTGTAATTGTTTGTGTTATGTGCGTCTATTGCTTGGGAGTGTGGTTGTGGGCATGAGTTGTATGTTAATGGAAGGTTTTTTGATGTAAATGTTCACTGCTTCGGCCATCTTAAGGCGAAGGGGGTCGTGAGCTTTGTAAATTATTTTAGTGTTTTCGTTTAGTGTTAGTCTGGTGATGGTGGTTTTGTGTTCTTTTGTTATGTGTGTTTTGATGGCGCCATTCTGGAGGTGGTAATGGGATCCCCCCTTGGGCCACTCTTCGCCACGGGTAATAATTCTCAGCTATTTGGAACCAGCACAGAAACTTGTTGCACGAGACAAATTAAAGCTTCAATATAAGCTCAACAACGCCACTGTCGCTGTAGACTTCTTGAATTCATGTATATATATATATACATATATATACAAGCCGTGGGCTTCGCCCTTCCCGGCTTCGATGGGGGCTTGGCTGCGCAAACTTCCGCGCTCTAATCCCTCGTTTTTCCCTTCGGCCTCGGGGCGGAACCCTAACACGGGATCCCCAGCACGAAGAAGAACGCGTTGAAGAACGCGAAGAAAAGGAAGTAGAATGCGAAGAAGAATGCGAAGAAGAACGCGAAGAACTTGAAGAAGAACAACGCGAAGAACTTGAATTAGAAGAACGCGAAGAAGAGGAACGCGAAGAATACTACTACTTGACCCCGACTTACCCAAGCGCTTTTTCAAGAATATTTTTTAGGACAAAGTGTCACCGTAATACCACTTGTCCCCGATTTCCACAGCGTTTTTTAGAAGAATATTTTTAGACTTATATATGTATATATGTATATATATATATATATATATATATATATATATATATATATATATGATGGTGGAAAAAAGTCACGGGTCTAGTTCCGAGTTCCTCAGTTTATTCCAGACCGGTTTCGCTCTATGCTTCTTCACATTCCTCTGAAGAAGCATAGAGCGAAACTGGTCAGGAATAAACTCAGGAACTCGGAACTAGACCCGTGACTTCTTTTTCCACCTTCATCAACTTGTCACAATGTACCAACACACACATATATATATATATATATATATATATTATATATATATATATAAATATATTATATATATATTCATTATATATATACATAAATATATATACATAAATCATATACTGTATGTACATATAATACATTATATACATATATATACACATATATACATACATATTATATATATATATTACATGAAAGGTTTCCTCGTTCTCACCCGCTACAAAACACCTATCTTGTGACCACCGAGCAGTTTAAACGCCCAGAGACCACGGGTAATAATCCGTTTATCACCAAACACCTTCCCAAGCGAAGGTCATCCAGGGTGAAGTTGTAACCGCTAGCCATTTAAATTAAGGAAACCTTTCACCTATAAGGCATGTAGTATAATTTTATTTTTCGTCAAATTTAAAATGTAATTTTTCTATATAAATCTTAATTGTAATTCTAAACGGTTTGATTTGTGGATATAATCTTGTATATGTCCAACCATTAACGTAGTTTAAATTCCAACTTGTAGTATCACAAATATCTATTGTATCTTTAAAACAGAAATACCAGAAGATGTCTTAATAAAGACGAAATGTCGTGTAATGGAATGGAAAACTATAAGGAATTAGTTTATGCCCACCCCATCCATGGGAAGAGTATAATTAGGAAAATCGAAAACACAAGAATATCAATGTGTATATATTATATATACATATATATTTATATTATATATTTATAGTGGTTTTGTGTTCTTTTGTTATGTGTGTTTTGATGGCGCCATTCTGGAGGTGGTAATGGGATCCCCCCTTGGGCCACTCTTCGCCACGGGTAATAATTCTCAGCTATTTGGAACCAGCACAGAAACTTGTTGCACGAGACAAATTAAAGCTTCAATATAAGCTCAACAACGCCACTGTCGCTGTAGACTTCTTGAATTCATGTATATATATATATACATATATATACAAGCCGTGGGCTTCGCCCTTCCCGGCTTCGATGGGGGCTTGGCTGCGCAAACTTCCGCGCTCTAATCCCTCGTTTTTCCCTTCGGCCTCGGGGCGGAACCCTAACACGGGATCCCCAGCACGAAGAAGAACGCGAAGAAAAGGAAGTAGAATGCGAAGAAGAATGCGAAGAAGAACGCGAAGAACTTGAAGAAGAACAACGCGAAGAACTTGAATTAGAAGAACGCGAAGAAGAGGAACGCGAAGAATACTACTACTTGACCCCGACTTACCCAAGCGCTTTTTCAAGAATATTTTTTAGGACAAAGTGTCACCGTAATACCACTTGTCCCCGATTTCCACAGCGTTTTTTAGAAGAATATTTTTAGACTTATATATGTATATATATATATATATATATATATATATATATATATATATATATATATATATATATGATGGTGGAAAAAAGTCACGGGTCTAGTTCCGAGTTCCTCAGTTTATTCCAGACCGGTTTCGCTCTATTCTTCTTCACATTCCTCTGAAGAAGCATAGAGCGAAACTGGTCAGGAATAAACTCAGGAACTCGGAACTAGACCCGTGACTTCTTTTTCCACCTTCATCAACTTGTCACAATGTACCAACACACACATATATATATATATATATATATATATATATATATATATATATATATATATATAAATATATTATATATATATTCATTATATATATACATAAATATATATACATAAATCATATACTGTATGTACATATAATACATTATATACATATATATACACATATATACATACATATTATATATATATATTACATGAAAGGTTTCCTCGTTCTCACCCGCTACAAAACACCTATCTTGTGACCACTGAGCAGTTTAAACGCCCAGAGACCACGGGTAATAATCCGTTTATCACCAAACACCTTCCCAAGCGAAGGTCATCCAGGGTGAAGTTGTAACCGCTAGCCATTTAAATTAAGGAAACCTTTCACCTATAAGGCATGTAGTATAATTTTATTTTTCGTCAAATTTAAAATGTAATTTTTCTATATAAATCTTAATTGTAATTCTAAACGGTTTGATTTGTGGATATAATCTTGTATATGTCCAACCATTAACGTAGTTTAAATTCCAACTTGTAGTATCACAAATATCTATTGTATCTTTAAAACAGAAATACCAGAAGATGTCTTAATAAAGACGAAATGTCGTGTAATGGAATGGAAAACTATAAGGAATTAGTTTATGCCCACCCCATCCATGGGAAGAGTATAATTAGGAAAATCGAAAACACAAGAATATCAATGTGTATATATTATATATACATATATATTTATATTATATATATATTATATGTATTATGTTATATACATATACATATATATATATATCCTACTAATTTAAATTTGTAATCTGGTCTTACCTCACAGTTAGTTAATAAGGTCTGAACTGTTCTTAACACCTTTACAGCTAACGGGCTAAGAGCTGTTACCAACCATTTCAGGTTTATACGAGGCTGAACGTATAGAAGAAATTATTGGTCTTATCGGGTAATTTGGCTTGTCTCTTAATTAAACCATATAAGGCAAATGGGGGCTGATAGACAAACTTTTTGAAGAGTTTACTATTTCCACCTAATTCTTTTATGTTTATTGAAATGGCTATTCACTAATTCAATGGGATTCTTTATAAGTTAGACATAAGTAATGATCCTTGAGTAGTTCATCCATTTTGTTTAAAATAATCATTTTGTTCATTATTACTACAGCATTCGATTTATCAGCTTTTGATATGTAAATCACGGTCAATTTGAGTGTTAATAGCTGCAAACTTTCTAGACAATTGGGAGAGACCGGATTAGCTAAAGCACCATAAACAATACATTTGCATATATTATAATACTAACATTATCTATAGGTGGATCTTTATCACATTTTAAATAACACACACACACAATATTATATATATATATATATATATATATATATATAATATATATATAGACTATTACATTGTCATGTCTACTAAAAAATATTGATTCCATAAAACTGAAAGAGTCGATAACTTGTAGGCAGGAGACGGAAGGGGGAGAGGGGGAGGTAATAGAGTCACGTGTGCTTCAGTCAGGAATATAGTGATACTTCTGCTTCCACGCTAAGGTCTTTCGTGTGAGAAGTGAAGGCCACATGTTGATCAAGTATGTAGCGAGATATTTTAGGGACCTTGTTCAGTGGCAGATTGACATTAATTTGACCACTGGATGCATCGGTTCATGGTTGTCAGGGCAAGCAATTTTGGTATTATTGGAATGGTCTTCGAATTCATACGATTTGTCGAGGTAAGCATGAAGGTTCTTTAGAATCTTTCAATCAGTTTACATATGGTAGAAAGGATAGAGGTCTTTAGGATGCCGAATTCTCTTGTAGTTTGGATTTAAGAAGGGGACTGTATGTGCCCTTTTCCGGATTGTTGGGAAGCCAGTGTGCGGCCAAGAATGACTAACAATTGTTGTGACGGCTGTTACAGAGCTCTGTTTTAGGTGATATTGCCACTTTTACGTGCATTTCTTTAATTGTACGTGTCTTTGTCGTAGAAGGATGGGATAGCTTTACGTTCAGCTTTATCATGTATATCTTGTTTTATTTTCCGGTTTTCTGGTGCCAAAGATTTCAAACTTGTCTAGAGAAACATTTGATATAGCAGTTTTGGAGTTCGTATTATCTGTTGGCCAACTGCTTCATGGAGTGGGTGGATGGTTACCATTTTTTCAAGGTAGACTATATTCCGTGTGAAATTGAGGCTGTATTTTTCTGTAGTTTCCGGGGATAGGTTTTCTGCTTGCTTTTAGAATGGAGTCAGCGAGCCCTTTCAGCGGTTTTATGTTTAGGAAATTAAGTCATGACAATTTTCAACACCCTTTTCTATTTCTATATATTTTGGCGATTTTGTTTTGTTGTACTTTATATAATTCTTTTTGTGGGTGGATTTGTTTATATTTCCGTGAGTTCTATGATGATATTTACTAAGAAAAATTGTTGGTTGTTTTGGGGTCAGGTCTAGATTCCATACTCGCTAGTAGATGACGTCACAGGATCATATGCAAGGATGTATACGTCATCAGTTCCTGTGCAAGTAAAATGAGGGAACACCTTGTAGTATGTCTTGAAAAGGGAGATTTCACCATGTTTCCACATAAAAAACTCAATAAAGCTAGACTGCCACAAAATGAGAGGTATGAAACTATCACCAAATATTGTGTCATGTCTATCGTCCTGGAAAACTGATGATAGACTGCAGCTCTTGTAAATAATGGTATCATAACAACTGTGTAAATCTGTCTGTGCATGATGTCAGGGAAATGTGCACAGATGTTACACTTGCCCTCAATGTGCTGCAAATAAAAATAAAGTGTTTTTACCAGTAGAGATTTTCCACCTACATGTATAGGCCTACATGCATTTTAATTGTGCTGCTGTAAATAAGAATAAGTGATTTTCCTCATACATGTATTTTAATATTGAGATTTTCCACATACATGTATTTTAATATTGTTCTGCTGTGAATAAAAAATAAGACTATTTTTATAAAAAAAAAAAAAAAAAATCAAGTCTTGTCTTTTCCTAGCAGTTCAAACTTTTTTAATGTAAAAAACGTCCACCCAGTAATAGTAATATATTTATATATTATATAATTCATCTTTCCACATGAAAAAATGTTATAAAGTTTTGATATTTTTATTTTCTTCCATAAAAGAAGCTTGAAGTCTAATATTGCGTTTTATTTGGGCCTCTGAATGTCACATCGGACTTCGGAAACTTCCGAAAATACCCGACATTGCCCGAAGTGATAACACTAAAACGTGACGTCATCTACTAGCGAGTATGGAATCTAGACCTGACCGTTGTTTTGGGGAGGATGTCTTGGATACGTTTTTCATGTAGTACGTTTAAGTTTAGTTTATGGGCGGTTTTGGCGTGTAAAGGTAGCCAGTCCACTTCACTGTATTGTTTAATGCTGGTAAGTGTGGTGTAATCCAAAAAGACCCAAGAGTGGCATTTGAATTTGAGAAATGTGTGCATTTAGGGCACGTCTGAGGGCCTCTATTTGATTCGATGTCGCCGGCTTGTTGAAGAACGACATATCTTGGCGAGCTGTTCTCTTTAAAATAAAAGAATAAACGAAAAAAAAAAAAAAATAAGGGCCTGTTTCGGAGACAGCGTCTCTGGGTGGAGATGGTTCCTTGAATGACGCTGTCTTATACGATAACATGTTCCAGTAGCACGGTACATGTTACGTTTCAGTTACACGATACATGCGTTTCAGTACCCCGATATGGTGAGACATTCCAGCTGCAACATGCTGCGTTTTGGCAACGATATGCTGTTTCTGTGACATTTTACTTATTTTCTAGTAACCAAGTAGCACGGTCCAGAAATGCATCGTGACTGTTTTAGCAATACAAATGCACGGTCATATTCTTCCTAGTGTACTGGGGCGAACCTCCTGTTTGTAACCCACACTTGGTTAAATATTTTTCACAACCAAATTATACTTTTTCAATTATGTTTCACCTGATACAAGGTCGGTTAGGTAGGACCACGGGGTAATATGGTTAAATTCATCGGCCGACCCCTTTCATGTCAAGCATTACTAGTTTCATTCTAGCTAAAACGAGATTTTTCTTCAGCCCAGTGAGAAGGAGTTTCATTAGCCTCGTGTACAAAGGTACTGGCTTCATTCTAGAACACACACCAAATGTTATACTGATAAGCTGTGTGGCACCTAATTCGGTAATTTACAGAAAAGAAAGACAATTCATGACATGGTATGACAAATTATAGCTTTGTTCTGGCAAACGGTAGACTATTATATTCAGCTTTGGATTAGCCATATTTACGATAATGCACTTAAATTAATTTGTTCTCTCAAACAATTCGCCTTGAGATTTAAGACCGATTTCGATGGCGTCTTCAGCTACGTTCGTATCCCACTGAGCACCAACGGTTTGACGGGATGCTAGCCTTGGTTCACAGTTTACCTTTTGGTCACGTTGACTCCGCCCACCGCCAAAGTCTGAACTAAGACCCATGGTGGACGCCAAGTTGTTATTGAAGTGGCTCTCGTTTTATATTTTCAAGTATTCCTCGACTCATCACTTTCTTGATAAAATAATTAATCGCAGCTTGGTATTAATTATCTGTATTACAAAACACCACCCACCCTCTTTTCAGCCACTCCCCTATTCCCTTCCCCGTATCCACTAACAGAACAATTTTCCTTTTATTCTGGTTACCACTAAACTCTAATTGTCCCCGTGGCATCCTCTGTATCAACGAGGTTGCTGGGAAACTTTTGCTCCGGCTGCAGCTCGATTAGTTTATTCGTTTCCGTGGCATCTTGATGGCAGAGGGGACTCCTACACCATAGCTTATTGCTATTCGTCTGCCAGAAGATCCCTCTGATCATCATCCTCATATCCAACATACCAACAGCATCTATAGATGGTTCATCTCAACTTGGCGTTGACTTCCTTGACTGTTGAACAGGCTGTTTATATTTCTCAGATTTCGGTGAATGTATACAATTTCCTTCATGTGATAGAGTATCGTTGTAACCCATCGGGATATACAAGTTTATTCTCTAATGCATCTCCGCCCAAGTTGAATTTTTTAACAGCCCTCCTGTTACTCCTTGCAATGAGTAATAAATTAGTTCCATGATTTTCACTCCCGGTTTCAATTGGTTTCAAACTACTGGTTATAACATTTAATACAGATCCTGTATCTGTTCTACTCCTCCTATTACTACAATCTTGTACATTAAGTACAGCAAGATTATTTGTTTCAGTGACTAGACGGCCATCGGTTACAGCGTTAATGGCCTTTCCCTCAGTAGCTTAATTGACAGTTTTTGTTTTTGTTTTGTTTTAAGGTCAATCCCTGCACTGAGGGAAAAGATGCGGACGCCACAGTAGGTGTGGTGGTTGTAGAGGGAAGACTGGCTGTGATGGGAGTACTGTACTGACTTTTGCATGAAGATCTGTAATGTATATATAGTACCGGGAGTAGTGAAAAAAAAAAGGATTACTGCAGCGGAATTTGATGCGGTATGCGTGGCAGCAGTTATATTCTAGATGTATTTTAGCTGCGGCTGTAATAATCTGTGGACTGTTGATGGTAGTGGTAATCACTGTTGTACATTTGTAGCTACTGCTGTAGCAGATGTGATAGCTGTAACTGAAGATGTATTCTGGTTGTATTATTTGTGGTTGAAGTACGTTGCGGACATCTCGGCGGGCCCCTCCTTAGCACCACAGCAGCGGATCAATAGCGGCCGGTGCGGTGGAGAACCGTGGCGAGAGAAAGCAGCAGACAGCGGTAAGCATGGCTACTGAATCAGCAGGCAACATCCATGGTGGCATTCTATCACTCACACAACGCACCCACCAAACAGACGTAAATACTTCACCCTGTCCTAAAACTCAAAGCCAAGGTTACACTAATCAACGGAAGTGTTGGGTTCCAACGACTAAGATGGATTTCAAGGTTGGAGGATTTTGGTTGGAATCCAAGCCTAAGGATGCCCAACCCAATATCGTTGTATTCCATACCTTTGAAGAGATCCAAGGGAGAAAAACTGATATATGCTAACAGTATTCATATCTACATGTTTAATATATATATATATATATATATATATATATATATATATATATATATATATATATATGTGTGTGTGTGTGTGTGTGTATTTACCTAGTTGTATTTTACGGGAAGGGGAGCTATGCTCGTGGGGTCCCGTCTTCATATCTCATTTTATCTAAACTATTTTTAAATTCATGTATTGTTTTGGCACACACCACTTTCTCATCTAACTTGTTCCAACTGTCTATTACTCTGTGAGGAAAGCTGTTCTTTTTCAAATCTCTTCTATAGCTGTCTTTTTTTATTTTCTTTCCGTGTCCTCTTGTATTTCTGTGGAATTATTTGGTATAAAATTATCTTTACACAGAAAAGGAATATTATGGAATATACATAGTTGCAATGATCAAACAGTCGTTTGAATACCGCTGTAGTGTAAATCAAGATCTAAGAATATAAGGTCTAACCACTTTCGACCGAATTTCGAGGGAGTTGGCGCAGCGGGCCCGTGAACGTCACCTGGCTGTTCAAAGTGGGGTTAGCGGGTCCTATAGCTGTCAGTTGAAGCTGGTCCGTCGTTCGAAAATGACGTCGCCTTCGCTCGCACAGCTCCACGCAATTAGTTATATTCTGACAAATATTATATAAAATATTATAGTTCCTGTCTATATATATGAATATATAATATACATATATATATATAATATATAAAATATTATAGTTCCTGTCTTCCTTGGCGTTTCACAGTTTTCTTCAGTGTATCACAGAGAGAAAATGGACTCAGCCAAATGACGTCAGAAGCTGCGCAGAAGAATGTAAACGGTCTGACCTGTATATTTAGACCTTGGTGTAAATATTGCTCCATTTTTACGGGCAAAAACTCTCACCATTTGCTTGGTATCTACACTTTTCGCTGTAATGGAGTTATATATATATATATATATATATATATATATAATATATATATATATAGTTATATACAAATATGTGTACACACTTCAGTTATCCAAACTGAAAAAAAACATACGACCACAAGAGACGCATTGGAATGCGAGGCATCCCGACTATAAGTAATAATGATAATCTCTCTCTTCGAGTCAGCCCATCAGTTGCTGTTGTATGGATCAAGGTCTAAATATACAGGTCAGACCGTTTACATTCTTCTGCGCAGCTTCTGACGTCATTTGGCTGAGTCCATTTTCTCTTTGTGATACACTGAAGAAAACTGAAACGCCAAGGAAGACAGGAACTATAATATTTTGTATATTATATGTATATATATTATATATTCATATATATATACAGGAACTATAATATTTTATATATATATTTTATATAATATTTGTCAGAATATAACTAATTGCGTGGAGCAGTGCGAGCGAAGGCGACGTCATTTTCGAACGACGGACCAGCTTCAACTGACAGCTATGACAGCTATAGGACCCGCTAACCCCACTTTGAACAGCCAGGTGACGTTCACGGGCCCGCTGCGCCAACTCCCTCGAAATTCGGTCGGAAGTGGTTAGACCTTATATTCTTAGATCTTGGTATGGATGACGTCTTATGCCTAGTGCTCGATATTGCAAGTGTGTGTATAAGAGATGTAAAATTGTCATACATGTCTTTTGTAAGGAGATCGCGAGTAGTTCAAGGTTATTTGGAGTAAAATGTTTAAAAAAAATTGTATAGCGTATGGTCTGGAATGAGAGTTCATTCTGGATAGGTGGGGAATGATGCATCTCCTTTTACGTGATTGGTGGGAACATCTCCAAACGGTAAGGTTGAACTTGGGTCCACATATATACATATGATTACACAAACATATGTTTACGTTATATATAATAATAATAATAATAATAATTTATACAAGTACATATAATGTATATACACACATTTACACATATACCATGTATACATACATTATATATATATATATATATATATTGCAAAATAACCACAGGAAAAAGGAAACTTGCATTTTTGTATCACGGTGATGTGATTGCTTGCATATACTGTATATATATATATATATATATATATGTGTGTGTGTGTGTGTGTGTGTGTGTATTTACCTAGTTGTATTTTACGGGAAGGGGAGCTATGCTCGTGGTGTCCCGTCTTTGTATCTCATTTTATCTAAAATATTTTTGAATTCATGTATTGTTTTTGCACACACTACTTTCTGTGTGTGTGTGTGTGTGTATTTACCTAGTTGTATTTTACGGGAAGGGGAGCTATGCTCGTGGGGTCCCGTCTTCATATCTCATTTTATCTAAACTATTTTTAAATTCATGTATTGTTTTTGCACACACCACTTTCTCATCTAACTTGTTCCAACTGTTTATTACTCTGTGAGGAAAGCTGTTCTTTTTCAAGTCTCTTCTATAGCCGTCTTTTTTTATTTTCTTTCCGTGTCCTCTTGTATTTCTGTCATCCCATTTTATCAGATTCTCTCTATCAGTAATTTCTATGCCTTTCATGATTCTGTAAATAGCTATCAAATCTCCTCTCTCTCTTCTTTGCTCTAGTGTCTGTAGTTCAAGTTTTTCTAGTCTCTCTTCATATGATAGTTTTGAGAGTGTTGGTGCCAGTTTTGTAATTGCTCTTTGTATTCTTTCAAGTTTTTTTTATACATTTTTTTTGTACTTGGTGACCATATCGTTGCTGCATATTCCAATCTTGGTCTTATCAGGGTGATTAGGATTTTCTTCACCATTTCTTCATCCAGGTATGTAAATGCAACTTTGATTGTTCTTATTAAATTATAAGTTTCTCCAAAAATCTTATTTATATGTTTCTCAGGTGACATATTATTCATAACAATGACTCCCAGGTCCTTCTCATTTTCTACTTTTTTTATTCCTTCTTCTCCTAATTTATATGCTCCTGTTATTCTGTTTTTGCTTTTTCCAAATTCCATTATACTACACTTTTTTGTATTGAACTCCATCTCCCACTTCTTACTCCATTCCTGTACTATATTTAGATCTCTCTGTAGTGATTCACAATCTTCTTCAGTTTTCACTCTTTTCAGTAGTTTTGCATCATCTGCAAAGAAGCTCATATAGCTTTCAATTCCTTCATCCATATCATTAATATATATATAGCAAACATTATTGGGGCCAGAACTGTTCCCTGCGGAACACCACTTATTACTTCATCCCATTTTAAGTGCTGGTTTCTTATCACTACTCTCATTTTTCTTTCTTGCAAAAAGTCTTCCATCCAATTTAGTAGTTTTCCCTGTATTCCTCCTTCAGTTTCTAATTTCTTAAGCAACTTCTTATGTGGTACTTTGTCAAACGCTTTCTTTAGGTCTAGAAATGCACAGTCCGCCCATCCATCTCTTTCTTGTATTATATCTATTAGCCTTGAATAGAAACATATTAAATTGGTGATGCATGATCGTCCTTGTCTGAATCCAAATTGCCTTGGATTTAACACTGTTTTTTTCTAAATATTTTACCCATCTACTTTTGATAATTCTTTCAAAAATTTTTGCTATTGTACTTGTTAGAGAGACTGGTCTATAGGTGGTAGGTTCTTCTTTATTTCCTCCTTTATATATAGGTACTATATTTGCTTTTTTCCAATCTTCTGGAACTTTTCCTTCTTTCAAGGAACTGTTTAGTATGCTATGTATTTTGTCTGCCAGTTCATTCCTGCATTCTTTCAGAATCCAGTTTGCTATATCATCTGGTCCATGCGATTTTCTGACATCAAGATTACTCAAGTGTGTCAATATTTCATTCTTTGTTACTTCTATTTCTTCCATAGGGGGGACTTTCTCTTTCCATTCAATCTCTTCAGGTTGTATGTTCTCCCTTGTAAACACTGATTTAAAATGTTTGTTCATAATTTCCGCCATTTCCATTTCCTCAGTGTATTCAACTCCCTCTTGTCTTAATTTCTCCAAGTCTTGTTTGTTTTTCAGTTTATTGTTTACAAATCTGTAGAATAGTTTTGGTTGATCTTTACACTTTTCTATGACATCTTTTTCATATTTTCTCTTTTCCTCTCTGCAGGTTTGTACATATTCATTTCTATAACCGTTATATATTTTCCATTTTTCAGGTCTTCTGTCTTTTTTCCATCTGGTCCAGGCTTTGTCTCTTTTGTCTTTTAACTCACTACTACTTTTGTTGTACCAGCATTTTACATATTCTTTTTCTTGTTTTTGTCTTGGGACATACTTTTCCACTCCTTTTTTGTAAATTTTTGTCAAAATATTCCATTTCTCTTCCACTGTTGTTTCTTCTTTGTATATTTCATCCCAGTTTTGTTGAAAGAATTCTCTTTATTTTATCAAAGTTTGTTTTTTCATACATCATTCTTCCTTTTCTATATTTCTCATTTCTTTTCATATATTTTTCTTCATTAAGTTCCAGTTCAATCAATATGTGGTCACTTTTACTTATTGGTGTTTTATATTCAATCTTGTCCACTATTCTAGGTTCAGATGTAATTATTAAGTCTAGTCTCGATGGTTCTTCTTCATTTCTATACCTGGTGTTCTCCTGTATCCATTGTGTCATTGTATGGTCAGTAATCATCTCAAGTAGAGCGTTTCCCCATGAGCCGTCTCCACCCTTTACTGTCATTTCTTCCCAGCAGATTACTTTGCAATTAAAGTCGCCCATTATAACTATTCTTCCTCCATCTTCCATTATCTTATTTAATGTTATCTTTGTGTCCTCTAACATACTTTTATGTTCACTCTCCTCCCATGAGGCTGTTTTCGGAGGCACATAATTTATCACAAATTTTCTGCTCTTCTTATCTCTGTCTTCCACTTCTATCATAATCATCTCTACTGTATTCTTTCCATAAATGACACCCTTCACGTTTATATCCTTCTTAGTCAGGAACATAACTCCACCCCCTTGCTTTTTCTCTCTGTTTTTAATCCAATAATTATATGCATCATGTCCTACACTGTTGGGTGGTAGTGGGCCTTTTAATTTTGTTTCTACAATTCCCATTATGTCCAGTTCTTTTTCTTTCAAATAATCATTCAGCTCATTCAATCCTGTTATTAATCCATCTATATTTGTGTAAGACACTCTTAGTTTTCTGTCACTTCCATTGTGTTCTCTGTTTCCCTTTTGTTTTTCTCTTGTATGTCGAACTGCCTTAGTTTCATATTCACTACTCTCCAATAGAATCTCTCTTTCTCTGACTCCGTTCTGCTCTCGTTTTTTTTCTTAGCTTCAAGTCTTTTCTGCTTTTCTTCTTCTCTTTCCTCTTTATTCATTTCCCTTTTTATCCATACCTTTTTATATTGTTCACTTGTTGCTAGTTTCCCTGTTTTGGATAAGATATTCTCTGCCGTCGTTTGTGACCTGAATTTAATCTTAATTGGTCTGGTCTTATCTGTACTATACTTTCCGAGCCTGAATTTTTCCTCAATTTCCTTCATAATTTCTGGTTCATCTTCCTGAACTAATTTTAGTAAACTGCTTACTTTTTCATTTTCCTCATTGGTTCTTGAGGTTCTATCTGGGTTATGTTTCTCTTCCATTCCTAATATAATTATACATTTCTTTTTGTCAGCCAAGTCTCTTACTATATTCTCCTTCTGTCTCATCACTTTAATAACTGAGTCTTCAGTTTGTTCTCTCATTTGCTGTTTAATTATATCAGTAAATGCAACTTTACTGTTTTCTTTTATCGACTTCCATCCCTCTCTGTTTTCTTTACTATTCCTCTTCAATTCCTCATTCTCCACCTTTACTTCTTTTAACTGTCTTTTCAGGTTTTCTATTTCATCAGTTAAGTTTTTGTTCGCCTTCTCTAGTTCTTCCAATTTTTCAACTCTTTGTAGAATGTTGTTAACATGACCGAACCTACGCTCCAAGTCCTCGATCATCTTATCGACCTTCTCTTCTAGTCTTGTCAGTCGGGGGGTGGGGGGGGGTTGTGTCCCCCCCACCCTCTTTAAATCCCTGGAACATATTCTCATCACTTTCTACTGTATTGCTCTTATCTATACTTCTAATCTTTACATTTTTATTAGACATTTCATCGTTGCTCAGCTGATCGGGGGGTCGTTTGTTTACCTTTCGCCTGTCTGCCTGGGCCAAGTCTACTCCTTCCTCATTTCCTTCCATTTCCCTCAGTAATCCCTCCCCTTCTCCTCTTTCCCTACTTTCCTATTACCCCACGAGCAATTTCCCCCCCACCCTGTAAATACAATAGGCACTTCTCTTTGCGTTGGGATCCACAAAACTTCAATTTTCTTCAGAACGTCTTCTAAGCCGTCCGTTCGTTGAAGTGTGTGTGTGTGTGTGTATTTACCTAGTTGTATTTTACGGGAAGGGGAGCTATGCTCGTGGGGTCCCGTCTTCATATCTCATTTTATCTAAACTATTTTTAAATTCATGTATTGTTTTTGCACACACCACTTTCTCATCTAACTTGTTCCAACTGTCTATTGCTCTGTGAGGAAAGCTGTTCTTTTTCAAATCTCTTCTATAGCTGTCTTTTTTTATTTTCTTTCCGTGTCCTCTTGTATTTCTGTCATCCCATTTTATCAGATTCTCTCTATCAGTAATTTCTATGCCTTTCATGATTCTGTAAATAGCTATCAAATCTCCTCTCTCTCTTCTTTGCTCTAGTGTCTGTAGTTTAAGTTTTTGTAGTCTCTCTTCATATGATAGTTTTGAGAGTGTTGGTGCCAATTTTGTAATTGCTCTTTGTATTCTTTCAAGTTTTTTTATACATTTTTTTGTACTTGGTGACCATATCGTTGCTGCATATTCCAATCTTGGTCTTATCAGGGTGATTAGGATTTTCCTCACCATTTCTTCATCCAGATATGTAAATGCCACTTTGATTGTTCTTATTAAATTATAGGTTTCTCCAAAAATCTTATTTATATGTTTCTCAGGTGACATATTATTCATAACAATGACTCCCAGGTCCTTCTCATTTTCTACTCTTTTTATTCCTTCTTCTCCCAAATTATATGATCCTGTTATTCTGTTTTTGCTTTTTCCAAATTCCATTATACTACACTTTTTTGTATTGAACTCCATCTCCCACTTCCTACTCCATTCTTGTACTTTATTTAGATCTCTCTGTAGTGATTCACAATCTTCTTCAGTTTTCACTCTTTTCAGTAATTTTGCATCATCTGCAAAGAAGCTCATATAGCTTTCAATTCCTTCATCCATATCATTAATATATATAGCAAACATTATTGGGGCCAGAACTGTTCCCTGCGGGACACCGCTTATTACTTCATTCCATTTTGAGTGCTGATCTCTTATCACTACTCTCATTTTTCTTTCTTGCAAAAAGTCTTCCATCCAATTTAGCAATTTACCTTGTATTCCTCCTTCATATTCTAATTTCTTAAGCAGCTTCTTATGTGGTACTTTGTCAAAAGCTTTTTTTAGGTCTAGAAATGCACAATCAGCCCATCCATCTCTTTCTTGTATTATATCTATTAGCCTTGAATAGAAACATATTAAATTGGTGACGCATGATCGTCCTTGTCTGAATCCAAATTGCCTTGGATTTAGTACGTTGTTTTTTTCCAAGTATTTTACCCATCTACTTTTGATAATTCTTTCACAAATTTTTGCTATTGTACTTGTTAGAGAGACTGGTCTATAGTTGGTAGGTTCTTCTTTATTTCCTCCTTTATATATAGGTACTATATTTGCTTTTTTCCAATCTTCTGGAACTTTTCCTTCTTTTAAGGAACTGCTTATTATGCTATGTATTTTGTCTGCCAGTTCATTCCTGCATTCTTTCAGAATCCAGTTTGCTATTTCATCTGGCCCATGCGATTTTCTGACATCAAAATTACCCAATTGTGTCAATATTTCATTCTTTGTTACTTCTATTTCTTCCATAGGGGGGACTTTTTCTTTCCACTCAATCTCTTCAGGTTGTATATTTTCCCTTGTAAACACTGATTTAAAATGTTTGTTCATAATTTCTGCCATTTCCATTTCCTCAGTGTATTCAACTCCTCCTTGTCTCAATTTCTCCAAGTCTGGTTTGTTTTTCAGTTTATTGTTTACAAATCTGTAGAATAGTTTTGGTTGATCTTTACACTTTTCTATAACATCTTTTTCATATTTTCTTTTTTTTTCTCTGCACTTTTGTACATATTCATTTCTATAACCAGTATATATTTTCCATTTTTCAGGTCTTCTGTGTTTTTTCCATCTGGTCCAGGCTTTGTCTCTTTTGTCTTTTAACTCCCTACAACTTTTGTTGTACCAGCATTTTACATATTCTTTTTCTTGTTTTTGTCTTGGGACATACTTTTCCACTCCTTTTTTGTAAATTTTTGTCAAAATATTCCATTTCTCTTCCACTGATGTTTCTTCTTTGTATATTTCTTCCCAGTTTTCTTGTTGGAAGAATTCTCTTATTTTATCAAAGTTTGTTTTTTCATACATCATTCTTCCTTTTCTATATTGTTCATTTCTTTTCATATATTTTTCTTCATTAAGTTCCAGTTCAATCAATATGTGGTCACTTTTACCTATTGGTGTTTTATATTCAATCTTGTCCACTATTCTAGGTTCAGATGTAATTATTAAGTCTAGCCTCGATGGTTCTTCTTCATTTCTATACCTAGTGTTCTCTTGTATCCATTGTGTCATTGAATGGTCAGTAATCATCTCAAGTAGAGCATTTCCCCATGAGTCATCACCACTCTTTACTGTCATTTCTTCCCAGCAGATTTCTTTGCAATTAAAGTCGCCCATCATAACTATTCTTCCTCCGTCTTCCATTATTTTAGTTAATGCTATCTTTGTGTCCTCTAGCATACTTTTATATTCACTCTCCTCCCATGAGGCTGTTTTCGGAGGCACATAATTGATCACAAATTTTCTGCTCTTCTTATCTCTGTCTTCCACTTCTATCATAATCATCTCTACTGTATTCTTTCCATATATGACACCTTTCACATTTATATCCTTCTTAGTCAGGAACATAACTCCACCCCCTTGCTTTTTCTCTCTGTTTCTAATCCAATAATTGTATGCATCATGTCCTACACTGTTGGGTGGTAGTGGGCCTTTTAATTTTGTTTCTACAATTCCCATTATGTCCGGTTCTTTTTCTTTCAAATAATCATTCAGTTCATTCAATCCTGTTATTAATCCATCTATATTTGTGTAAGACACTCTTAGTTTTCTGCCACTTCCATTGTGTTCTCTGTTTCCCTTATGTTTTTCTTTTGTGTGTCGAACTTCCTTAGTTTCATGTTCACTACTCTCCAATAGAATCTCTCTTTCTCTGACTCCGTTCTGTTCTCGTTTTTTGTCTTAGCTTCCAGTCTTTTCTGCTTTTCTTCCTCTCTTTCCTCTTTATTCATTTCTCTTTTTATCCATATATTTTTGTATTGTTCACTTGTTGCTAGTTTCCCTGTTTTGGATAAGATATTCTCTGCCGTTGTTTGTGACTTGAATTTAATCTTAATTGGTCTGGTCTTGTCTGTGCTATACTTTCCGAGTCTAAATTTCTCTTCGATTTGTTTCATAATTCCTGGTTCATCTTCCTGAACTGATTCTAGTAATTGGCTTACTTTTTCATTTTCCTCTTTGATTCTTGTGGTTCTATCTGTGTTGTGTTTCTCTTCCATTCCTAATATAATTATACATTTCTTCTTGTCTGCTAAATCCCTTACTATATTCTCCTTTTGTCTCATCACTTTAATAACTGAGTCTTCAGTATGTTCTTTCAATTGCTGTTTGACTATGTCAGTGAACGAAATCTTATTTCCTTCTTGGGTTTGCTTCCAATTTTTACTTTCTTTAGCTATTGTTTCTCTGTTTTCTTTACTATTCTTCTTCAATTCCTCATTCTCTCCCTTTACCTCTCTTAACTGTCTTTTTAGTTCTTCTATTTCATCAGTTAAGTTTCTATTCGCCTTTTCCAGTTCTTCCAATCTTTCAACCCTTTGTAAAATGGTGTTCATATGACCTAACCTACTCTCCAAGTCCTCGATCACCTTATCAACCTTCTTCTCTAGTCTTGTCAGTCGGGGGGGGTTTGTGTCCCCCCCACTCTCTTTAAATCCCTTGAAAATATTCTCATCACTTTCTACTGTATTGTTCCTATCTATACTTCTAATCTTTACATTCTTATTAGACATTCCGTCGTCCTCCAGCTCGTCTTGTGGTCTTTTGTTTACTTTACGGCGGTCTATTTGGACCAAGTCCTCTACTTCCTCATTACCTTCCATTTTCCCAGCAATCCCTCCCCTTCTCCTCTTTCCTTACTTTCCCACTACCTCACGAGCAATTTCCCCCCCCCCTGCAAATACAAAAAGGCACTTCTCTTTGCGTTGGTATCCACAATCTGCACTTTTCTTCAGAGCGTTCTTCAAGCCGTCCGTTCGTTGAAAGTGTGTGTGTGTGTGTGTATTTACCTAGTTGTATTTTGCGGGAAGGGGAGCTATGCTCGTGTTGTCCCGCCTTTGTATCTTGCAGTGTCTAGTTTGTTTTTAAACTCATGAATGGTTTTTGCGCATACTATTTCATTGTCCAGTTTGTTCCAAGTGTCCAAAACTCTATGAGGAAAACTGTTTTTCTTCAGTTCTCTTCTATAGCTATGTTTTTTTATTTTCTTTCCATGTCCTCTTGCGTTTCTTTTGTCCCAGTTAAGTAAGTTCTCACTATCGAGTACCTCTGTGCCTTTCATGATTCTGTAGATGGTCAATAGGTCACCTCTCTCTCTTCTTTGCTCCAGTGTCGGTAACTCCAGTTTAGCCAATCTCTCTTCGTATGATAGGTTTGCAAGTGCAGGTGCCATTTTTGTAGCTGCTCTTTGGATTCTTTCTATTTTCTTTATATTCTTTTTGGTACTGGGGGACCACAATGTCGCTGCATACTCTAATCTAGGCCTTATCAATGTAACCAATATTTTTTTCATCATGTCTTCGTCCAAGTATGTAAACGCCACTTTTATTGATCTTAGCAAGTTGTAAGTCTCCCCGACAATTTTGTTAATCTGTATATCATAGGACAAGTCGTTCGTGATAATTACTCCCAAATCTTTTTCGGATCCTACTTTCTTTACTTCTTTGGTTCCAATTGTATATTTTCCTGATATTCTGTTTTTGCTTTTTCCAAACTCCATTATGCTACACAAAGGCAAGGATTACAAAGGCAAAGCATGCCGACAGGAGACCTTTTGATCCATATCTAGGTCGGATGAAAAAAAAAAAAAAAAAAAAAAAAAAAAAAAAAAAAAAAAAAAAAAATAAAAAAAAAAAAAAACATATTAATAATAAATTCAAACTATAACAATGTAAATAACAATAAAAATACATAAATAAATGCATTGGTATAGTTGAATAACAAACAAACAGGTAAATAGTAAATGATAATAAATTGACATATAACTAATAGTAAATGAAAATCAGACAGACAAATTATAACAAAACAAAAACAAATAATATAACATAAATTATAATAATTACAGCATCTTACTTAGGTATTTATCTAAATGATTCTTAAAGCTTCGAACTGAACTACATTGCACTACCTGTGCAGGAAGTTTATTCCATTCATTAACTACACGGTTGGCAAAGTTGTTTCTACCTACTTCCAAATTGAATCTATTTCCGGACAGTTTGAGACCATTGTTTCTTGTCTGATTCTCATTCAATGTGAAAATTTGGTCACTTTTGATGTTGTCAATTCCCTTTAAAATCTTAAAGACCTGTATCAAGTCACCTCTGAGTCTACGCTTTTTTAGGGAAAACAGATTCATGTGCTTAAGTCGATTTTCGTATGATTTATTTTTGATATTTGGAATCAGTTTTGTGGCTCGTCGTTGTACTTTTTCCAGTCTGTCAATGTCTTTAATGAGATTCGGTGACCATACGGAAACAGCATATTCCAAATGTGGACGAACTAACGATTTATATAGCTTGTTAATGAGTGATGGACTTTTGAAATCAAAAGATCGCGCAATCAATCCCAGAATCTTATTTGCTTTCTCAGAGGCTGAAATACACTGCTTGGATGATTTGAGGTCGTTACTGATAATTACGCCGAGATCTTTTTCACTATCCACTTTTGTTAACGAATTTCCAAATAACTTGTAATCGTACTTACTGTTATTTTTACCTATGTGCATTACCTTGCATTTACTTGTGTTAAATTTCATTAGCCACTTTTCAGACCATTGCTGTAATTTATCTAAATCTTCTTGAATATCTAATTGGTTTGAGTGATCATTTGCCACTCCGCACAGTTTTGTATCATCAGCAAATTTGGAAACAGTAGATTTTATATATACTATGAATAGAAGTGGCCCAAGAACGGAACCCTGAGGAACTCCACTTGCAACACTTTTCCATCCAGAAGTTTTTCCATTTAAAACAACTCTCTGTTTTCGACCTTTCAACCAATTACTAGTCCAACCTAATAGGCTACCACTTATTCCATGCAAAGCTAATTTAGTAAGTAGTCTTTCGTGTGGGACGGTATCAAAAGCTTTTGCAAAGTCTAGATATATTAAATCTATATTGTTTCTTTTGTCATAATTCGAGACAACTGTGTTGTAGAATTCGAGTAAGTTAGTCACGCAAGAACGTTTCCGTCTGAAACCATGTTGGCTATCATTTATCAAACGGTTACTTTCTAAATGATATTCGATAGCATCTCTGATGATAGTTTCCATTATTTTTCCTACGATCGAAGTCAAACTAATAGGCCTATAGTTATTTGGTTTCTTTTTGTCACCTTTTTTGAATATGGGAGTAACGTTAGCTAGCTTCCATTCTCTTGGGACATCTCCGGATATGATGGATTTCTTGAAAATAATTTCTAATGGAACAACAATCTCATTTTTCATTTCCTTTAAGATTCTTGGATGCCAACCGTCAGGCCCTGGTGTTTTATTAACTTTGAGTTTGTCTATACACCTTTTAATTGTTTCTTTTGTTATATTTACCGTAGTGAGTAAGTTTACCCCAGACTTTTCACAGGTTTCAGTTTGGAATTCACTTTGAGGTGTTTCGTTTACGAATACCGAGCTAAAATAATTGTTTAAGAGATTACACATTCCTTCATTTGAATATTCAAGTTGACCGTCAGCAGATAATAGTGGACCAATGTGATTCCTAACAACCTTTTTATCTCTAATGTAACTATAGAATTCTTTGGGATTCTCTTTGGATTTCTCAGCGATGTTCATTTCGTATTGTCGTTTTCTTTTTCTTATTGTCTTTTTTAAATCTCTCTGTATTGATACATAACTTTCATAGTCATTAGATGCACCCGAGCACTTATATTTCTTATAAGCCTGTCTCTTTTTAGCAATACTTTTTTCAGTTTCTTTGTCGAGCCACTTTGGGCGAGCCTGATTTGGGGGACGTCTGTCCTTAAAAGGAATGTAAGTTTGAATCATCTTAGTGAGCGTATTTTGAAATATTTCCCACATCTGATCTACAGGCCTTTCGTTTAATTTGTCCTCCCAATCTGTAAGCTGAAGCTCCTGACGTAGTTCTATGAACTGAGCTTTACTGAAATCGGGTATTTTAGAAGCACAAGTATCTATTCTAAAATTGTTTAGGAGTTTGAATCTGACTAAGTTGTGATCGCTATTTGCAACAGATTCACCGACTTCTACATCAGTTGCCATGCTTTCGCGGCTAGTGATCAATAAATCGAGTAAGTTTCCATATCTTGTGGGCTCTTTTACATGCTGAATTAAGTAATTGTCACTTCTTAGTATTAAAGTCCACTTCCCATTTCTGACTCCAGTTCCATACCCTATTTAGGTCTTCTTGCAGTGCTTCACAGTCCTCATCAGTTTCTATTTTCCTTAGCAGTTTGGCGTCATCGGCAAAGAAGCTCATGTAGCAGTTCACGTCCTCATCCATGTCATTCATATAGATAGCAAACATTATTGGTGCCAGCACAGATCCTTGCGGTACTCCACTGATCACCTCTTTCCAGTCTGAATATTTTTCTCTGAGCACTACTCTCATCTTTCTACCAGTCAGAAAGTCCTCTATCCATTTTAGTAGGTTTCCCTGTATTCCTCCTATGTGTTCCAGTTTTTTTAGTAGTTTTCTGTGTGGTACTTTGTCAAAGGCTTTTTGCAAGTCTAGGAATGCACAATCAGCCCATCCATTTCTTTCTTGCACTATGTCTATTAGTCTTGAGTAAAAGCATATTAAGTTTGTGGAGCATGATCTTCCTTGTCTGAATCCGAATTGTCTTGGGTTTAATATGTCATTGTCTTCCAGATGTTTTACCCATCTATTCTTGATTATTTTCTCACAAATTTTGGCAATGGTGCTTGTTAGTGATACTGGCCTATAGTTGGTGGGTTCTTCTTTATTTCCTCCTTTGTGTATTGGTACAATGTTAGCGTTTTTCCAGTCCTCGGGTATCTTTCCTTCTTTGAGTGAGCTGTTTATTAAGATGTGTATTTTGTCTGTTAGTTCTTCTTTGCACTCCTTTAGAATCCAATTTGCAATACCGTCCGGGCCATGTGATTTTCTGACATCCAGCCTTGATAAATGTTCTGATATTTCCTTTAGTGATGCTGTAAACTCATTCATGAGGGGAGATTTCTTGTTTTTGTCTATGTCACAATTCGGTATTTTCTCTCTGGTGAAAACAGATTTAAAGTGATTGTTCATGACTTCGGCCATCTCTAAATCTTCTGTGTATTCTATGTTTCCTTGGCATAGTTTCACCAATTCCTGTTTGTTTTTAAGTTTACCATTCACATACCGATAGAATAGTTTGGGTTGCTCTTTGCATTTGTCTATAATATCCTTCTCATGGTTCCTTTTCTCCTCTCTTCTCACATTAACATACTCATTTCTATAGTTAACATAAATTTGCCATTTGCTTTGTTTTTTGTCTTTTCTCCACTTTTTCCAAGCTTTGTCCCTTCTGTCTTTTGCCTCACTGCATCTTTTGTTGAACCAACATTTAATGTACTCTCTCTCTCGCTTTTGTCTTGGTACATGCCTGTTTACCCCTTCATTGTAGTTTTCCATCAATATATTCCATTTCTCTTCCACTGCTGTTTCTTCCCTATGAAATATTTCCCAGTTTGCATTCCGGAAGAATGTCTTTAGTTTTGTAAAGTCTGTTTTGTTGTACCTCAGTCTTCCTTTCCTATGCTTTTCGTTCCTCTCTATGTCTATTTCTTCCTTTAGTATAGTTTCGATGAGTACATGGTCACTCTTTCCAATTGGTGTCTCATACTGGACTTTATGCACTATTTCAGGCTCTGTTGTAAATATTAGATCTAGTTTCGATGGCTCTTCATTATTTCTGTACCTTGTGTTTTCACGGACCCATTGGGTCATTGTGTACTCCATGGTCATATCTAGCAGTACATTGCCCCACGAGTCATCTCCTCCTTGCACTGTCATGCTGTCCCAACAAATTTCTTTGCAATTGAAGTCCCCCATAACTACCAGATTACCCTTACCCATTAGTATCTCATTGAGTGATTTTCTTGTGTCATCTAGCATTTTTGTATGTTCAATTTCTTTCCAAGCGCTTGTTTTTGGAGGCACATAAGTCACCACAAACTTTCTACTTTTCATATTCTTGCCTTCGACTTTTATCATGATCAATTCAGCATTACCTTTGCCCTCTGCAATTTTTGTCACCTTTAGGTCTTTCTTGGCCAAGAACATGATTCCCCCCTCCCTGTTTCTTGTCCCTGTTTTTTATCCAGTAGTTGTATAAACCTTGTCCGATAACAGTGGATGGTATTTCACCTCTTAGTTTAGTCTCTACAATTCCCATTATGTCTGGTTTTGCTTCTAACAGATAATCATTGAGTTCGTTCAGTCCCGAAATTAGTCCGTCAATGTTGGTATAGGCCACTTTTAATTTTCTTCCTTCTCCCTGGTTTCTTCTTCCCTTGTTTTGTTCGTTTTGAAGCGCCATTGTCTTAATCTCAAGTCTATTACTCTCCACTGGAATTCTTTGCATTCTGTCTCCGATCTTTTCAAGTTTTTTTCCTTTGCTTCTTCTCTTAGCGCCCTTTCTTTTTCTAATTCCTCAGTACTCATTTCTCTTTTTATCCATATCTTATTGTATTTTTCACTCTTTGCCAAGTTACCTACTTTTTCAAATATGTCTTCTACTACCACTTGTGACCTTAGTTTTATCTTTAGAGGTCGATTCCTATCCTTAGTATAGCGACCAATTCTGTAAGTCTCTTCTAAGTCTGTGCCTGAATCACTATCTCCCCCCTGAATTTCATTAAGGATTTCTACTGCTGTCTCTTTTTCTTCTTTTTCTCTCATGTACCTCGCCAATCCTTGTTTTTCTTTAAGCCCATAAACCACAATACATTTCTTCCTATCTACTGTGTCCCTGACCCAATTTGCTTTTTCGTTAATCACTTGAATGATTGTGTCTTTTGCATTATCTTGCATTTGCTGCTTGACTATTTCTTTGAAAGCAATTTCTTTATTTTCAATATTTTCTTTCCACTTCTTAATTTCCTGGATACTGTCCCCACCTAAGTTTTCTTCGATCTTTTGTGTCAATTCTTGTAATTTGTTGTTCACTTCCTGCTTTAGATTTTCGCTATTATTATCATTAGTTTTCTTCTTTTCATTATCATTCTTCAGTTCATTTGTCTCTTTTCATTTCTTTAATTTCGTTTGTAAGATCCAAGTTAGCTTTTTTCAGGTCAGAAATTTCATGGTTAGTCTTAGATAAACAATCAATTAAACCAATGACCTCTTTTCTTAAGTCCATGATTTCATTTTCCCACCGAGTCCTATTTTTGCTCATCTCTCTCTCTATCTCTAATAATCTACTTAAGTTCTTTCTTTCGTACTTACCAAACCCTAAGAAATCAGTCATAACACGTGTTTTGACAATGTGTGTGTGTGTGTGTGTGTGTGTGTGCGCGCGTGTGTGTATTAACCTAGTTGTATTTTACGGGAAGGGGAGCTATGCTCGTATGGTCCCGTCTTCATTTCTCAGTTTATCTAAACTATTTTTAAATTCATGTATTGTTTTTGCACACACTACTTTCTCATCTAACTTGTTGCAACTGTCTATTATTCTGTGAGGAAAGCAGTTTTTTCACATCTCTTCTATAGCTGTCTTTCTCAATTTTCTTTCCGTGCCCTCTTATATTTCTATCATCCCATTTTATCAGATTCTCTCTATCAATAATTTCTATGCCTTTCATGATTCTGTAAATAGCTATCAAATCTCCTCTCTCTCTTCTTTGCTCTAGTGTCTGTAGTTCAAGTTTTGCTAGTCTCTCTTCATATGATAGTTTTGAGAGTGTTGGTGCCAATGTGTATTTACCTAGTTGTATTTTACGGGAAGGGGAGCTATGCTCGTGGGGTCCCGTCTTCATATCTCATTTTATCTAAACTATTTTTAAATTCATGTATTGTTTTTGCACACACCACTTTCTCATCTAACTTGTTCCAACTGTCTATTACTCTGTGAGGAAAGCTGTTCTTTTTCAAATCTCTTCTATAGCTGTCTTTTTTTATTTTCTTTCCGTGTCCTCTTGTATTTCTGTCATCCCATTTTATCAGATTCTCTCTATCAGTAATTTCTATGCCTTTCATGATTCTGTAAATAGCTATCAAATCTCCTCTCTCTCTTCTTTGCTCTAGTGTCTGTAGTTTAAGTTTTTCTAGTCTCTCTTCATATGATAGTTTTGAGAGTGTTGGTGCCAGTTTTGTGATTGCTCTTTGTATTCTTTCAAGTTTTTTTATACATTTTTTTGTACTTGGTGACCATATCGTTGCTGCATATTCCAATCTTGGTCTTATCAGGGTGATTAGGATTTTCTTCACCATTTCTTCATCCAGGTATGTAAATGCAACTTTGATCGTTCTTATTAGATTATAAGTCTCTCTGAAAATCTTATATGTTTCTCAGGTGACATATTATTCATAACAATGACTCCCAGGTACTTCTCATTTTCTACTTTTTTTATTCCTTCTTCTCCTAATTTATATGCTCCTGTTATTCTGTTTTTGCTTTTTCCAAATTCCATTATACTACACTTTTTTGTATTGAACTCCATCTCCCATTTCCTACTCCATTCTTGTACTTTATTTAGATCTCTCTGTAGTGATTCACAATCCTCTTCAGTTTTCACTCTTTTCAGTAGTTTTGCATCATCTGCAAAGAAGCTCATATAGCTTTCTATTCCTTCATCCATATCATTAATATATATAGCAAACATTATTGGGGCCAGAACTGTTCCCTGCGGAACACCGCTTATTACTTCATCCCATTTTGAGTGCTGGTTTCTTATCACTACTCTCATTTTTCTTTCTTGCAAAAAGTCCTCCATCCAATTTAGTAGCTTGCCCTGTATTCCTCCTTCAGTTTCTAATTTCTTAAGCAACTTCTTATGTGGTACTTTGTCAAAAGCTTTCTTTAGATCTAAAAATGCACAGTCTGCCCATCCACCTCTTTCCTGTATTATATCTATTAGTCTTGAATAGACACATATTAAATTGGTGACGCATGATCGTCCTTGTCTGAATCCAAATTGCCTTGGATTTAACACACTGTTTTTTTCTAAATATTTTACCCATCTACTTTTGATAATTCTTTCACAAAGTTTTGCTATTGTACTTGTTAGAGAGACTGGTCTATAGTTGGTAGGTTCTTCTTTATTTCCTCCTTTGTATATAGGTACTATGTTTGCTTTTTTCCAATCTTCTGGAACTTTTCCTTCTTTCAAGGAACTATTTAGTATGCTATGTATTTTGTCAGCCAGTTCATTCCTGCATTCTTTTAGTATCCAGTTTGCTATTTCATCTGGTCCATGCGATTTTCTGACATCAAGATTACTCAAGTGTGTTAATATTTCATTCTTTGTTACTTTTATTTCTTCCATAGGGGGGACTTTCTCTTTCCATTCGTTCTCTTCAGGTTGTATGTTCTCCCTTGTAAACACTGATTTAAAATGTTTGTTCATAATTTCCGCCATTTCCATTTCCTCAGTGTATTCAACTCCCTCCTGTCTTAATTTCTCCAAGTCTTGTTTGTTTTTCAGTTTATTGTTTACAAATCTGTAGAATAGTTTTGGTTGATCTTTACACTTTTCTATGATATCTTTTTCATATTTTCTCTTTTCTTCTCTGCACATTTGTACATATTCATTTCTATAGCAGGTATATATTTTCCATTTTTCAGGTCTTCTGTCTTTTTTCCATCTGGTCCAGGCTTTGTCTCTTTTGTCTTAACTCCCTACAGCTTTTGTTGTACCAGCATTTTACAAATTCTTTTTCTTGTTTTTGTCTTGGGACATACTTTTCCACTCCTTTTTTGTAAATTTTTGTCAAAATATTCCATTTCTCTTCTACTGTTGTTTCTTCTTTATATATTTCTTCCCAGTTTTCTTGTTGAAAGAATTCTCTTATTTTATCAAAGTTTGTTTTTTCATACATCATTCTTCCTTTTCTGTATTGTTCATTTCTTTTCATATATTTTTCTTCATTAAGTTCCAGTTCAATCAATACGTGGTCACTTTTACTTATTGGTGTTTTATATTCAATTTTGTCCACTATTCTAGGTTCGGATGTAATTACTAGGTCTAGTTTCGATGGCTCTTCTTCATTTCTATACCTAGTGTTCTCCTGTATCCATTGTGTCATTGTATGGTCAGTAACCATCTCGAGTAGAGCGTTTCCCCATGAGCCGTCTCCACCCTTTACTGTCATTTCTTCCCAGCAGATTTCTTTGCAATTAAAGTCGCCCATCATAACTATTTTTCCTCCCTCTTCCATTATCTTGTTTAATGTTATCTTGGTGTCCTCTAACATACTTTTATGTTCACTCTCTTCCCATGAGGCTGTTTTTGGGGGCACATAATTTATCACAAACTTTCTGTTCTTCTTATCTCTGTCTTCTACTTCCATCATTATCATTTCTACTGTATTCTTTCCATATGTGACACCATTCACGTTTATATCCTTCTTAGTCAGGAACATAACTCCACCCCCTTCCTTTTTCACTCTGTTTCTAATCCAATAATTATATGCATCATGTCCTACACTGTTGGGTGGTAGTGGACCTTTTAATTTTGTTTCTACAATTCCCATTATGTCTGGTTCTTTTTCTTTCAAATAATCATTCAGTTCATTCAATCCTGTTATTAATCCATCTATATTTGTGTAAGACACTCTTAGTTTTCTGTCACTTCCATTGTGTTCTCTGTTTCCCTTTTGTTTTTCTCTTGTATGTCGACTTTCTTCAGTTTCATATTCACTACTCTCCAATAGAATCTCTCTTTTTCTGACTCCGTTCTTATCTCGTTTTTTTCCTTTGCTTCAAGTCTTTTCTGTTTTTCTTCCTCTCTTTCCTCTTTATTCATTTCCCTTTTTATCCATACCTTTTTATATTGTTCACTTGTTGCTAGTTTCCCTGTTTTGGATAAGATATTCTCAGCCGTAGTTTGTGACCTGAATTTAATCTTGATTGGTCTGGTCTTGTCTGTACTATATTTCCCTAGCCTGAATTTCTCTTCGATTTGTTTCATTATTTCTGGTTCATCTTCCTGAACTAATTCTAGTAAATTTCTTACTTTTTCATTCTCCTCTTTGATTCTTGTGGTTCTATCTGGGTTATGTTTCTCTTCCATTCCTAATATAATTATACATTTCTTTTTGTCTGCTAAGTCTCTTACTATATTCTCCTTCTGTCTCATCACTTTAATAACTGAGTTTTCAGTTTGTTCATTCATTTGCTGTCTGATTATGTCAGTGAATGCAACCTTGCTATTTTCATGAATTTTTTTCCAACCCTCCTTGTTCTCCATATTATTCTCCTTTAAGACTTTATTCTCATCTTTTACTTCTTTTAACTGTTGTTTTAATTCTTCAATTTCCTTAGTTAAGTTTTTGTTCGCCCTCTCTAGTTCTTCCAATTTTTCAATTCTTCGTATCATACTGTCAACATTACCTAACTTGCGTTCCAAGTCCTCGATCACCTTATCAACTCTCTCCTCTAGTCTTATCAGTCGGGGGGGGGGGGGGTTGTGTCCCCCCCACCCTCTTTAAATCCCTGGAACATATTCTCGTCACTTTCTACTGTATTGCTCCTCTCTATACTTCTAATCTTTACATTTTTATTAGACATTTCATCCTCACTCAGTCTTTTGTTTACCTTTCGCTTGTCTGGCTGGGCCAAGTCTACTCCCTCCTCATTTCCTTCCATTTCCCTCAGTAATCCCTCCCCTTTTCCTCTTTCCCTACTTTCCCACTACTCCACGAGCAATTTCCCCCCCACCCTGTAAAAACACTAGGCACTTCTCTTTGCGTTGGGATCCACAGACTTCAGTTTTCTTCAGAACGTCATCCAAGCCGTCCATTCGCTGAAGTGTGTATTTACCTAGTTGTATTTACCTAGTTGTATTTTACGGGAAGGGGAGCTATGCTCGTGGGGTCCCGTCTTCATATCTCATTTTATCTAAACTATTTTTAAATTCATGTATTGTTTTTGCACACACCACTTTCTCATCTAACTTGTTCCAACTGTCTATTACTCTGTGAGGAAAGCTGTTCTTTTTCAAATCTCTTCTATAGCTGTCTTTTTTTATTTTCTTTCCGTGTCCTCTTGTATTTCTGTCATCCCATTTTATCAGATTCTATCAGTAATTTCTATGCCTTTCATGATTCTGTAAATAGCTATCAAATCTCCTCTCTCTCTTCTTTGCTCTAGTGTCTGTAGTTTAAGTTTTTGTAGTCTCTCTTCATATGATAGTTTTGAGAGTGTTGGTGCCAGTTTTGTGATTGCTCTTTGTATTCTTTCTAGTTTTTTTATACATTTTTTTGTACTTGGTGACCATATCGTTGCTGCATATTCCAATCTTGGTCTTATCAGGGTGATTAGGATTTTCCTCACCATTTCTTCATCCAGGTATGTAAATGCCACTTTGATTGTTCTTATTAAATTATAAGTTTCTCCAAAAATCATATTTATATGTTTCTCAGGTGATATATTATTCATAACAATGACTCCCAGGTCCTTCTCATTTTCTACTTTTTTTATTCCTTCTCCCAAATTATATGATCCTGTTATTCTGTTTTTGCTTTTTCCAAACTCCATTATACTACACTTTTTTGTATTGAACTCCATCTCCCACTTCCTACTCCATTCTTGTACTTTATTTAGATCTCTCTGTAGTGATTCACAATCTTCTTCAGTTTTCACTCTTTTCAGTAGTTTTGCATCATCTGCAAAGAAGCTCATATAGCTTTCAATTCCTTCATCCATATCATTAATATATATAGCAAACATTATTGGGGCCAGAACTGTTCCCTGCGGGACACCGCTTATTACTTCATTCCATTTTGAGTGCTGATCTCTTATCACTACTCTCATTTTTCTTTCTTGCAAAAAGTCTTCCATCCAGTTTAGCAATTTACCTTGTATTCCTCCTTCATATTCTAATTTCTTAAGCAACTTCTTATGTGGTACTTTGTCAAAAGCTTTTTTTAGGTCTAGAAATGCACAATCAGCCCATCCATCTCTTTCTTGTATTATATCTATTAGCCTTGAATAGAAACATATTAAGTTGGTGACGCATGATCGTCCTTGTCTGAATCCAAATTGTCTTGGATTTAGTACATTGTTTTTTTCCAAGTATTTTACCCATCTACTTTTGATAATTCTTTCACATATTTTTGCTATTGTACTTGTTAGAGAGACTGGTCTATAGTTGGTAGGTTCTTCTTTATTTCCTCCTTTATATATAGGTACTATATTTGCTTTTTTCCAATCTTCTGGAACTTTTCCTTCTTTTAAGGAACTGCTTATTATGCTATGTATTTTGTCTGCCAGTTCATTCCTGCATTCTTTCAGAATCCAGTTTGCTATTTCATCTGGCACATGCGATTTTCTGACATCAAAATTACCCAAGTGTGTCAATATTTCATTCTTTGTTACTTCTATTTCTTCCATAGGGGGGACTTTTTCTTTCCACTCAATCTCTTCAGGTTGTATATTTTCCCTTGTAAACACTGTTTTAAAATGTTTGTTCATAATTTCTGCCATTTCCATTTCCTCAGTGTATTCAACTCCTCCTTGTCTTAATTTCTCCAAGTCTTGTTTGGTTTTCAGTTTATTGTTTACAAATCTGTAGAATAGTTTTGGTTGATCTTTACACTTTTCTATAACATCTTTTTCATATTTTCTTTTCATATTTTCTTTTCATATTTTCTTTTGTACATATTCATTTCTATAACCAGTATATATTTTCCATTTTTCAGGTCTTCTGTCTTTTTTCCATCTGGTCCAGGCTTTGTCTCTTTTGTCTTTTAACTCCCTACAACTTTTGTTGTACCAGCATTTTACATATTCTTTTTCTTGTTTTTGTTTTGGGACATACTTTTCCACTCCTTTTTTGTAAATTTTTGTCAAAATATTCCATTTCTCTTCCACTGATGTTTCTTCTTTGTATATTTCTTCCCAGTTTTCTTGTTGAAAGAATTCTCTTATTTTATCAAAGTTTGTTTTTTCATACATCATTCTTCCTTTTCTATATTGTTAATTTCTTTTCATATATTTTTCTTCATTAAGTTCCAGTTCAATCAATATGTGGTCACTTTTACCTATTGGTGTTTTATATTCAATCTTGTCCACTATTCTAGGTTCAGATGTAATTATTAAGTCTAGCCTCGATGGTTCTTCATTTCTATACCTAGTGTTCTCTTGTATCCATTGTGTCATTGAATGGTCAGTAATCATCTCAAGTAGAGCATTTCCCCATGAGTCATCACCACTCTTTACTGTCATTTCTTCCCAGCAGATTTCTTTGCAATTAAAGTCGCCCATCATAACTATTCTTCCTCCGTCTTCCATTATTTTAGTTAATGCTATCTTTGTGTCCTCTAACATACTTTTATGTTCACTCTCCTCCCATGAGGCTGTTTTCGGAGGCACATAATTGATCACAAATTTTCTTCTCTTCTTATCTCCGTCTTCCACTTCTATCATAATCATCTCTACTGTATTCTTTCCATATATGACACCTTTCACGTTTATATCCTTCTTAGTCAGGAACATAACTCCACCCCCTTGTTTTTTCTCTCTGTTTCTAATCCAATAATTGTATGCATCATGTCCTACACTGTTGGGTGGTAGTGGGCCTTTTAATTTTGTTTCTACAATTCCCATTATGTCCAGTTCTTTTTCTTTCAAATAATCATTCAGTTCATTCAATCCTGTTATCAATCCATCTATATTTGTGTAAGACGCTTTTAGTTTTCTGCCACTTCCATTGTGTTCTCTGTTTCCCTTATGTTTTTCTTTTGTATGTCGAACTGCTTTATTTTCATGTTCACTACTCTCCAATAGAATCTCTCTTTCTCTGACTCCGTTCTTTCCTCGTTTTTTGCCTTAGCTTCAAGTCTTTTCTGCTTTTCTGCCTCTCTTTCCTCCTTATTCATTTCTCTTTTTATCCATACCTTTTTATATTGATCATTTGTTGCTAGTTTCCCTGTTTTGGATAGAATTTTCTCTGCCGTTGTTTGTGACCTGAATTTAATCTTAATTGGTCTGGTCTTATCTGTACTATATTTTCCGAGTCTGAATTTTTCCTCAATTTCCTTTATAATTTCTGGTTCATCTTCCTGGACTAATTTTAATAAACTGCTTACTCTTTCATTTTCCTCCTTGATTCTTGCGGTTCTATCTGGGTTATGTTTCTCTTCCATTCCTAATATAATTATACATTTCTTTTGTCAGCTAATTCTCTTACTATATTCTCCTTCTGTCTCATCACTTTAATAACTGAGTCTTCATTATGTTCTTTCAATTGCTGTTTGACTATGTCAGTGAATGAGACCTTATTCCCTTCTTGGGTTGTTCTCCAATTTTTAGCTTCTGTAGCTATTTTCTCTCTGTTTTCATTACTATTCTTCTTCAATTTCTCATTCTCCTCCTTTACATTTCCTAACTGTCTTTTTAGGTCCTCTATTTCTTCAGTTAAGTTTCTGTTTGCCTTCTCTAGTTGTTCCAACCTTTCAATTCTTTGGAAAATGGAGTCAACATTACCTAACTTACGTTCCAAGTCCTCTATCACCTTATCAACTCTCTCCTCTAGTCTTATCAGTCGGGGGGGAGGGGTTGTGTCCCCCCCACCCTCTTTAAATCCCTGGAACATATTCTCGTCACTTTCTACTGTATTGCTCCTCTCTATACTTCTAATCTTTACATTTTTATTAGACATTTCATCCTCACTCAGTCTTTTGTTTACCTTTCGCTTGTCTGGCTGGGCCAAGTCTACTCCCTCCTCATTTCCTTCCATTTCCCTCAGTAATCCCTCCCCTTTTCCTCTTTCCCTACTTTTCCACTACTCCACGAGCAATTTCCCCCCCACCCTGTAAAAACACTAGGCACTTCTCTTTGCGTTGGGATCCACAGACTTCAGTTTTCTTCAGAAAGTCATCCAAGCCGTCCATTCGCTGAAGTGTGTATTTACCTAGTTGTATTTACCTAGTTGTATTTTACGGGAAGGGGAGCTATGCTCGTGAGGTCCCGTCTTCATATCTCATTTTATCTAAACTATTTTTAAATTCATGTATTGTTTTTGCACACACCACTTTCTCATCTAACTTGTTCCAACTGTCTATTGCTCTGTGAGGAAAGCTGTTCTTTTTCAAATCTCTTCTATAGTTGTCTTTTTTTATTTTCTTTCCGTGTCCTCTTGTATTTCTGTCATCCCATTTTATCAGATTCTCTCTATCAGTAATTTCTATGCCTTTCATGATTCTGTAAATAGCTATCAAGTCTCCTCTCTCTCTTCTTTGCTCTAGTGTCTGTAGTTTAAGTTTTTGTAGTCTCTCTTCATATGATAGTTTTGAGAGTGTTGGTGCCAGTTTAGTAATTGCTCTTTGTATTCTTTCAAGTTTTTTTATACATTTTTTTGTACTTGGTGACCATATCGTTGCTGCATATTCCAATCTTGGTCTTATCAGGGTGACTAGGATTTTCCTCACCATTTCTTCATCCAGGTATGTAAATGCCACTTTGATTGTTCTTATTAAATTATAAGTTTCTCCAAAAATCTTATTTATATGTTTCTCAGGTGACATATTATTCGTAACAATGACTCCCAGGTCCCTCTCATTTTCTACTCTTTTTATTCCTTCTTCTCCTAAATTATATGATCCTGTTATTCTGTTTTTGCTTTTTCCAAATTCCATTATACTACACTTTTTTGTATTGAACTCCATCTCCCACTTCCTACTCCATTCTTGTACTTTATTTAGATCTCTCTGTAGTGATTCACAATCTTCTTCAGTTTTCACTCTTTTCAGTAATTTTGCATCATCTGCAAAGAAGCTCATATAGCTTTCAATTCCTTCATCCATATCATTAATATATATAGCAAACATTATTGGGGCCAGAACTGTTCCCTGCGGGACACCGCTTATTACTTCATTCCATTTTGAGTGCTGATCTCTTATCACTACTCGCATTTTTCTTTCTTGCAAAAAGTCTTCCATCCAATTTAGCAATTTACCTTGTATTCCTCCTTCATATTCTAATTTCTTAAGCAACTTCTTATGTGGTACTTTGTCAAAAGCTTTTTTTAGGTCTAGAAATGCACAATCAGCCCATCCATCTCTTTCTTGTATTATATCTATTAGCCTTGAATAGAAACATATTAAATTGGTGACGCATGATCGTCCTTGTCTGAATCCAAATTGCCTTGGATTTAGTACGTTGTTTTTTTCCAAGTATTTTACCCATCTACTTTTGATAATTCTTTCACATATTTTTGCTATTGTACTTGTTAGAGAGACTGGTCTATAGTTGGTAGGTTCTTCTTTATTTCCTCCTTTATATATAGGTACTATATTTGCTTTTTTCCAATCTTCTGGAACTTTTCCTTCTTTTAAGGAACTGCTTATTATGCTATGTATTTTGTCTGCCAGTTCATTCCTACATTCTTTCAGAATCCAGTTTGCTATTTCATCTGGCCCATGCGATTTTCTGACATCAAAATTACCCAAGTGTGTCAATATTTCATTCTTCGTTACTTCTATTTCTTCCATAGGGGGGACTTTTTCCTTCCACTCAATCTCTTCAGGTTGTATATTTTCCCTTGTAAACACTGATTTAAAATGTTTGTTCATAATTTCTGCCATTTCCATTTCCTCAGTGTATTCAACTCCCCCTTGTCTTAATTTCTCCAAGTCTTGTTTGTTTTTCAGTTTATTGTTTACAAATCTGTAGAATAGTTTTGGTTGATCTTTACACTTTTCTATAACATCTTTTTCATATTTTCTTTTTTCCTCTCTGCACTTTTGTACATATTCATTTCTATAACCAGTATATATTTTCCATTTTTCAGGTCTTCTGTCTTTTTTCCATCCGGTCCAGGCTTTGTCTCTTTTGTCTTTTAACTCCCTACAACTTTTGTTGTACCAGCATTTTACATATTCTTTTTCTTGTTTTTGTCTTGGGACATACTTTTCCACTCCTTCTTTGTAAATTTTTGTCAAAATATTCCATTTCTCTTCCACTGATGTTTCTTCTTTGTATATTTCTTCCCAGTTTTCTTGTTGGAAGAATTCTCTTATTTTATCAAAGTTTGTTTTTTCATACATCATTCTTCCTTTTCTATATTGTTCATTTCTTTTCATATATTTTTCTTCATTAAGTTCCAGTTCAATCAATATGTGGTCACTTTTACCTATTGGTGTTTTATATTCAATCTTGTCCACTATTCTAGGTTCAGATGTAATTATTAAGTCTAGCCTCGATGGTTCTTCTTCATTTCTATACCTAGTGTTCTCTTGTATCCATTGTGTCATTGAATGGTCAGTAATCATCTCAAGTAGAGCATTTCCCCATGAGTCATCACCACTCTTTACTGTCATTTCTTCCCAGCAGATTTCTTTGCAATTAAAGTCGCCCATCATAACTATTCTTCCTCCGTCTTCCATTATTTTAGTTAATGCTATCTTTGTGTCCTCTAACATACTTTTATGTTCATTCTCCTCCCATGAGGCTGTTTTCGGAGGCACATAGTTGATCACAAATTTTCTGCTCTTCTTATCTCGGTCTTCCACTTCTATCATAATCATCTCTACTGTATTCTTTCCATATATGACACCTTTCACGTTTATATCCTTCTTTGTCAGGAACATAACTCCACCCCCTTGTTTTTTCTCTCTGTTTCTAATCCAATAATTGTATGTATCATGTCCTACACTGTTGGGTGGTAGTGGGCCTTTTAATTTTGTTTCTACAATTCCCATTATGTCCGGTTCTTTTTCTTTCAAATAATCATTCAGTTCATTCAATCCTGTTATCAATCCATCTATATTTGTGTAAGACACTCTTAGTTTTCTGCCACTTCCATTGTGTTCTCTGTTTCCCTTATGTTTTTCTTTAGTATGTCGAACTGCTTTATTTTCATGTTCACTACTCTCCAATAGAATCTCTCTTTCTCTGACTCCGTTCTTTCCTCGTTTTTTGCCTTAGCTTCAATTCTTTTCTGCTTTTCTGCCTCTCTTTCCTCCTTATTCATTTCTCTTTTTATCCATACCTTTTTATATTGATCATTTGTTGCTAGTTTCCCTGTCTTGGATAGAATTTTCTCTGCCGTTGTTTGTGACCTGAATTTAATCTTAATTGGTCTGGTCTTATCTGTACTATATTTTCCGAGTCTGAATTTTTCCTCAATTTCCTTTATAATTTCTTGTTCATCTTCCTGGACTAATTTTAATAAACTGCTTACCCTTTCATTTTCCTCCTTGATTCTTGCGGTTCTATCTGGGTTATGTTTCTCTTCCATTCCTAATATAATTATACATTTCTTTTTGTCAGCTAATTCTCTTACTATATTCTCCTTCTGTCTCATCACTTTAATAACTGAGTCTTCATTATGTTCTTTCAATTGCTGTTTGACTATGTCAGTGAATGAAACCTTATTCCCTTCTTGAGTTATTCTCCAATTTTTAGCTTCTGTAGCTATTTTCTCACTGTTTTCATTACTATTCTTCTTCAATTTCTCATTCTCCTCCTTTACATTTCCTAACTGTCTTTTTAGGTCCTCTACTTCTTCAGTTAAGTTTCTGTTAGCCTTCTCTAGTTGTTCCAATCTTTCAATTCTTTGTAGAATGGAGCCTACATTACCTAACTTACGTTCCAAGTCCTCGATCACCTTATCAACTCTCTCCTCTAGTCTTATCAGTCTGGGGGGGGTTGTGTCCCCCCCACCCTCTTTAAATCCCTGGAACATATTCTCGTCACTTTCTACTGTATTTCTCCTCTCTATACTTCTAATCTTTACATTTTTATTTGCCATCTCGTCATCCGGTGGTCGTTTCATGTTGATCTTCCGCCCGTCTGCCTGGGCCAAGTCCTCCACATCCTCATTATCTTCCATTTCCCCAGTAATCCCTCCCCCTCTCCTCTTTCCTTACTTTCCCACTACCTCACGAGCAATTCCCCCCCCCCTACAAATACAAAAAGGCACTTCTCTTTGCGTTGGTATCCTCAATCTGCACTTTTCTTCAGAGCGTTCGTCAAGCCGTCCGTTCGTTGAAAGTGTGTGTGTGTGTGTGTGCATATACATAAACCAAATTATTTTCCCCCTTACAAGGAGGTAGCAAAAAAGTATAAAATCCACTCACACCCATTCCATCCCTACATAATCCACTCCCATCCACCCACCTCCCTCCTTCTTATCTTGGCTCCTCTTGATGACAGGTCATCCCTGCATCTTGCCCACTGCCCTGGGTCAGAAGCAGTGTTGCAAGACAGCACATCCACAGCAAGGCAGCTTCATTAAATCAGTGATCCCCACCCTCTCTGTACCCTCATGCAGAAAAAGAGAAGACAGGAGAAATACCTTCATGCTGCATCAAATTAAAGAAGACCCTACCAACTATAGACCAGTCTAACATGTACAATAGCAAAAATTTGTGAAAGAATTATCAAAAGTAGATGGGTAAAATATTTAGAAAAAAACAGCGTGCTAAATCCAAGGCAATTTGGACTCAGACAAGGACGATCATGCATCACCAATTTAATATGTTTCTATTCAAGGCTAATAGATATAATACAAGAAAGAGATGGATGGGCTGATTGTGCATTTCTAGACCTAAAAAAGCTTTTGACAAAGTACCACATAAGAAGTTGCTTAAGAAATTAGAAACTGAAGGAGGAATACAGGGCAAACTGCTTAAATGGATGGAAGACTTTTTGCAAGAAAGAAAAATGAGAGTAGTGATAAGAGACAAACACTCAAATTGGGATGAAGTAATAAGCGGTGTTCCACAAGGAACAGTTCTGGCCCCAATAATGTTTGCTATATATATTAATGACATGGATGAAGAAATTGAAAGTTATATGAGCTTCTTTGCTGATGATGCAAAACTATCAAAAAAAAAAGTGAACAAGGAAGAAGATTGCGAGTCACTACAGAGTGATCTATATAAGGTATGGGAATGGAGTAGAAAGTGGGAGATGGAATTCAACACTAAAAAGTGAAGTATAATGGAATTTGGAAAAAGCAAAAACAGAATAACAAGATCATACAAATTGGGAGAAGGAATAAAAAAAAAGTAGAAAATGAGAAGGACCTGGGACTCATTGTTATGAATAATATGTCACCTGAAAAACATATAAATAAGATTTTTGGAGAAACTTATAATTTAATAAGAACAATCAAAGTGGCATTTACATACCTGGATGAAGAAATGGTGAAGAAAATTCTAATCACTTTGATAAGACCAAGATTGGAATATGCAGCAACGATGTGGTCACAAAGTACAAAAAAAATGTATAAAAAAACTTGAAAGAATACAAAGACCAATTACAAAATTGGCACTAACACTCTCAAAACTATCATATGAAGAGACTAGCAAAACTAGAATTACAGACACTAGAGCAAAGAAGAGAGAGAGGAGATTTGATAGCTATTTACAGAATCATGAAAGGCATAGAAATTATTGATAGAGAGAATCAAGAAAGACAGCTATAGAAGAGATCTGAAAAAGAACAGCTTTCCTCACAGAGTAATAGACAGTTGGAACAAGTTAGATGAGAAAGTGGTGTGTGCAAAAACAATACATGAATTTAAAAATAGTTTAGATAAAATGAGATATGAAGACGGGACACCACGAGCATAGCTCCCCTTCCCGTAAAATACAACTAGGTAAATACAGACACACAAAAAGCTCACAAATGTGGGATGATGGTCACCAAGAAGGATCCCCCAAAATGAAAGAAATAACTGTGATACAGAAAGAAATAAGGGACCAAATAAAGAAACTTGATGTCAGAAAGTCACATGGGCCAGATGGAATAGCGAACTGGATATTAAAAGAATGCATAGATGAACTCACAAGATAATTGACTTCTCACTCAAAGAAGGAAAAGTACCACAAGCCTGGAAAAATGCAAATATTGTACCAAAATATAAGGAAGGAGATAAAAAAAATCCAAACTATAGACCGGTATCCCTTACAAGCACAAATGCAAAAATATGCAAAAGTTATAAAAAATAAATGGACTAAACACCTGGAAGAGAACAAAATACTAAACCCCAACCAATTTGGATTTAGAAGTGGAAGATCATGTACTACAAACTTAATATGCTTTTACTGAAGATTGGTAGATATAATACAAGGAAGAGATGGCTGGGCAGACTGTGCCTTCCTGGACTTACAAAAGGCTTTTGACAAAGTACCACACAAAAAGCTACTAAGAAAAATTGAAACAATAGGTGGAATACAAGGAAAATAATTGGAATGGATGAAAGACTTCTTGAACGGAAGAAAAATGACAGTGGTACTTGGAGAAAAGAACTCAAATTAAGTAAACATGATAAGTAGAGTCCCCCAAGGTTCCACGTTGGCTCCGATAATGTTTGCTGTTTATATAAAAGACATGGATGAAGGAATCGAATGTTATATAAACTTCTTTGCAGATGATGCAAAACTATTGAAGAGAGTAAGTAAAGAAGATTGCAAATCTTTTCAAGAGGACCTGGACAAAGTCTGGAAATGAAGTAAAAAGAATGAAGTGAATTTCAACATTAAGAAATGTAGTATAATGGAATATGGAAAAAGTAAAAATAGAATATCCGGTCAATACAAAACTGGAACAAAGGAAGTTACAAAAGTAAACTCAGAAAGAGACCTAAGAGTAATTACCTCAAAACGACATGTCACCAGACAAACAGGTAAACAAAATAATTGGAGAAACCTACAATTTAACAAGATCAATGAAAGTGGCCTTTGACTACATGGATGAGGAAATGGTAAAGAGAATACTAGTTACACTGATAAGACCAAAATTAGAATATGCAGCATCACTATGGGCACCCAGTACAATAAAAAACAAAGAAACTAGAAAGAATTCAGAGCATTGACAAAGATGCACGTTATGAACAAAGATGGACAAACTAAACTTACTCTGGAGCAAAGAAGAGAAAGAGGCAATTTGATAACCACCTACAGAATTATGAAAGGGATGGAAATCCTTGATAGGGATTATCTACTTAAATGGGACAGAAGAAATACAAGAGGACACGAGAAGAAACTTAAGAAGGACAGTTACAGAGGAGATTTGAAAAAGAACAGCTTTCCACACAGAGTAATAGATACGAGATTTGAAAAAGAACAGCTTCCCACATAAAGTAAGAGATACATGGAATAAATTGAAAGAAAACAGCGAGTGCTAAAACTATACATGATTTTAAGAAAGAACTGGATGCAGAAAGATACAACTGTGGGTCACTACAAGCATAGCTCTTCTGCAAAATATAACTAGGTAAATACAAAAAACATTTGATAAGGTACCACACAAGAAACTAATAAGAAAAATAGAATCAATAGGTGGCATCAGAGGAAAATTATTGGAATGGATGGAAGACTTCCTGACTGGGAGAAAAATGAGGGCAGTAATTGGAGATAAATACTCAAAATGGGAAGAAATGATCAGTGGTGTCCCACAAGGTTTGGTACTGGTTCCAATCATACATACATACCAAAGGCTTTTTCCCCCTTACAAGCAAAAAAAAAAAAAAAAAAAAAAGCATAAAGACCACTCCCACCCACTCCACTCCCCTTCACCACCCACCCTCCCTCTCATATCATGTTTGCCATATACAGTGGCCGCGAAAAGTTTGGGCGCAAAATTATAGGCTCCCAACTTTCAGCTAAACTCAAAACATGCGAAAAATACAACTTTCCGCCCAAACTTTTCGTTATTTTTCAATGCTAGCGTTTGTACCCGTATTTAGCCGAGACAATACGCACTACTTAGCAACTCTGTTTAGGCACACTCGATGTCACGTGGAGTCAGTTTCTAAACATCTCTCACGGGGAGTAGTCTTTTTTTTGCAGTGGTCTCTGTATTTGTGCCTCGATATCTCCGTAATGGGAAGTGGTAAAGAGCTGGGAAGACACAGTTGTTACAATCATAACCCTCTATAAGGAGGGTTATAAGTGTAAAGATATTGCTACTCGTGTGGGAATTGGAGTGCATCAAGTGCAAAAGTAGACCAAGAAATTTCGAGACGGAGGAAGTAACATCATTCCTACTCCAAAGCATCGCTCTGGTCGGCCAAGGAAGATATCAAATCGTACTTCTACGGTTATTAGGAGGCAGTTAGATAAAGATCCAATGCTCACAGCTCGAAAACTGAAAGAAAATAACCCTGCACTGCTGCATGATGTGTCTGTAAGATGTATTTCTGATCATTTAGCCAAAGATTTACAATACCGTAGTTGCTGTGCTAAAGTTCTTCCCCTCCAAAGTGCAAAAAACATACGTGATCGCATAGCATTTTGCAAGAAATATAAGGACTGGTCCTTAGAAGACTGGGAACGAGTATTGTGGAGTGATGAGTCAACGTTTGTGGTGTTGTCGGGCTGCAGGTCGAAGCGTGTGAGGCGCCCCAGGGGGTCTGACCCTAATGACCCTCGCTATACAGCTAAAGTGGTGAAACATGCTGCAAGTGTTATGGTGTGGGGATGCTTTGCATTTGGTGGAGTTAGCAATTTAGTGTTTCTTGCACAAAATGTGTGTGTAAATCAGCACACTTATTTCGAGTTATTGTGTGATAACCTGCCTGAAAGTTTTAAAAAGTGCAATGCTAGTTGGTTTATGCAGGACGGAGCTCCTGCTCACACAGCTCGGTCTGTTACCCAATGGTTAGAAGACTGTGGTGTTGATTACTTCAAAAAATGGCCTGGAAATTCTCCAGACCTAAATCCCATTGAGCACGTATGGCATATAATTAAAAAACAGTTAAGCTAAAAACAGAAATACAGGATATTTGGGATAATATTATTCCTCAACATGTACAAAACCTGGCAAGATGCATCCCGGCACGTTTGGAGGTCATAAAGCTTAAAGGAAAATCGCTTGGTAAATATGGTATGTAATAAGCCATTTATAGGTCTTTAAATGATTATTTAAATGTCACAAGTGTTTACATTTGTTACGCGCCCAAACTTTTCGCGGCCACTGTATATATAATCGACATGGATGAAGGAGTAGAGTGTTATATGAATTTCTTCGCAGATGATGCAAAAATACTAAAGAAAGTAAGAACAGAGAAGGATTGTGAATCATTACAGTTAGACCTGGACAAAATCTCGAAATGGACTCAAAAGTGGGAAGTGAACTTCAATATCAAGAAATGTAGTATAATGGAGTTTGGAAAAAGTAAAAACACAATATAAAAAAATTATAAAATTTGTGAAGAAGTCAAAAAAGTGAACTCTGAAAGAGACCTTGGAGTAATAATCAGCAAAGACATGACACCAGATAAACATATCAACAAAATAGTCACAGAATCTTTCAACCTATTAAGGTCAATGAAAGTGGCATTTGACTACTTGGAGGAAATTATTTAAAAAATATTAGTTACACTAACAAAACCAAAACTGGAGTACGTAGTAATAACACAATGGACACCCAGTACTAAAAAGAATATAAAGAAATTAGAAGGAATACAAAGAGCAACAACAAAGTTGGCACCAGCTCTTTCCAAATTAACATACGAACAAAGATTATCCAAACTGGAATTACCAACACTGAAGCAGAGAAGAGAAAGAGGAGATCTACTGATTATCTATAGCAGTGGTTCCCAAACTAGAGGGTGCGCCCCCCTAGGGAGGCATGAGGAGGATACAAGGGGGACGTGAAGTCATCTGCTCAAAAATATTTGTTTAATTAGAATAAATTCATTCAAAGAACAAATATCTGCCATTACATACATGTAAAGTATAATTATAGCAGTCACTCCAACCCGTTTTCTATTAAGCTAGTTCTCCTTACACGTTTTGGACACGTCACCGATACCAACCACACTGACGCCACTGAGGGACTCATCACAAACTCCCAATACTTCAATCCTAGAATTTCTAATCTTGTGAGGAAGAAGCAGTAGCTAATGTTCAAACTTTTTTTTTTCACTCCCTTTGAACCAAATGTTTCATTTTTAGTTACTTAGAAAAATGTCTCTGGAATGTACTATTATTTTTTTGAGTGGCTTTCATTATTAAAATTTAATACAAACAGAAATCTGTTTTTCTGAACAATGCTAAGAAATAAATGCAAGACTCATTTCACATGAACAAAAGAGGGAGTGGGGGCGTGCGGGTCTACTGGAAGCAAAAAGGGGCATCAGGTAAGATAGTTTGGGAACCACTGATCTATAGCATCATGAAAGGAATGGAAATCCTTGATAGGAATGATTTACTACAATGGGACAATGGAAAAACAAGAGGACACAAAAAGAAACTCAAAAAGGATGCCGTCCCACACATTCCTCTTCAAGGATAAGGTAAAAAAGCCAGGGTAAGGCCCACAAAGAGCACGTGACACTCATCATGTGCGGGAATGCTGCGGGCTTTATGATCAAGCTCGGGCTTATTTTATAAGTCTAGGAATCCACGTGCCTTGAAAAACAAGAAGAAGGCTCTCCTACCCATCTACTGGATGTACAACGTGAAGGCATGGATAACGAAGGCCCTTACAAATGACTGGTTCATCAACGACTTCATCCCTCAGGCTAAGCTGTATTTAGCTGAAAGGGGCCTCCCCATTAAGGTGCTTCTCCTGATGAATTGTGCTGGAGGCCATGCGACTGATCTGCATTATGACTGTGTGCAGATCGAGTTCTTGCCCCCAAACACCACAGCACTATTCCAGGCAATGGATCAAGGTGTCATTCAGGCTTTTAAGGCGCTCTACACGCGGACCACCATGCAGGGCCTGATGGCTGTTGACGAAGACCAAGATGACTTCACACTCACAACGTACTGGCGGACTTTCACAATAGCTTCGTGCTTGAGGAATATCCAGCAAGCGTTACCTGACATGAAGCCCCAAACAATTCATTCCTCTTGGAAGAAGTTGTGGCCTTAAATTGTGAATGATTATGATGGCTTCACTCCTGACAATGTGCATCACTCGGCAGTTGACGAGGTTGTGAAATTGGCTAGACGTCTTCAAAAGGACGGCTTCGATTACATGACTTCTGAAGATGTCAATGGCCTCATTGAATGCCACTCAGAGCCACTGACCGACAAGGACCTTGTTGAAATGACTAAGTTGGCGAGTGAAGAAGAGGACGACGAAAACCCGCAAGGAGGAGGAAATAGAAGGGCATGGCTTAACTCTTGAAGGTCTGCAAGACAGGTGCAATGTCACTAAGGACCTACAATGATGGACGACGACATGACCCGAGCTGTGCACTTCAGCAACCTCATTGACAGTGCCATGACTGCCTACAAGAAGATTTTGGCACAAAAGAAAAAAGAACGTCAGCAACTCCCCATCACCATGTTCCTCACCCGCACGAAACCACCAGCAACAAAACCTTCGCCTTCACCATCACCCTCATTGTCATAGTCATCATTTAAGCCAGATTGCAACAAAATTCTTGAAAAACAAGAAGAAGGCTCTCCTACCCATCTACTGGATGTACAACGTGAAGGCATGGATAACGAAGGCCCTTACAAATGACTGGTTCATCAACGACTTCATCCCTCAGGCTAAGCTGTATTTAGCTGAAAGGGGCCTCCCCATTAAGGTGCTTCTCCTGATGAATTGTGCTGGAGGCCATGCGACTGATCTGCATTATGACTGTGTGCAGATCGAGTTCTTGCCCCCAAACACCACAGCACTATTCCAGGCAATGGATCAAGGTGTCATTCAGGCTTTTAAGGCGCTCTACACGCGGACCACCATGCAGGGCCTGATGGCTGTTGACGAAGACCAAGATGACTTCACACTCACAACGTACTGGCGGACTTTCACAATAGCTTCGTGCTTGAGGAATATCCAGCAAGCGTTACCTGACATGAAGCCCCAAACAATTCATTCCTCTTGGAAGAAGTTGTGGCCTTAAATTGTGAATGATTATGATGGCTTCACTCCTGACAATGTGCATCACTCGGCAGTTGACGAGGTTGTGAAATTGGCTAGACGTCTTCAAAAGGACGGCTTCGATTACATGACTTCTGAAGATGTCAATGGCCTCATTGAATGCCACTCAGAGCCACTGACCGACAAGGACCTTGTTGAAATGACTAAGTTGGCGAGTGAAGAAGAGGACGACGAAAACCCGCAAGGAGGAGGAAATAGAAGGGCATGGCTTAACTCTTGAAGGTCTGCAAGACAGGTGCAATGTCACTAAGGACCTACAATGATGGACGACGACATGACCCGAGCTGTGCACTTCAGCAACCTCATTGACAGTGCCATGACTGCCTACAAGAAGATTTTGGCACAAAAGAAAAAAGAACGTCAGCAACTCCCCATCACCATGTTCCTCACCCGCACGAAACCACCAGCAACAAAACCTTCGCCTTCACCATCACCCTCATTGTCATAGTCATCATTTAAGCCAGATTGCAACAAAATCAATGGTGAGTAGAACCCCTTGCTATTCATACATATCGTTTATTTTAACAATTGTTGTTACTAAAACTGTATGTAGCAAAAGGAACTTAATGATTTTTTCCACTTTGCAATATGTTAGTACATATAGGGGATGTGTAACAACTGATATTTCCGTGTACGGTACAAGTACTGTACATTTCACGTAACAGAGTTTTGTATAGTACAGACGCTCCTCTACTTACGTTCATTTATTTTACGTTTTTTTCAATTTTACGTTTGAACTGACAAAAAAAAATTGTAAATTTTTTTCGAGTGAATTTTTTAGTTTAGCGCACTCTCCGTAGTACGAGACGTTCAAACGATACTTACGCATGATGCTGCGTACATTGTTTACATGGCACAAACGACAGACTGAATGTGCCTTGCCTCCTCCTCCTCCTCCCCCTCCACCATCTCACTTTATGTTGCTTGAATTTAATTTATTTGAAATTAATGTTATTATTTTACAATGTTATGTTTATAATTAATGATTTAGGGGTGTTTTATAAGCTACGGTAATAGAATTTATGGATGTATAGTACAGTATGAACTGTCATACATTACTGGAACATACAGTAACAATTTGCGTTCATTTTCACATTACGTTCTGCCGTTCGGAACATAACTAAAACGTAAGTTGAGGAGCGTCTGTACACAGATTAACTTTTCTTTCAAACAAAAGTGTTTTAAACAGTCTATAAGAGTGTAGGAAAAGGTAATACAGATATAGGGTGGTTTAATATCAGTATGGGGAGGGTTCATATACATTTAAATTATACGTAAATAATAAAATAAATATTTTGTCGCTATTTCTCGGATTTTCACCTTTCATGAGTGGTCCTGGAACACATTAACCGTGAGTAACAAGGGATTACTATATATGTATATATATATATATATATATATATATATATATATATACACACACACACATACTGGTACATATATTTATGCATATATACATATGTATATACATATATTCATATACATATATATATATATATATATATATATATACACACACACACATAGGGAGGAGAAACAAGGTGGAGGAATCATGCTCCTGGTTAAGAAAAACTTAAATGGGGCAAAAGTTACATATGGAGAGAACAGGGTAGAGATGATCACAATAAGAGTTGAACATCTGCAGTGATTTATGTGCCCCCAAAAACCAGGTCTTGGAGAAAGATTACTTCAAAATGTTAGTTGATACAAAATCTTCATTAAATGAGATGCTGAAGGATGGGAGTAATGCAGTATTCCTGGTGATTCTAATTGCAAAGAAATATGTTGGGAAGAGATGATGGTGAAAGGTGGAGAGGATCAATGGGGAAATGTATTACTCAACATGACTATGGAACATACAATGACACAATGGGTAAAGGAAAACACTAGATTTAGAAATAATGAAGGACCATCAAGACTAGATTGATTATTTACATCAGAACCTGAAATAGTAAACAAAATTGAATACAAGACACCAATGGCGAAGTGACCACATATCACTCGAGTTAGAATTAGAGGAGAAAATATATATAAAGAGAAATGAGAAACACAGAAAAGGAATACTTATGTATGGTAAAACAGACTTTGAAAAACTTCAGAAATGTTTTCTTCATGCGAGCTGGGAAAAATTCTACAAAGAAGAAACCAAAGTGGAAGAAAAATGGATGATTTTCATGAAGATCTATAAATAAGGAGTAGATAAACATGTATAAAATAAAAAACAAGGTGTACATTAATTGCTGGTCTAATAGAAGGTGCAGCGAAGTGAAAGATAGAGGTGACAAAGCTTAGAAGAGATGGAGAAAAGACAGGAAACCTAGAAAGTGGCAATTATATGTTAATCAAAGGAATATGTAAAAATACGCAAGGAAACAAAATGTAACTATGGGAAAGACATAACAGAAAAATATAAGGATCAGCCAGAGCTATTCTATATGTAAATGGGAAACTAAAAAACAAACAGGAAATAGTGAAACTACACCAAGGGAACACAAAATACACAGAAGATACCAAAATGGCTAATGTTATGATCAAACACTTCAAGTCTGTTTTCATTAAAGGAAAATATAACATTGGGTTGAAGGGAGACAAGTGACCCCCCCTCCCCCCTGAAGGAAATAGTAGTAACACAGAAATAATGGATCAAATAACGAACCTTGATGTCAGGAATTCGTGTGGCACAGATGGAATAACAAATTGGATATTAAAAGAATGTAAAGAGGAACTAGCAGACAATACAAGAATTTAAGAACAAACTAGATATGGAGATATACAAAGACAGGACACCACAAGCATAGCCCCCCTTCCTGCAAGATACAACTAGGTAAATACACACACACACCTACTGACCATCTATAGAATCATGGAGGGCACAGAAATACTTGATAGAGACGACTTGTTAAATTGGGACAAGAGAAACACAAGAGGACATGGAAAGAAACTCAAAAAGGATAGTTATAGAAGAGATATGAAGAAAAACAGTTTTTCCACACAAAGTGGTGGACACTTGGAACAAACTGGACAAAACAACTAGTGTGTGCAAAAACCATACACAAATCTAAGAGCAAACTAGACACTGCAAGATACAAAGGCAGGACACCACGAGCGTAGCTCCCCTTCCTGTAAGATACTAGGTAAATACACACACACACATGAACAGATGTGAGTGAATGGCTAGAAAATGAGCTCTTGTACAGTGCTTTTTCACTGACTACAAGAGGAAACACCTAGTTATAATTACGAAAGAGAAGCAGTTGTGTTTATTGAGGGAATTTGGTAAAATAAGTTTCAAGTAAAGAGTGTATTAGATACACAAAATGGAGAAAGAAAAAAGAAGAAAAAGTGAACCTACGAAGAAGTTTGAAAGTGAACAGAGTCAAGTCACTGCTGGGGGTAACAATGTTTTTTCAGGATTTCCAAAGGGAGGATTATTAGGCAGAGGTTTAGATGCTGATTTGTTGGAGGAATTAATAGATTTGAAAGATGAATATGGGGCAATGTACAGAGATATACCAACTACAAAGAGCTAATGATGAGATGAACAAAAAGTTTAATGATCTAAAAAACGAATTAAATATGGTCAGAAGTGACAATGAAAGAATGAAATATGAAGATAAAAGTAAAAATGATGAGTTGAATAAAGAAGTCAAGGAACAAATACAAGCAGTGACCGAGAAAGTAGTAGAAACAATTATGGAGACAGATCTCCTAGAAATAATCAATGGAAGCTAGAACAAGAAAATCAGAAAATAACCTTTGAAGAAATAGTACAACAGCAAGTAGAGGAAAATGCTAAAGAAACAGTAAAGAAAAAGAAAACAGGGTAAGAGACACAGCGGATAAGAAAAAGTGCACTGTAGTTTATGGTAAAGAAAAACAATGTACACAGATACCAAATAGAAAGAAATTGCAAAAGCAATTCTGAAAGAGATACATGAGGGAGAGGTAATGGACAAAGAAATATAAGTACATAGGATGAGACAGTACTCTAGAGAAAAACAGTATAGGCTACTAAAAATCAAACTAAGGTCTCAAATGATAGATGAAGTACTATCAAAGTCAGCAAAGCTGGCAAATAGTGAAAATTACAAAAATGTATGGATAAAAAAAAGAAGCGAGTGATGAGGAAAAAGAAAAAGACACTTAAAAATGAAGAAAATGAAAAAATGAGAGAAGAACAGACTGGTGATGAGGAAAAAGAAAAAGACACTTAAAAATGAAGAAAATGAAAAAATGAGAGAAGAACAGACTGAAAAGATTGAGTTTTTTTTAGAGTACTGGACCTGAGGCTGATAAAATGGTACATAAAAAAAAAGGAAATGCAATAAAAAATAAATAAATAAATAACATATACTAACATAGACAGCATGATTTCAGGGCTAAACAAATTAAACAACTCCGTAAAGAAACCAGACACCATGGGTATTGTGGAGACAAAATTGAAAGGTCCACTACCATCAAATACTGTGGGACAAGGTCTATACAATCATTGGGCAAAAAATAGAAAGGAGAAACAGGGTGGCAGAGTCCTGTTTTTGACTAAGAAAGGCTTAAATGTGACAAAGCTAATTGAAGGAAAAAATAATGTGGAATTGATTATGATTAAAGTTGAAATGAGAGACAAGAAAAGTAGAAAATTTGTAGTAATATATGTGCCCCCAAAAATAGAGTCTTGGACAGATTGTGATCATTCCAAAATGCTGGAAGACACAAAGAATGCATTAATTGAATTACTGAAATGAGGAGGAAACATAGTAATCATAGATGACTTTAATTCAAAAGAAATGTGTTTGGATGAAATGACCCTTGGGGAAATAATCTACTGGATATGACCATTGAATACACATTGACTCAATAGATAAAGGAAAATACCAGGTATAAAAACAATGAAGAACTGTCGAGACTAGATTTAATATTTACATCAGAGCCTGAAATTATGGATAAAATGAAATACAAGACACCAATTAGGAAGAGTGACCACATAATATTAGAGTTTGAACTAAAAGAACAGATTTGAGAATAAATGAGAAACACAGAAAAGGAAGACTAATTTACAATAAAACAGATTTTGAGAAACTCAGAAAATTCTTTTAAAATGCAAACTGGGAAAACTTCTTAAATGAAGAAACAAAGATGGAGGAGAAATGGAACATATTAAAAGAAAATAATAACAAGGAAATTGACAAATATGTACCAAAGAAGAAACAAGAATGGGTGTACATGAAGTGCTAGTATAACAAAAAATGTGACAAGGCTGAAGATAGAAGAGACAAAGCCTGGAGAGAGGGAAAAAAAAAAAAAAAAAAAAAAGGTGGCATATATATAAAACTAAGAAATGAAAATGTAAAAATATGCAGGGAAGAAAAGATAAACTATGAAAAGGACATAACAGAAAAATGCAAGGGCCAACCTAAACTATTCTACAGGTATGTGAATGACAAGCTAAAAAATGAACAAGAAATAGTGAAACTGCATTAAGGGAATTCTGAATATATAGATGTAGAAATAGCTGAAATTATGAACAATTTAAATCTGCATTCACAATTGTAAGTACACAAAATTGGGAGGATAGAAAGATCCCCCTAATGAAAGAAATAACTGTGACACAGATGGAAATAAGGGACCAAATAAAATACCTTGATGTCAAAAAGTCACACGGGCCAGATGGAATTGCAAATTGGATGTTAAAAGAATGTACAGATGAACTAACAGACAAAATACACAAGATAATTGATTTCTCACTCAAAGAAGGAAAAGTCCCACAAGATTGGAAAATGCAAATATTGTACCAATATACAAAGGAGGGGACAAGGAAAATCCAACTTAGACCAGTCTCCCTTACAAGCACAGTAGAAAAAAATGTGAAAAAGTTATCAAAAGTAAATGGATTAAACATCTGGAAGAGAATAATATACTAAATCCAAAACAATTTGGATTTAGATGTGGAAGATCATGTGCCATAAACTTGATTTACTTTTACTCTAGGCTAATAGAAATAATGCAAGAAGGGGACAGATGGGCAGATTGTGCCTTCTTAGATCTACAAAAAGCATTTGATAAAGTACCACACAAAAAGCTACTGAGAAAAATTGAAATAACAGGTGGAATACTAGGAAAGTTATTGGAATGGATGGAAGATTTCTTGAACGGGAGAAAAATGAGGGTGGTACTCAGAGACAAGAACCTGACCTGGGAAGAAATGATAAGTGGAGTCCCACAAGGTTCTGTATTGGCTCTGATAATGTTTGCTATATATATAAACGATATGGATGAAGGTGTGGAATGCTATATGAACTTTTTGCAGATGATGTAAAACTAAAGAGAATAAGTACAGAGGAAGATTGTAAATCACACAAAAAAAAAAAAAAAAAAAAAAAAAAAAAAAAAATTGGAGTCAAAAGTGTGAAGTGAACTTCAACATCAAGAAATGTAGTATAATGCAATTTGGAAAAAGTAAAAATAGAATATCAGGACAATATAAAATTGGTACAAAGAAGTTAAAACAGTTAATTCTGAAAGGGACCTAGGAGTAATTATCAGCAATGACATGGCACCAGACAAACATATCAACAAATTATTTAGAGAAACTTTCAATTTATTAAGATCAGTGAAAGTGGCTTTTGACTACTTCAATGAAGAAATGGTAAAGAAAATATTAGTTACATTGATAAGACCAAGATTGGAGTATGCTGCAACACTATGGAGACCCAGTACTAAATAGAATATAAAGAAATTAGAAAGAATCCAAAGAGCAACAACAAAGATGGCACCAATTCTCTCCAAACTGACATACAAAGATTTTCAAATTTGAACTGCAAAGAACGGAACAAAGAAGAGAAAGAGGAGATCTACTGACCATCTACAGAATTATGAAAGTGATGAAAGTCCTCGATAGAGATGATTTACTAAAGTGGTATAAAAGAAAAACAAGAGAACATGAAAAGAAACTTAAAAAAGGATAGTTATAGAAGAGATCTGAAAAAGAATAGTTTCCCACAGAGTGGTGGATATATGGAATAAATTGCATGAGGAAACAGTGAGTGCAAAAACTATACAAGAATTTAATAATAAACTTGATGCTGAAAGATACAAAGACGGGTCACTACAAGCATAGCTCTCTTCCCACAAAATACAACTAGGTAAAACTAGGTAAATACACACACACACACACACATACAAACATATTATATATATATATATATATATATATATATATATATATATATATACACACACACACACACATCATTTAGGAGAAACCTTTCCATACTGGTTGATACTTTTAATTTTGTTCTGGCTGAAGTTAAGTTATTTTGTTCATTCATGTGATGACATATCACTAATAATGGAGTTAAAAACATGTGACCAAAGGGCTGCCTATCCTGTCTAAGTCTTAAGTAACGACTGTTTGTAGTAAACAATTTTAGGGTTGATGGGCCCCTCCATACCTTCTGGCCGCCAGCCATCCTACAGGGAACACTTACCTGAAAGAGAAAGAGATCATTTCAAAATGGGTTATAATATAAAAGAAATACATAAACAAGTAAACTTATCTATGTAAATAATAATGGTAAAAGAAAGAAGAGAAACACGTATATTTCACATAGAAATAAAATAATTTCCATTTTGCCATGTTTCTCAATAATTCATATACTTTTCTGTCACTTTTATTCCAAGTCTGCTCCATGCATCACCATGGTTAAAATAACTTCATACAACCTTTGCTTTGCATTCATCCCAAATATTTACTTGCTTCCTTTATAGTTCACCTCCACATTTACATCTTTCATCCTTCAATTCAACTTGCTATAATTGTCATTCCTTGCACATTTCATCCCTATGTTTGCCCATGTTCACTGAATTTCCTTCTCTTGTATACCTTATCAAATTCAATCATCAACTACTTTAGCTACAAATCCAGTGTTATCTGCAAATGACTGGTTCACTTTCCATGTCCTTCGTTTCCATTCATATGCTGTACAAATTGACGAAATATGGCAACATTATGAGCCTTATGCAGCAGCAAATTCACCTCAAACCATTAACTTTCCATTACTGATTCTCACACATGCCCTATTATTCAAGAAAACACTTTTGCCTGCTTTCAGCAGAACTCATCCCATTTTATGTATTTATAATATGTTCTACAGAACTGTCAATCCAAATGCTTTAAAGGCCAAAAAATGTCCATTGAGGCCTTCATTAGACCTGATGGATTCAATTACATTATGTGGTGTAAACCCAACTGATACAAAAAATCCAGGAGGAATAACAGTTGTGTCTGGAGAGAAAGAGAAAAAGAGAAATATATATACAAATCTGATTAACTTGCCGTTTTGAAGAAGGTTTACATCTAGTTAAGTCTGGAGTAAGCTAGAATGAGGGCGTTAGAGATGGAGAAGAGAAGTGGAGAAGGGGGAACAGAAATGGGAGGAGGGGGGAGAAGAGAATGTGGATGATGGAGGAAGAAAAGGGGGATGATGGAGGAAGAAAAGGGGGATGATGGAGGAAGAAAAGGGGGATGATGGAGGAAGAAAATGGGGTGATAGGGGAAGAAAATGGGGTGATAGGGGAAGAAAATGGGGTGATGGGGGAAGAAAATGGGGTGATGGGGGAAGAAAATGGGGATGACAGGGGGCAGAGAAGGTGGATGATGGGGGAGAATAAGATAAGGTGGATGATGGGAGGGGGAAGAGAAGGTGGATGATGACGGGAAGAGAAGGTGGATGATGACGGGAAGAGGTGATGGGGGAGGAGATGGTGGATGATAGGGGAGGAAGAGAAGGGGGGATGACAGGGGAAGAGATGGGGAATGACGGGGGAAGAGATGGGGAATGACGGGGGAAGAGATGGGGAATGACGGGGGAAGAGATGGGGAATGACGGGGGAAGAGATGGGGAATGACGGGGGACGAGAAGGGGAAATTACGGGAAAAGGAGGAGGAGGATGTAAGGGGGAAGGAAAGGGAAGGGGAAATCGGGGATGATGTTGGGGTAGGGGGGAAGGGAAGGGGGGAAGAGAAGGGGGATTACCGGGGGAGACAAAGGGGATGGTGGTGCGGGGGAGGGAGAGACAGGGGATGACGGGAGGGGGGAGGGAGAGACAGGGGATGACGGGAGGGGGGAGGGAGAGACAGGGGATGACGGGAGGGAGAAGGGGGGAGGACCGCGGGGGGAAGAGAAGAGAAGGGGTATAAGAAGGTGAAGGAGGGATGGAAGAGGAGGGTAGAAGAAAGGATGGAGGGGGCGAAGAGGTGGAGGAGGAGGATGGAGTAAGAGAAGGAAAGAAGAGGGAGGAGGAGGGATGGAGGGAGGAGGAAGGATGAGGATGAGAAGGATGAGGATGAGAAGGATGAGGATGAGAAGGAGGAGGAGAAGGAGGAGGAGGAGGAGAAGGAGGAGGAGAAGGAGGAGAAGGAGGAGGAGGAGGAAGAGGAGGAGGGGGAAAGGCGGACGTGGATAGGGGGGAGAAGGTGGAGGAAAGGGAACGTGAGGGGAGGGAAGGGAGGGAACGTGAGGGGAAGAAAGGGAACGGGAGGGTTGGAGAGGGAACGGGAGGGGTGGAGAGGGAACGGGAGGGGAAGGGAGGGGAGGGAACGGGAGGGGAAGGGAGGGGAGGGGAGGGGAGGGGAAGGGAGGGGAAGAGAGGGAAGGGAAGGGGAGGAGAGAAAACGGGAAGAGAGGGAAGGGGAGGAGAGAAAACGGGAAGGGGAGGAGAGAAAACGGGAAGAGAGGGGAAGAGAGGGAAGGGAAGGGGAGGAGAGAAAACGGGAAGGGAGGGAACGGGAGGGGAGGGGAAGAGAGGGAAGGGGGGGAGGGGAAGAGAGGGAAGGGGGGGAGGGGAAGAGAGGGAAGGGGGGAGGGGAAGAGAGGGAAGGGGGGAGGGGAAGAGAGGGAAGGGGGGAGGGGAAGAGAGGGAAGGGGGGAGGGGAAGAGAGGGAAGGGGGGAGGGGAAGAGAGGGAAGGGGGGAGGGGAAGGGGGGAGGGGAAGAGAGGGAAGGGGGAGGGGAAGAGAGGGAAGGGGGGAGGGGAAGAGAGGGAAGGGGGGAGGGGAAGAGAGGGAGGGGAAGAGAGGGAAGGGAAGGGGAGGAGATAAAAAGGGAGGGGAGGGGAAGGGAGGGAACGGGAGGGGAGGAGAGGAAAGGGAAACAGAGGGAACGAGATGGGAGGAGAGGGAAAGGGAGAAGGCATGGGAGAGGATGGGATGGGAGGGGGGGAGAGGGAACCAGAGAGGATGGGAGGGGAGGGGAGGGGAGGGGAGGAGAGGGAAGGGGAGGAGAGGGAAGGGGAGGAGAGGGAAGGGGAGGAGAGGGGACGGGAGAGGAGGTGAGAAGAGGGGACGGGAGAGGAGGTGAGAAGAGGGGAGGGGACGGGAGGGGAAGGGAGGAGAGGGGACGGGAGGGGAGGTGAGGAGAGGGGACGGGAGGAGAGGGGACGGGAGGAGAGGGGACGGGAGGGGAGGGAAGGTAAGGGGAGGAGAGGGAAGGGGAAGGGCAGTGAAAGAACGGGAGGAGGAGGTGAGGAGAGGGAACGGAAGGGGACGGGACGGAAGGGGACGGGACGGAAGGGGACGGGACGGGAGGGGACGGGACGGGAGGGGAGGGGACGGGACGAGAGGGGAGGGGAGGGGAGGGGAGGGGAGGGGAAGGGAGGAGAGGGAAGGGGAGGGGAAGGGAGGGGAACGGGAGGGGGAGGGAGGGAACGGATGGGGAGGGGGAGGGAGGGAACGGATGGGGAGGGGGAGGGAGGGAACGGATGGGGAGGGGGAGGGAGGGAACGGATGGGGAGGGGGAGGGAGGGAACGGATGGGGAGGGGGAGGGAGGGAACGGAAGGGGAGGGGGAGGGAGGGAACGGGAGGGGAGGGGAGGGGGAGGGAGGGGAAGGGAGGGAACAGGAGGGGAGGGGAGAAGAGGGAACGGGAGGAGAGGAGAGGGAACAGGAGGAGAAAGGACTGAGAGGATTGGGAAAGGACTGGGGAGAAGGGAGGAGAGGAAAAGGGAGAGTAAATGGGGAGAGTAAATGTGGAGAGGAAAAAGGAGAGAAAAGATGGAAGATGATCAGGAAAAGGAGGAGAGTGCAGAGAGGGAAAAAGAGGGGGGAGGGGGAGGAGAGGGAAAAGGAAGGAAAATGGGGCGGGGAGGGAGAAATAAAGGAGTGGGAAGAGAGGCAATTGGAAGGATTAAGTAAAAGGAGAGGAAGAGAGGGAAACTTTGGTATGGAGGAAGGAGGGAAAATGAGGAGGAAAGGAGGGGAAGGAAGGAGGAAGAAGGAGGAGGGGGAAGGAGGGAGGAGGAGGAGGGAGGAGGGGGAAGGGGGGAGGAGGAGGGGAAGGGGGGAGGAGGAGGGGAAGGGGGGAGGAGGAGGGGAAGGGGGAAGGAGGGAGGAGGAGCATTAAGTTCCACTGTGTTGAGCCTGCCAGAGGACACAGTGCCAACAGGAAGAGGACAGAGTGCCAATGAAGGGAAAGGCCCAGCATGGACACGAAGACACCTGGTTGCAAATCAATGCATGAATTCCACCACCACTACAAAGAGATCCTGTAAGATGGACGGCAAATCAAAGCTGCCCAATTTTCAAAACTTCCTCACCTCCATCAAGAGATACGTCCTTGGGGGGGCCCGACATTCAGTTTTGAGACTGGGACCAAGATTTCTATCACCTTCAACTGTAATTCTTACACTTCTTCTCACAGGGCAACTGCCCACCTCTACTTACTACTTTCAGTTGGTGGCAGAGAAACAGTCTCACTCTAATACAACTGAGACAACACTCCAAAGTTTCTTCCCCGAGAAGATCTGTTGGAGGCCCTGAAGACAAACTGTCAGCCACTGTGTGGATGCAGGAAGTTAGTACTCTGGTACCTGTCCTCCCAAACCACCTTCTACCTAGACATGCACATGTATCACGTGAAACACAACATATATCTAGTTTCACCTTGCATGCACCACGCTTAACAACACAAACTAATACATCAAGAATTGGAGCTGCAGTGAACACCTATCTACACTATATTCTTTAAAATAAGGGCTTCTTCCCCTTATCAGAGAGGTAGCCAAGTCAAGGCACTCACCCATCCCACTCCCATCCACCACCCTTTCCTTCCTCTCATCTTAGCTCCTTGTGGATGAAGGGGCATCCCTGTCTCCCACCCACTGTCCAGGTCAGAAACAATGCAGCGAGACACAGTACATCCACAGTAGGGCCACTTAACTTACACGGCGACCCTTCCTATTAGTTCCTTCAAGTGGAAAATAGAGCATACACAGAGAAGTCCTTTCAGGCAGTCAAAATCTCAACAACCATACACAACTATTCTCCACTAACACCTATCTCCAGCCTTCCTTCACTGATCAACAGACATTCCCCCTCCTGCTTTGTCAAAGCCCATTTCATCCCATCTCATCCCTGGTTGTCCCCCAAGTTGACTCCATCCACCTCGACTTTCCACACCTCTTTAGCTAACATTTCTTCACTTGTTCTTTCCACAAGCCCAAAGCATCCCAATAATCTTTCATCACCTCTATCTGCCAGTTCCCTCTCCATCCCTGTTTTCCTCTTTTCCCATTCTATCCAACTTTGTAACTTCTACCATAATTCTCAGATGCTTCATCTCAAACACATTTAAACTTCTTTCTGACTTTCTTAAATTCAAAGTCTGACCCATACAGTATCATAGACATGATCTTCAGACAATCTCCTCTTTGCATCCATTCCCAAATACCTATATCTCATGGTACATTTCAATCCCCCTCAAGACATTTAGTTGCTTCTCTCAATCTAGTTGACCTCCACCTCCACTCCTCCATTTCCTGCCACATGCAACCCCAAACACTTAAAACTATCTACTCCCAATTTCCTGCCATTCTCTCCCCTTGTTTATCTTATCACCTTATCTTTATCCACATTTACCTTCAACTTTCTCCTTTTTCATACCTTCCCAAACTCCATCACTAACTGCTTTAATCCCTCCTCTGACCTTGGCACAAGCACAAAGTCGTCTGCAAATAACAACTGGCTAACCTCTCACTTCTCTCCACTATCTCTAACCATCTCCAATCTCCTGCCCATCATCCTTACGTTTACCTCCCTTATCCCACCCAGGTACATACTGAACAGTCATGGTGACATGATACAGCCCCACCTTTACCTCAAACCACTTGCTCTCTCCATTTCCAATCCTAACACAAGCTCTGTTACTATTGTAAAAACTCTGGACTCTCCATAGCAACATTCCCCCAATCCCATTTATCTGCAATACCTCCCACAGTGCATTCCTGTCAACCCAGTCATAAGCCTCCTCCAAATCCATAAAGGCCCAAACAACATCATTACCTTTTGCCAAAACCTTCTCACAAAAATCTGATCCATGCATCCTCTACTTTTCCTAAACCAGTAATAATCCTCCCCAATTATTCCCTCTATTCCCCTCCTAATTCTCTCAAAAAACTCACATATGCCTTTCCAACTAAACAAACTGATCCCTCAAACCATTACAATAATAAGTGTCCCCTTTTCCTTTGTAAAACAGAACTCTACAGGTGCTCCTCCAGTTCTCTGGCATTCTACCCTCCCTTAGACACACATTAAATAACCTCACTATCCAGTCCACTATAACAAAATTTCCCTTTTTTAATCATTCCACATGATACCCATCCAATCCAGGTGCTTTACCATCTCTAATAATTTTCAAAACTCCTTGTACCTCATCTTCTCTTATATCTCTTCCATTTTCTTCTCCAATCACAGTCATTTTCTTAGTGCCTCCTACTGCCACAATCAATCCCTATCATCCTCCACATTCAACAGCTTTCTAAAATACTCTGCCCATCTTCCCCTCACCACTTTCACTTTCATTAACATCTGTATCTTTTACCTTTTCCTCTCTGCCTGACTCACCCCTAACTCTCTTAGCCCCTTCTCTGGCAACAAGTATACTAGTTTTCTCAGCTCTCTCTCTCTCTCTCTCTCTCTCTCTCTCTCTCTCTTTTTTGGAGTTGGATGAGTCACGTGTGTGCTTGGCACCAGTTTCCCCAGTCCCCTCAAGGAATTCCGAGAGATACACACATTTCCACCCTTCACCATACATTTTACTTTTATTTTTTTTGCTTACTATTAGACCATAATGAACATAAATAACAATTCAAGCAACAATGTAGTGTCATATAAAAACCTAGAGGACTCTGATAGTGAGTCTGACTGTTCAATGGCATCACTTTCAGAAGATAAAGACTGATAGTGAGTCAGAATTGCTACTCATCAATTGAACCTCCTATGGTTGCCAAATGAAAGCCTCACCCCTCCTTGTCCCCCTTTTCCTTTCACTGGAGACCCAAATATTTCACATGAAATCAATGCAGAGGATGTGGAACCTCTTGATTTTTTTATTATTTTTTTTTTTTATGAATAACTTATATTTGTACTGAAACAAATCACTTTGCTGAGCAAACAGGGCAGAATGACAGGAAATGCCAAACCACGACATAAGCAGATTTTTTTTTTTTTTTTTTAGTAGTACTAAATACATTACGAGAGATTGTGAAAATGCCAGAGCAGGAAATGAACTGGCTAAAATATAACTTATTAGAGGCCAATTTTCATAAGGTACAAGGTCAAATAGTACTACAGTGGTAGTGGAAAGTTTGGGTACAAAATGACAGGCACCCAAACTTTTTGCTAAGCTGTAAGGTAATGACCTTGAAAAGGTACAAGGTCAAATAGTACTACAATGGTAGTGGAAAGTATGGGCACAAAATGACAGGCGCCCAAACATTTTGCTTAACTCAAAACATAAAAAATACCTATGACCTTGAAAAGGTACAAGGTCAAATAGTACTACAATGGTAGTGGAAAGTTTGGGCACAAAATGACAGGCACCCAAACTTTTTGCTAAGCTGTAAGGTAATGACCTTGAAAAGGTACAAGGTCAAATAGTACTACAATGGTAGTGGAAAGTATGGGCACAAAATGACAGGCACCCAAACTTTTTGCTAAACTCAAAACACACACAAAATACCTATGACCTTGAAAAAGTACAAGGTCAAATAGTACTACAGTGGTAGTGGAAAGTTGGGGTACAAAATGACAGGCACCCAAACTTTTTTACAAAATGACAGGCACCCAAACTTTTTGCTAAGCTGTAAGGTATTGACCTTGAAAAGGTACAAGGTCAAATAGTACTACAATGGTAGTGGAAAGTATGGGCACAAAATGACAGGCACCCAAACTTTTTTCTAAACTCAAAACACATAAAAAATACCTATGACCTTGAAAAGGTACAAGGTCAAATAGTACTACAATGGTAGTGGAAAGTTTGGGTACAAAATGAAAGGCACCCAAACTTTTTGCTAAGCTGTAAGGTAATGACCTTGAAAAGGTACAAGGTCAAATAGTATTACAGTGGTAGTGGAAAGTATGGGCATAAAATGACAGGCACCCAAACTTTTTGCTAAACTCAAAACACATACAAAATACCTATGACCTTGAAAAGGTACAAGGTCAAATAATACTACAATGGTAGTGGAAAGTTTGGGCACAAAATGACAGGCACCCAAACTTTTTGCTAAGCTGTAAGGTAATGACCTTGAAAAGGTACAAGGTCAAATAGTACTACAGTGGTAGTGGAAAGTATGGGCACAAAATGGCAGGCAGCCAAACTTTTTGCTAAACTCAAAATGCATGAAAAATACCTATTTCCAATCAAACTTTTCCTTATTTTTCAATGCTAGTGTCTGTACCGATATTTAGACAAGACAATATGAACCACTTACAATATGGAGGAAGACTGAAGTGAAAATAGGATAGGTAAGGAGAGATGAAAGACATAGCAAAGTCTTACAAGAGAAACAAGGTTTCATAGAGAAACAAAATTGAAGCCCAGCCCAATGTACAATGGCTACTTCAATTAACTGAGTTGAAGTTAGAAATGGAAAGACTCCTACAACAGCATGAGCAATGATTAATTTGGATAAGCAGGGAGAGATATTGTAATAAAAGCTAAACAACTTGCCCCCAATTTTGATGAAAGGGAACCAGAAATGTTCTTTACAACATTCAAAGGCACAGCTAGATAAATGGGACAGAAAAGAGGCCTTTGGTTAGCAATGATAAAACCTAACCTACCCCCAAAACCTATAGTGTGTACATGGTATTTGAAAAAAGAAGATACATATAATTATGATCAAATTAAAGATGAAATACTAAAGGCATATGAAATTACCCCCAGAACATTTCAGAAAGAAATTCAGAGAAGTTAGGAGGGATATTGATTATGGATATATGGATCTAGCCAAGAATGTAAAGAGTAACTCAGACAAATGGCTACATGTGGAAAATGTGGTAACTACTGAGAAAATCAGAGGTATTTATGATTGAACAATTCCTTAATCTACTGAACAATGAGGCTAGGTTATGTGTGACCAAACAAAAGTGTGAGACTTGTTGTAGGCGGCAAATTTTGAAAAAAAATTCACATTAAGGACAAGGAGAAATATGATACTAACTTTGAGGGGTGAGAACAGAGGAGGTGTATGTGATTCTGAGTCAGATGTGTGGGGCCACAAGTAGGAGACAGTTGGAGGAGACAAGTCCAGTGCTTTCACTGTGGTAGATTTGGGCACAGAACTCAGAATTGTTATGCTAGGCCTAATGGACAAAGGTACAGGCAGGAAATGGGAAACAAGCAAACCAGGCAGGAGATAATGTGTGTAGAAGGAAATAGGAGGGAAATGGATCACAATAGATGCTATATCTGCGGTAAATACGATCAGGGGATGGAAAATTGCCCCCAAGGGAAATAGAAGCAAGGGGGACACACACAACTGGAAACAAGGAAAGGACTCTAGCAGGACAATGGAGAAGGAAGTAGCAGGGAATAAAGATGATAACAATTGCTGTGTAGGTGAAAAGTAGGTTAGACAAGATGAAAGATACATGAGTAAGTCAAAAGTGGTTGCCTTATGTGAAAGATGCCAAGACAGGAGTAGAGGGAAGTGAGTGGAAATGTTAAGTCAAGGCTCTGCAAGAGACAGGGGTATCCTACACCACTAAAAGGTCAAATGGGATACCAGGATTAGAAAATAGAAACACAAGTCAGTTTACCATGGGATTAGCCAGCAAAGTAATGACACTAGCACCCATAGCTAAGGTATTACTTGAAATAGCTGGTAGGACAGTCAGCATTGAAGTAGGAACAGCAGAACTTCCTGTGAATGGGATAGATGTCCTCCTCAGGAATGATATAAGATAGTCCAGGTTAGACTAAAGACTGTAAATGACCCTACAACCAGACAAACTATGATGAATCTGACAAAGAGGACACAGCAACAGTCATTACCAGATCTCAAACCAAGAAAGCATGAGAGGAATATGAAAAAAATGGAGACAACCTCAACTTCCCATTTGAAGATGTTGCAGACAAGACCCCAAAAGAATCTCGAGATGAACTTAGTGTGGAAGAGAAGTGGGTAGCAACAGAAGATGTAGGAGACCAGGGAAGTGATGCCCAAGCAGAAGAAATGATCCTTGAGAAACCCATAAAAGAGAGGAACTCATCCGACTACAACAGGAGGATCAGGAACTGAAGGAGATGCACCAAACAGCTGAGGAGGAGGAGCAGAAAGAAGAGGAGTAGAGCAAGACCAAGTTCATCGTGGAAGATGGTGTACTTCTGAGAAAATATCAAGCATCAGAAAAGGTAGGTGATGTTATCACACAAATTGTAGTTCCACAGAAGATTGTGAGGCTGGTTCATGAGGCTACCTGCATCCACCTTGGAGTCACCAAGACTAAACAGTTAGCACTCAACCATTTTTGTTGGCCATGTTTGTTGGGAGATGTTAGGAGGATAGTTAGGCAATGTATAGTGTGTCAGATGACCAGGAAACATAATGGCACTCTTCCCTGCCATGACAATATTGTCCACATAAGCATAGGTCCATGCAGATTGTGTTGCTTAATGTTGTCAATAGTCCTTTGGAAGCAAGCATTGACATTCATAACACTGAATGGCACTCTGTGGAAATGATATAGTTTGCCATTCACTTCAAAAGCAGTATATGGCTTGTCCTCTTCCTGTACAGGTATCTGGTGATAAGCACTGTTCAGGTCCAGTGATTGATTGATTGATTGATTGATTAAAGGTTATCTGGCGTCATAACTGCCAAGGCCATAGATGCCGAATTGTTAAATTCTATGATTCAATTTTGGGTATAGATTATAATAATAATAATTAGTGATTTACTATGTGTCGATGAAGGTAAATATTAATAAATCTAAATTCATTATCAGGTATTAGTTATTAAATGGTGTAATGGTTATATACATACTGGGGTATGGTGTTAAATTATGTTAAAATCTGAATAGAGTTAAAAGCATTTGGTTTTGATTATTATTGTTATTACACATGTTAGGACCAACCAGTCCAAAGAGTCTAACCAGCCCCTTATAGTGTTGGTCTGGGAAAATTTGAGAAGATTGAGTAAATATATATATGTAGGAGTATATCCAATGAAATGAGTGTGGTAGGATTATATTTCAATATTAACTTGTATTTGTTACTAAATTTTATCAAGTAGGTTAACTTCTATTAAGAATTTAATGACTCCCTCATAATTATACTGCAGTTCTTTTCCCAATATCTTGGCCAAATTATAGTTACCATCGCTCTCTTTCTTATTTGGAAGTGACACTCTCTCAGTTCTCTGTGACTAGGATTGATTTGATTTATGAAATTTTTGGCTTGAAGGCCAAGTGCTGGAGCCGGTAGGCCATTCAATGCATATCCATCATATACAAATAAAAACATTCAAGTAAACAGTAAAAACAATAAGCACTCACAAAAACCACATCAAAACAATATACACATACAAGCAATCATATACACAATTTTAAATTTCATAAAATAAATTGATGTCTTTTAAAAACTTTAAAACATTCTCCACATGAGCCTCCTCCCCTAAAACTTCTTCAAGAGATAAATTTGTTAAAAAGTTTGCCCTGCGCTTATTAGAGTATGCAGGGCACTGAATTAAAATGTGTTTAATTGTAAAAACAACTTGGCAAGTGGGGCATTGGGGGGCCAGCCTTTCTGCTCCACTTGCCATAAAAAATTTATGGGTAATGTAGGAATGGCCAATTCTTAACCTTGTTAAAACAATACTTGATCTCCTGTCCAAAGAATGAGACTTCCAAGGGCTCACTGAGGGGTGAATCTCTTTTAATTTGTAACTACCGTCTAGCCTTGTCCATTGTTACTGCCACTTCTCCATTACATAACAATGAACTACTTGTTTGAAGTCTGTATGTGGGATTTTTGTGTCTTATGTGGCTGAGTAGTGGCTTTGGCTGCAACATTGGCCTGATCATTTCCAGTGATACCCACATGGGACGGCACCCAGCAAAAGTTTACTTTTATTTTCTTCCGGTTGTTAGTATCAACCAGTCCTGTATTTCTTGGACTAAATACTGAAGAGGCAATAATTTACTTAGGATAGAATGCTCATAGAGTCTGTAAAAATAACAACGTTCTTATTTGATGAAACAGAATTAAAAACAAATTTCAGGGCGTTGTTGACTGCCAGCAGTTCAGCAGTAAAAACAGAGCTAAAATAAGGCAACTTCCTCTTTAAAACCGTGTTATCAGATACAACAGCACAACCAACACCATCTTGGGATTTTGATCCATCAGTATAAATAAAAACTGAATCAGCATGTACTGATAAGTGTTCTAAAAATTCACTCCTCAACTCTACAGCAGTTCTATTTTTCTTGTTTTTAAAAGGACAAATTACTGTGGGACATTGGCTCCAAGGAGGGAATTTGGGAGGTGTAACTTAAGCAATTGTAACAGGAACAAGTCCTACCTCCTCTGCCCCAACTTCACATCTCACTTCTAAAGGTTTCGGCAGAGTACCTTTTCTTGGAGCTCTGTCTACCGGCTGCTTTACATATTTGAAGTTTGGATTTTGTTTTGATGTTAACACACGAGATATATATCTAAGGCTTAATTCCTCCCTGTGAATATAAAGGGGAGGAATTCCTGTGTCCACATACAAGCTATCCACTGGAGATGTTCTATAAGCTCCTGAACAAATCCGCAAAGCCATATTGTGGACTATATCAAGCTTCTTTAATAAAGTTTTACATGCCAATCCATAAATTTGACATCCATAATCAATTTTGCTAAGGCACAATGCTTGGTAAAGCCTTATTAGAGTTATATGATCTGCTCCCCAGTTGAAGCGAGACACTACCTTTAGTATATTAAGTCGCTGTTTGACAGTGCACATGACCTCGTTTATGTGACAAGTAACCTTTTGTCCAAAAACAGACCCAAGTATTTCACCTGATCTTCATATGGTAATATGACACCTTCTATGAATAATGTTGGTATCTCTTCCTTGCAACTCAGTCTAGAGAACCTAATGGCTTTTGTTTTTTCAGCAGGGAATCTGAAGCCCTTGCAATTAGCCCATGCTGTTGCTAAGTTAATAACCTCTTGAATCTTTTGGCCTGTTTCTAATGTTGTCGATCTGCTGCACACAATAGCGAAGTCATCAGCATAAGCCAATCCAACTCCAGCAGGAATTTGTTCTAACAAACTATATGGCTATGCTGAAGAGTGTAGGACTCAGAACACTTCCTTGGGGAATCCCTTCCTCTTGAAGATATGCAGAAGAGAAAGAAGAGCCCACTCTGACTTTTAGATAATGGTCAGACAAGAAATCCTTTAAACAATTGAACATGTTACCCCTGATACCCCACTCTGCAAGATGCTTCAGAATGCCTCCCCACCAGGTAGTATCGTAGGCATTTTTCAAGTAAAAAAACACAGCAATGCTCAGATTCTGAATTTCAAAGGCATTCTGAATCTCATTTCATCCCTAAATACACTCCACACCCCTCCCACCCTCCCTCTCATCTGAGCACCTCCTGGATGACGGGTCATCCCTGCACCTTGCCCACCGCCCTGGGTCAGAAGCAGTGTCGCAAGACACAGTACATCCACAGCAAGGCCGCTTCATTTAATCGGCGACCCCCCCTTGCATATAAGGAGAGGACGGGGGAGAAATCCCTTCGGGCTGCGTCAAAATTTACTCACACATACTACCCCACCCCCCGCCCATTCCTCCTTATGCAATCACAGCATCATCCATATACAACCATTCTCCATTCACCTCTGTCTTCTGTCCTCTCCCGTCCTTCCTCAACCGACATTCCCCTCTTCCCCAAAGCCCCCTTCACCCCATCCATCCACCTCATCCTAGGACATCCCCTCATGTTCACTCCCTCCACATCTGCCCTCCATACCTCTTTTACTAGTCTTTCTTCACTCATTCTTTCCATGTGTCCAAACCATCCTAATATTCTTTCATCAACCCTATCTCCCAGCTCCTTTTTCACCCCTGTTCTCCTCCTCACCTCCTCATTTCTCACTCTATCCAGCCTAGTCCCCACCATACTTCTCAGACACCTCATCTCAAACACATTCAAACTCCTTCTCTCTTCTTCTCTTATGTTCCACGTTTCTGCCCCATACAGTGCTGTTGGTACAATCACTCCTTCATACAGTCTCCTCTTCGCATCCATTCCTAAATGTCTATTCCTCATTACACTCTTTAATCCACCAAGGCATTTACTCGCTTCTCTCAATCTACATTCTACCTCCACCTTCACTCCAACTTTTCCTGCTACACTTGCACCCAAGTATCTAAAACTATCCACTTCCTCCAGTCGCTCTCCCTTAATGTTCACTTCCAGTCTACTGCCTTTCCCTTTTTGGCTACCTCCCTTGAAAGGGGGGAAAAAGCCTTGGTATATGTATGTACTGTATTCTGAATCTCATGAGTGATAAAAAGTCAGGGATCCAGAGTGCACTTATTTCTTCTAAATTCAAACTGTCGGTTAGATAGAAAATTTTTAGATTCCAAAAACCAAACTAAATGCATATTAACCATTCTTTCATAGATCTTACAAATGCAGCTAGTGAGAGCAATAGGTCTGTAACTTTGTGAAGTCTTCTAAGATTTAGGAGAAGACCCAGAAGACCAAAATTTGTTCAGCACATTTAAAAGGAATTTCTTCCAGGATATGGATAAATGAGAAACCATGGAATAATGTCATCCTTTCCAGGAAAGATTGGGGAGGATAAAGATAAAGCATGATCCAATTCATCGAAGGTGAAAAGAAGATTATATGCCTCCGAGTTCGTATTGGTAGGAGGAACAATCGTGGTCTTGTCTCTAATTCTTCTGAAGTCAGGTGAATAATGAAGTGGACTTGAAATATCAGCATAGTGTCTTCCAAAAGCCTCTGCTACTTCTCTTGTATCTGATATAAAAGAGTCATTAATCTTGAGAATGGGCAAAGGAGATGGAGTAAACTTTCCCTGTAATTTTCGAATCCTATTCCATACTAAGGTAGGGGGAGAGTCATATTTCAACTCGCTAATAAATTTAATGAAGGATTCCCTCCTTGCTTTCTTAAAGATTTTCTTCTGCTTTGCTCGAGCTCTTCTGTACATTATCCTATTGGCTAAACAAGGATATCTCAAATATCTCTTATAGCAAGTTCTTGTACCGTATTTTCCGGCGTATAGTGCGCGACTTTTTTCCGTTGGAAGGGCCTAAAAATGGGGGGTGCGCGTTATCCGGTGGTGCGCATTATCTACGGCCTACGATAAAAATTCTGCGGCTGTGTGTGTAATATTTTTCACAACAACATGTTGGCCGTCACAAAGTCGGGACAGCACACTTCTCCGTGACGTTCCGTGAGAACAAGAAGAACAGCCATGGTGACATGAAAGAATACGCCAGCATGGGCTATATAAATATTTGGTATAGGTATCTATCGAATCTTATTTTTCATGTTTAAATAGGCCTAAACACCATGAAACATGATCAATATTCATGATATTTGCCTATGTTCACAGCATCCTAGTTTGAATTTTTATGTTGGCTTTGTTGCTTCACTTTAGGTATGGTACAAATTCCGTTGCGGCCGTTCATAAACTCGTGTCAAACACCTGACTACAACACCCTCTTTTGGGAGTTGTATTAACTAAACGTCACCTCGATGAGAGACTGTCCTATTTCACCACTGTCATTGTAGGTTCAAAGCTAGAACGAAACAGTCTGTAGTTTGTTTCAGTATTAAATAAAAAATGGTAAAGACGAATTATTTCCTCAAGATATAAAATGAACATTTTCTGTAAAAATCCCGAAATTTTTCTGTATATTTTACTTCCAATAATTTTATTTTAGATCATATTTCCTACAAACTATTTAAGCTACAAAGTAATAAGGGACCAACGCACAACATGAGTCATATACCGGTACATGTAGTTCCGACTTTTTCTTAGTTGTGTGCTGATTGATGCCTAAACTGACACTTAATTTAGTGACAAATCAACAGATTTCCCAGCGGTGGCTCTAGCCAATGAAAAATACTTCTCCATGTAACCTCGTTCACATGATACTAAGTAATTAATCGCCGTTATTTCATTGGTTTATTTTTTACTAACATTAATTATCGTATTCTATGCAAATATTTGGGATCCGTAAAACAGCACTGGTACCAACATCATGAACGTTGGCCGTTTTAGCTCACCCGGAATATGCGAGATCAGGGCCGAGATTGACAGTTCTATTGCCAATCTAGCCTACACTAAACACCCTCTTGCGAGAGTTTGTTAAACTAAACGTCACTTCAGTAAAGACACTTATGAACCGAAACATAGTTGCTGCATGGCGATAAAAACTTGTACACGGTGATAAAAACTTGAACACGGTGATAAAAACTTGTAAGATGAATTATTCCCTCAGGATAGTAAATTACAATTTATCTGTAAAAATCCGAAATTTTTCATGTACATTTTGTATTCAATAAACATTTCATGGCTCAAATTTCCCACAAAACAATGGACCAACGCAAGCAGGAGTCGCATACATGCAGTTCACGAGCTTTAGCCACCAGTGACTTTTCCTGGCATGCGCGTTATACATCGGTGCGCGCTATCTGTGTACTGAGATAACGAAGTGCATGGGTGCGCATTATAACCTGATGCGCATTTTAAGCCGGAAAATACGGTAATCCTTCTGCTTAAAGCACATTCATCATTCCACCAGGGGACTACTGGGCATCGAGGTTTACCAGCTGTCCTAGGAATGGATGAAAAAGCACCAGAAAGTATGATGCCTACCCGATAATCATATGCATCAGTTATTAGAAAAATCACTTGTCTTATAATCAGTCTCTGTGGATCTCCTAAATAATTCCCAATCAGCCTCTCCTATCTTCCATTTAGGTAAGTAAGAGGAGGGAACATTCCTTAAATATTTTATATGGATAGGCCAGTGGTCGCTACCATGTAGATATTCATCTATTGACCAACTGTAATCTAATCTTAAGGATGATGAAAAAATAGTTAGGTCTATAGCAGAACCTGAGTTAATAAAGACATCAAACCTAGTTTTGGAACCGTCATTCTTCAATTATATTACCCCTGGGGTCACACCTTGATTCACCCCATAGAGGATGCTTGGCATTAAAATCACCCATTAAAATAAGAGGCTGAGGAAGCTGGTCGACCAAAGATTGTAGGTTATTTAACTCAAACTGATGGGAGTGGTTAAATACGTCTAGAAGTCTATCTTCCAGTTCAGACTCCAAATACAAAGAACATAAAGTGATCCATTTAGTGGTAAAAATTTATACTGCACAAGCCTGCAACACTGAATGTAGATGGACACTTCTGTGGTTTACAGACTTGTTAACAATGATAACAGTACCTCCATGAGCATGACCCCCAATCATAGGAGATCTGTAAAAATTATAATTAAGTCCAACATTAGGGGGATAAATTGCCAAGCATAGTCTCTTGGAGACAAATAGCAGACACATCATGTTCTTTAAAGAGAATCCGAACCTACTCTCGATGAGAATTAAAACCTTGAATATTCCACTGAATTATAGACATTATACATTTTTTTTTTTTTTTTTTTGTTCTCCTGGTCTGAGAAGAGAAGGTTGGGAGAGAGAGGGTTTAAAAGATGGGTTCTTATCTAATTTTTTTGTTTTCAAGGGTGGCATCCTCCTCTCTGATAATGGTCCGACAATTGTTGATGTAGAGTCTGAACTACTAGTTCCTTTCTTAGATTGCATATCACGATATGGGGAAGAAGTTAGAGATGAGGATGGACTATGGAGTCTTTTACTGCACACAGCTTCAGACTCCATAGCTTTGCTTCTGTGCACCTCAACTGAGTGAGGCACACCAGTCAGTGATCCCTTTACTGGGGAGCCCCCCAAGTTTGGGGGGGAGATTGTCTGAGAAGAGGCTTTATTGAAGGAACCCTGCGAGGTTTCAGCAATGGAGACCTTAGGTGCCACTCCAAATGGGGCAGGAGACATTCCTTCAACAAGGGATGAGAGAACCTCCACAGAGGAGGATTGAAGAGTACCAGAATTTCCAAGTTGAGAAGAACGATTAGGTCTAATAGTGACTCTTTCATGCTGAGGCTTGGGTTCAGCATTAACAGAAGAATTCGTATTAGTATTTGTTTTTCTATTAGATTCTAGAGTTGGTTGATCCTCATTGCTTCTGTGCACCTCAATTGAGTGAGGCACACCAGTCAGCAATCCCTCTATTGGGGAGTCCCCTAAGTCTGGAAGAGAGATTGCCTGAGATGAGGCTTAATTGGAAGAAGCCTGTGAGGTTTCAACAATAGAAACCTTAGGTCCCCTCCAGATGGGGCAGGAGACACCCCCTCAACAGGGGGTGAGGAAACCTCCGCATGGCCTGTATTGTTTTTCTTTAGAGTATCTGCCCATTCTATAGGCCTCCTCGATTCCCCTATCCAAACCTTGTCCTTCCGCTTGTAATTCTTTCAGAATTTCCTTAGTGATCTTTCTCCTCCTTTTCCCTCTGATATCTAGGTACATTATTCTTCTCTTTAATGCCATAGGTTGCAATGCATCTTTTTTCATCCACTGTGTCCCTAAGCTGCCTTTCTCTTTAATTACTTTGATCACTGTTTCCTTGGTATTCTCCTTGACCTGTTGCTCCATTATTTCTTTAAAGGATACTTTTTGACTTTCCTGTTCAACTTTCCACTGTTTCTTTATTTCCTGTAAGTCATTTTCTTTGATTTTTTTCTTCCACCTTTTCAGTCACTGCTTGCATATGATCTTCTCTCTCCTTTTTTAACACCTCATTCCTATTTATATCTTCACTTTTCAACCTTTCATTATCTCCCTTTAATTTATTCAATTCCATTTTTAAGTCATCTCCCTATTATTCTCCTCATTGGCTTTCCTTAACATAGCTACTTCTTTGTACATTATTTTATACTCACTTTTGAGCTCTATTAATTCATCCAAAATATCATTAATATCTCTATTTCTCATATTTCTATACCTGGGCTCCCTATCCATTTCTAACCCTCTATGCATAATACTTCCTTCCCCTTCAAACCCTGAAAAAAAAAAACTCTTTCAAACCTTTGGTATTCCCTTGGTGTTTGAGAAAGACACAATTTTTCGAATGACACCATGTGGAGTCTCTATTCTGCTTCCTTCCAAGCATCTTTTTGCTGGTTCTTTGTCTTTTGGAGTTTCTTTGCGCATTTCCCTAATTTATCATACCTGGCCTCAAATTTTGTGTGTGTGTATTCACCTAATTGTAGTATACAGGGAAGGAGTGATACCCATGGAGTAGTCAGGCCATAGTTGGAATATGCATGTGCCTGGAATCCACAAACCTCAAGAAACATCAATATCATTGAAAGTGCCCATCAGCAAGCAGCACACACTGTTGCCCACCAGTGTGACTGCCAAGCAAGTGTGACTGGCATACTGAGTACTCTGGGATAGGATTCTCTGCTGACCAGGCACACCCTCCTTTGAGCAAAATGTTTTACAGGGTACACCAAGGGCTAGTGAAGATCCATATGCCTCAAGAAATCACCAGGACAAACAAAACTAGCATCAAACAGCAGTAGTAACACATCTAAAATCAATCTACAACACTGGTGGACTACCTGTATATGTTCCCAAGAGGTACATGTGTATAGAACAAACTATCCAATGCAGCAGATGCTTGTCACACCTTAGTATGAATATAATAAAAGAATTCATATCTGCTAATGTCACACCCTTGTGTGAATATCATAGTTTTGTGTATATTTTTGTAAATGTAAGTTATGTTGAGTATACGAGATTGTACACTGTGAAATTTTCTTAAATGATTTTACAATGGTGTATCCAGTTAGACATTTCAAACATCCTTGAGAAAATATCATTACGCAAAGGTCCTATGACAGCTTGACATTTGGAATGTCCTAGGCACTAAGGCAGAAGTCCTTAACCTGGGGTACAAAACCTTAAACCTGGGGGTATGAGACATGATAGCCAGTGCAATGGCACTGTATATTTACCATGAGAAAGCATAAAGTGCATTCATTTTATCCTACCAAATGAAATTTTTAATTTGAAATAAAAAAGTACCTTTGTTCAGTAATTGAATATATCTAATAATTTCTTAGCAAGGTTTGTATCACTAATCCTTTTCATATGTTTGTATTGTATTTATATTGGATGGGGTACAAGAAATATATATATTTTTTTCCAAAGGTTAAGAACCACTGCACTAAGGCATCCTGTCACCCACTACTGCATATATTGTCACATTACAAATGGATGTAATAAAAGACATGACACAACCTATCAGAGAGGAGAAGCAAATTACTAGATTTCCCTTACCTCATCAGCCCTGTACCTTATTTTTTGCCCCTGGCAGATTAGAATCTTTGGGTTCCCTTACATAATTGGCCTAGTGCCAACCTTATTTGTTCCCCCTGGCAGATTAGACTCTTCAGGTTCCCTTACTTCATCAGCCCAGTGCTGATCTTATTTGTCGTCCCTGGCAGATTAGAATCTTTAGGTTCCTTTACATAATTAGCCCAGGGCCAATCTTGTTTATTGCCCCTGGTAGATGGGAATTTTTGGGTTCCCATACTTAATGCAGTGCAGGTCTTAATGCCCCAGTATGAAACAAGACAAAAACAAAGGAAGATAAGAAGCGGTAGAGATATAGTATCTGTACATTACCACTGTTCTATGGAGCAACTGTGTATTGACTGTATTGCTGAGTAGTTCATGTCAATATTATTTTGATTATATGTAGATGATTTATGATCTTTTATATATAGTTAAAGCAGAGTAGTAATAATATCGCCTGTTGGTAATTCCAGTTTTTCCTCCTCCTGGCTTTGAATAAAGATTGGACAAACTTGAACTACCAACCCTGGAACAAAGAGAAAGAGGAGACCTGCTAACCATCTACAGAATTATGAAAGGGGGGTAGTCCTTGATAGAGATGACTTACTAAAGTGGGATAGTAGAAAACAAGAGGACACTAAAAGAAACTTAAAAAGGATAGTTACAGAAGAAATCTGAAAAAGAATAGCTTCCCACACAGAGTGATAGATATCTGGAACAAGCTGAATGAGGAAATAGTGAGTGCAAAAACTATACAAGAATTTAAAATCAAACTGGATGCTGAAAGATACAAAAGCATGTCACTATGAGCATAGCTCTCTTCCCATGAAATACAACTAGGTAAATACAAGGCATAAATTTCATCAATTGCTTTAGGACATGGTAGAGATTTCCTACCAGGTAAACAACAGAGGTGTAATGTACCATAAGAACATGATAGGCAGTAACTTTGGCCTGGATATAAGCAGAGAGAAAAACACAAAATATAAAAAGTTACCTCATAAAACTTGTGAAATCAGAATGGAGCATATAGGTGAGAAAATACAGGTAGGTGGAAAGAATGAAAGTGAACTTTCAATAATATAAATTAAGAAACTTAAGACATCTGAGCTAATTATAAAAAGTAGAAGAATATGGACTAATAAAAAAAAAACTCTAGACTATGAAAAGGAGAGATATTGAAGGAGTCTGATCAATGAATACTTATGCCAAAACAAGAGACAGAATGGCTATACCAAGGTATAGACATGGATAAACAAATTGATCCAAGGAAAATATAGACAGAAATAGATCAAGTCAAGGTGACTGAAGCTGAAGTTGAGGCACAGAAAGCACAGATCAAGGCTAATGTTATGTTAGCAGAAATGAATGCAGGGTTAGAACATAAAACTATCATTAAACAAGAACAGGTGGTGTTAGATGCCTCTAAATATTTAAGGTATTTGCCTAATTTTATGGAATTCTGTAATTATCTTTTTTGAGTTTCTTTTTGTGTCCTCTTGTCCATTGTCCCATTTCAATAAATCATCCTTATCTAAGATTTACATTCCTTTCATAATTCTATAGATAGATAGTAGGTCTCCTCTTTCCCTTCTTTGTTCCAGAATTGGTAATTCTAATTTGGACAGTCTTTGTTCATGTCATTTTGGAAAGACATGTTGCCAGTCTTGTTGTTGCTCTTTGTATTCTTTCTAATTTTTATATATTCTTTTTGGTACTGGGTGTCCATAGTGTTGCTGCGTACTTGAGTTTTGGTCTTATTAGTGTAGTTAAAAATTTTCTTTATCATTTCCTCGTCCAAATAGGCAATGCCACTTTTATTGACTTTAATAAATTGTAGGTTTCTCTGACTATTTTATTAAAATGTTTGTCTGGTGTCATGTCTTTGCTGATCATCACTCCAAGGTCTTTTTCAGAGTTTACTTTTTTGACCTCTTCTTCACCAATTTTATAATCTCTCAATATTCTGTTTTTACTTTTTCCAAATTCCATTATACTACATTTCTTGCTATTGAATTTCACTTCCCACTTTTGAGTCCATTTCCAGATCTTGTCCAAGTCTTGTTGTAACGAGTTGCAATCCTCCTCCATTCTTACTTTTAGTATTTTTGCGTTGTCTGCAAAGAAATTCATATAACACTCTACTCCTTCATCCATGTCATTTATGTATATGGCAAACATGATCGGGGCCAGTACTGATCCCTGAGGGACACCACTTATCATTTCTTCCCAATTTGAGGATTTATCTCTAATTACTACTCTCATTTTCCTCCCAGTCAGGAAGTCTTTCATCCATTCCATTCTCTCTTGTATCATATCTATTAATCTCGTGTAGAAGCAGATCAAGTTTGTTGTACATGATCTTCCTTGTCTGAATCCAAATTGATTTGGATTCAGTATAGTTTTTTCTTCCAAATGTTTAACCCATCTATTTTTTATGACCTTTTCGCAAATTTTTGCTACTGTGCTTGTCAGGGAGACCATTTTGTAATTTGATGGATCTTCCTTGTTTCCTTCCTTATAAATCAGTACAATGTTTGCATTCTTCCAGTCCTGTGGCACCTTTCCTTCTTGAAGTGAGAATTTAATTATATTGTATATTTTATCTGTTAATTCCTCCATGCATTCTTTCAGTATCCAATTTGCAATTCCGTCTGGACCATGTGATTTTCTGATGTCAAGGGTTTTGATTTGGTTGCTGATTTCCTTCTGTGTTACAATTATTTCTTTCATTGAGGGGGATATCTATTTCCTCACAGTTAGGCAAGTTTTCTATTGTGAATACTGATTTGAATTGGTTGTTCATAATTTCAGCCATTTCCAGTTCTTCTGTACATTCATTTATCTTGGTGCAGCTTTTCTATTTCTTGTTTATTCTTCAGTTTGCCATTTACATACCTGTAAAATAGTTTGGGTTCTTCCTTGCATTTTTCTATTATTTTTTTTCGTAGTTTCTCTTTTCATCTCTGTGTATTTTTACATAATCATTTCTTAGTTTGATGTACATTAGCCATTTGCTTGTTTTCTTGTCTTTTTTCAATTTCTTCCAAGCTTTGTATCTTTTACCCTTAGCCTATCTACATTTTTTGTTGTACCATCTTTTTATGTATGTTCTTTCCTTTTTTTGTTGTGGTACCCCGTCTGGGGTATTGGCTGCTTGTTATTGTGGCAAAGTAGCATGCAGTCGATACTTTAGGGTCTATATGGGGCGCCCCTACGGACCAGAGCCACACATCATTTTGTCTATGATAGAAGAAATTCTGTTCATAGAGAAATGATGACACTTTAATACTACGACTGTCCCTCCGTTATGCTGTCCCCCAACCCCTTGTTGCTGTCCTGTAGCATTTCTCTGAGTATTCTCTTTCTGTGATGGGGGAATTCCCTGTGGTGGGGGAAAAGAATACTGCCACCAAGTATCCCACTTGGATCGTAAGAGGCGAGAAAAAAGGGACGGGGAGAGGGACTAGGCATCCTTCTCCCTGTAGCCCCACGGGGCACACATCCTAAAGAGAAAAGTGAAGGCATAAGGGGTGCTGGAGGGCCTCGGGCCAGCACCCTAAGGTTTGGGTCTTTTAATGTGCGTGGATGTGGTACAGATGAGAGTAAAAGGGAAGAGATAGGTAGTATGTTTGTGAGAAGAAAGATGGATGTGTTGGCTTTGAGTGAAACTAAGTTGAAAGGGAAGGGTGAGTGTAAGTGGGAGGTTATCAGGAGTGAAGAGAGGGCGAGGGAGGGAAGGGGTGGCTATTCTAGTGAGGAGATAGGTAAACAAGTAGTGGAGTGGAAGGAGGTTTCCTCAAGGATAATGTGGATGAAGGTGAAACTGGGAAAGGAGATGTGGGTCTTTGTAAGTGCATATGGGCCTGGCAGTGAGAAGAGCATGGAAGAAAGGGAGGCCTTTTGGATAGATTTAAATGAGTGCATAGAGGGTTTAGGAAGAAATGTCAATGTAATAGTACTGGGAGACCTTAATGCTAGGGTAGGAAATGGTCCAATCGATGGAGTGGTTGGGAAGTGTGGAGTTCCAGGAAAGAATCGTAGTGGAGAGTTGATGGTGGAAATGTGTCTAGAAAGAGAGTTGATGATAGCAAATACAGTGTTTCGGAAGAAAGTCAAGCATAAGTACACATGGGAGAGGGTGGTGGAGGGAAGGGTGGTAGATAGAGCGCTAATGGATTATGTAGTGGTAAATAGGATTATGATAGGAAGAGTTAAGGATGTACATGTGCTAAGGGGAGAGGGTGGGGGAATATCAGATCATTTTTTGGTGGAAGGTAAGTTGAGAGTGGAGGATAGATGGAGAAAGAGGAAAGGGACAAAAGGTAGGGAGGTTCTTAGAGTGAACTCCTTGAATGAAAAGGAAAAGGAGAAGGAGTACGAAAAGAAGCTGAAGGAGGAGTGGGAGGGAGTAAAGGATGGAGCAGAGATGGGTGTGGAGGAGGAATGGGGATGGTTCAAGGAGGGAGTCTTAAAGTGTGCAAGGATGGTGTGTGGAACAAGAAGGACAGGGGGAAATAGAAGAAAGGGTAGTGAATGGTGGGAGGAGGAAACAAAGAAGGTTGTAGAAGAGAAGAAGCAAGCATTCACAGATTGGTTACAAAAGAGGACGGGGAAGTCATACGAGACGTACAAAGAAAAGAAAAGAGAAGTAAAGCAAAAGGTAAAGGAGGCAAAGAGGAGAGCAGATGTGAAATGGGGTAGGAGTATGACAGAAAATTTTGAAAGTAATAAAAAGATGTTTTGGAAAGAAATAGAGAGAGGAAGAGGAGGCGAATCAAGTAGAGAAGAAAAGGTAAAAGGTACAGATGGAGAGATGATAATGGAAGAGATGGCAGTAAGGGGAAGATGGGCAGAATATTTTAGGGAGTTGCTAAATGTGAAGGAGGATAGGGAAGGAAAGATAGCTGCAGTGGGAAATGCGAAGAAAATGAGAGTGATGAGTGATGAGAATGGAGGAGAAATAAGGAAGGATGAGGTGAAGGCAGTTGTAAAGATGATGAAAACAGGTAAGGCACCTGGTCTGGATGGATGCCATGCAGAATGTCTGAAAAAGGGAGGTTCAGTGATGGTGGACTGGTTGGTGAGGTTATTTAATGTTTGCTGGAGAGAGGGTAGAGTACCGGAGGACTGGAGAAGTGCCTGTATAGTTCCTCTTTACAAGGGAAAAGGGGACAAGTGTGAATGTAGTAGTTTCAGAGGGATTAGCCTGTTAAGTGTAGTAGGGAAGGCTTATGGGAGGATCTTAATTGAGAGGATTAGGAGAGGAACAGAAGGAGTAATTGGTGAGGAACAGTGTGGATTTAGGACAGGTAGAGGTTGTGTAGATCAGATCTTTGTGGTAAGACAGATATGTGAGAAAGCTATAGGAAAGGGGAAGGATGTTTTTTGGGCTTTTATGGATCTGGAAAAGGCTTATGATAGGGTAGACAGAAAGGCACTGTGGGAGGTTATGCAGATTTATGGGATAGGAGGAAAGCTTCTGGGAGCTGTCAAGAGTTTTTATGAGAGTAGTAGAGCTTGTGTCAGGATTAGAAATGGAGAGAATGAGTGGTTTGAAGTAAAGGTGGGACTTCGTCAAGGATGCGTTATGTCGCCCTGGCTGTTCAACTTATACATGGATGGGGTGGTGCGAGAGGTGAATGCTAGGGTAGTGAGTCAGGGATTGGAGATGGTTAAAGAAAATGGAGAAAAGTGGGAGGTGAGCCAGCTGTTGTTTGCGGACGACACTGCGCTTGTGGCAGGGTCAGAGGAGGGATTGAGGAAGCTGGTGGCAGAGTTTGGGAGAGTATGTGATAGAAGAAAGCTAAAGATAAATGTAGGTAAAAGTAAGGTGATGAGATGTACAAGGGGTGAAAGTGGCAGTAGACTGGAAGTGAATATTAAGGGAGAGCGACTGGAGGAAGTGGATAGTTTTAGATACTTGGGTGCAAGTGTAGCAGGAAAAGGTGGAGTGAAGGTGGAGGTAGAATGTAGATTGAAAGAAGCGAGTAAATGCCTTGGTGGATTAAAGAGTGTAATGAGGAATAGACATTTGGGAATGGATGCGAAGAGGAGACTGTATGAAGGAGTGATTGTGCCAACAGCACTGTATGGGGCAGAAACATGGAACATAAGAGAAGAAGAGAGAAGGAGTTTGAATGTGTTTGAGATGAGGTGTCTGAGAAGTATGGTGGGGGTTACTAGGCTGGATAGTGAGAAATGAGGAGGTGAGGATGAGAACAGGAGTGAAAAAGGATTTGGGAGATAGGGTTGATGAAAGAATATTAGGATGGTTTGGACACATGGAAAGAATGAGTGAAGAAAGACTAGTAAAAGAGGTATGGAAGGCAGATGTGGAGGGAGTGAACATGAGGGGACGTCCTAGGATGAGGTGGATGGATGGGGTGAAGGGGGCTTTGGGGAAGAGGGGAATGTCTGTTGAGGAAGGATGGGAGAGGACGGAAGACAGAGGCGAGTGGAGAATAGTTGTATATGGATGATGTTGTGATTGCATGAGGAGGAATGGGCAGGGGGGGGTAGTATGTGTGAGTAAATTTTGACGCGGCCCGAAGGGATTTCTCCCCGTCCTCTCCTTATATGCAAGGGGGGACGGAGAGGGGGGGTCGCCGATTAAATGAAGCGGCCTTGCTGTGGATGTGCTGTGTCTTGCGACACTGCTTTTGACCCAGGGCGGTGGGCAGGGTGCAGGGATGACCCGTCATCCAGGAGGTGCTCAGATGAGAGGGAGGGTGGGAGGGGTGTGGAGTGTATGTAGGGATGAAATGGGTGGGAGTGTTTTTATGCCTTTCCCTTTTTGGCTACCTCCCTTGTAAGGGGGAAAAAGCCTTGGTATATGTATGTATGTATGGACCTATTTATTCACTCTTTCATTATAAATTTCTTTTAGTATATTCCATTTCTCTTCCATCCCCGTTTCTTCATTTAGGAATTTTTCCCAGTTCACATGGCATCTAAACTCGTGCAACCTAGTAAGACTAATGGTTATAGCATTACTAAACCCAACTCCACATTCCCAACTATGATGTAGCCTTCAACTCCCATCTTTTCACATGCTTTGCTATCACTTCCAGGACTTGTCTGTTTTGAACTATTCATCATGAAGGGAAATATATCTAATGATTCCATAGAAAAGTCCTCATAGACACAGGGTCCATCCAAACTCTCATATTAGCCAACACTTTGCCTAATCCCTCAGTCATATATTGATCAGGAAGTCATTATAGATACAGTAGTGAGAATCAGAAAACTTCCCCTGCAGGTGTACCTCTGTATTGATTTTGTAAAGGAAGAAGTTGTGGTTGCTGCTATCAAAGAAATGTTAGTGGAAGGCCTCCACTTACTTTTGTCAAATGACTTAGCTGGCAGTAAAGTCACCTGTGGGCACAAAAGACCCAGTAACAGAAACTCCTCCCTAGATAATCTTTCTATATATCCAGTGTGTGCTATAGATATCTTGAAAGGTATTATCAAATACCAATGCATCCACAAGATCATAAGAAAACAGCTTTGTTACCCCAGAAGGTTTGTACCAGTTCAAAGTCCTTCACTTAGGTTTAAGAAATGCCCCTGCTACCTTTCAGAGAATAAATAAATCAATATTCAATTTGCCTGTAGCAAGTCATGTTTAGACAATGTTGTTATCTACACTAATACTTGGGAACAACATATAGTAACATTACACAAGTTCTTCAAGAGAGCTGATCTGACACAACAAAGCGAAGTTGATAAATTTCACTCCTTCCCACTGGAACCATTCTGTGCTCTTCACCACCTTCAGTGGAGAGTTAATGTCTCTTCAGCATTGGTGGTAATGTCTACACCCAACTTCATAACCAGTTGACTCCAGAAACATGGTAGAAATTGATGCTGTTGAACTTCAATTTGTGAATGTTTAACTTTGACTATTAACCCATGGAATGTGGCAGTACTCAGGAGTCAGCATGTCGAGAAAAAAAAGTTTGAGTTTTTTTTTTTTTTCATTTATGGATTTTATGCCCAGACACAGCTTTTGGGAGGAAGAAGAAAAAGAAAAAGAAGTAAAAAAAAAAAAAAAAAAGAAGAAAAAGAAAAAAAAAAAAAAAAAAAAAAAAAAGGAGAAGACGACGATTTAGATTTTGCTATTAAGTTAGGATTAAGAAATTCATTAATAAATTTTACACTGCACACGTGTTTTAAAACCATGCATTAAGTGATTCAAGTTACCTGAGGTTAGTACTTGCATCAAAATCTATGAAATAGGTCATTTTCAACCTCTTTTTCAACTGATAGAAAATAATACAATCATACTTTGATAATCATAAAGTGGTCAATCAATAACCACTTCATTAAGTTCATTCAATCATTAGCATCCAACAGCTCAACAACTAGCATATATAAATCAACACGAAATTAGGAACAAACTGGATGTGGAGAGATACAAAAACAGGTCACTATGAGCATAGCTCTCGTCCCGTAAAATACAACTAGGAAAATAAATACAGATTATAAAGCAAGTAAAAATCATAGTTTAATTACTTTATATTAAAAACTGATATACCATAATTATATAAATTGTAATTGGCATCAGCAACTAAATTAATAGGAATGTGCATCAGATTGTAAGAGTGTAATGAGGAATAGACATTTGGGAATGGATGCTAAGAGGAGACTGTATGAAGGAGTGATTGTGCCAACAGCACTGTATGGGGCAGAAACATGGAACATAAGAGAAGAAGAGAGAAGGAGTTTGAATGTGTTTGAGATGAGGTGTCTGAGAAGTATGATGGGGGTTACTAGGCTAGATAGAGTGAGAAATGAGGAGGTGAGGAGGAGAACAGGGGTGAAAAGAGAGCTGGGAGATAGGGTTGATGAAAGAATATTAGGATGGTTTGGACACATGGAAAGAATGAGTGAAGAAAGACTAGTAAAAGAGGTATGGAAGGCAGATGTGGAGGGAGTGAACATGAGGGGACGTCCTAGGATGAGGGGGATGAATGGGGTGAAGGGGGCTTTGGGGAAGAGGGGAATGTCTGTTGAGGAAGGATGGGAGAGGACAGATGACAGGGGTGAATGGAGAATGGTTGTATATGGATGATGTTGTGATTGCATGAGGTGGAATGGGGGGTGAGGTAGTATGTGTGAGCAAAATTTGATGCAGCCCGAAGGGATTTCTCCCCGTCTTCTCCTTTTATGCAATGGGGGGGATGGAGAGGGGGGGTCGCCGATTTAATGAAGCGGCCTTGCTGTGGATGTGCTGTGTCTTGCGACACTGCTTCTGACCCAGGGCAGTGGACAAGGTGCAGGGATGACCTGTCATCCAGGAGGTGCTAAGATAAGAGGGAGGGTGGAGGGGTGTGGAGTGTATTCAGGGATGGAATGGGTGGAAATGATTTTATGCCTTTTCCTTTTGGGCTACCTCCCTTGTTAGGGGGAAAAAGCCTTGGTATATGTATGTATGCATCAGCAACTAAGAGTGAATAGGAATCTGCATAGGCAACTAAGAGAGAATAGGAATCTGCATTGGCACCTAAGAGTGAAAAGAAATTGGCATCGAAAACTACGAGTGAATAGGAATCAGCATCGCAAAAAGAAGAAAAAAAAAAAACACACAACTAGGTAAATACACACACAGACATATATATATATATAGATATATATATATATAGATATATATATATATAGCGAGTCCTCCTTATACAGTGATTCTTTATCTGGTAAATTCACAGTTATGTTATTAGGTAATTACTACCCTCGATTCTATTTACGGTAAGAAAAATTCACAGATACGGTATCCGCTTCTGTTTTGTTTACACCGTACCATAGTGTCACCATGCCGTGCGTCCACCACAACAATCAGTCTCTTCCTGCGTTTCCCTTTGAACACAAGTTAAATCCTTATGGTGTGTTTTTTGTGGATATTATCATCATGACTCACAGTGACGCACCCATAATGGCTACAAAATGTTCTGCAGACACTGCTGGAGTTGAAAAGGCAAAGCAAAAGAGGAGTAGTCTAACATTGGAGGTAAAATTAGATATTTTGAAGAGGAAAGAGCAGGGAGAAGGTATGTGTGCCATAAGTCGAAACTTGGGCCTAGCCCAGTCGACGGTCTGGACGGTGTGGAAGAATCATGAGGCTATAAAAAAAAAAGCTGGGGAGAATGCAACGCATCTGCAAAGCAAATTGCTAACAAAACATCGTGAGCCAATAATAGATAAGATGGAAAGGTATGTATTTTCGTGTCTGTAGGGGTGACTTTCGATGTGCTGGATCACATATCCTATTATTACATGTTATAATGGGTTCAGTATTTGGTAATTTCAATTTGCGGTAAGGTTTGCGACACTGCTTCTGACCCAGGGCAGTGGACAGGATGCAGGGATGACCTGTCATCCAGGAGGTGCCGAGATAGGAGGGAGGGAGGAGGGTGGAGGGGAGTGGAATATGTGGGAAATGAAATGGGTGGGAGTGATTTCTATGCCTTTTTCTTTTTGGCTACCCCCATGTAAGGGGAAAAAAGCCTTTGGTATATGTATGTATGTATGTATGTATGTATGTATATATATATATATATATATATACACACACACATATACACATTTATATTACACACACATATACAGACGCTCCTCAACTTACGTTCCGAACAGCCGAACGTAAGTTGAAAATGAACGTAAGTTGTTACTGTACTATACATCCGTAAATTCTATTACCATATCTTATATAACACCCCTAAATCATTAATTATACACATAACATTGTAAAATAATAACATTAATTTCAAATAAATTGAATTCAAGCAACATAAATTGAGATGGTGGAGGAGGAGGGGGAGGATGAGGATGAGGCAAGGCACGTTCAGTCTGTCGTTTGTGCCATGTAAACAATGGACGCAGCATCATGCGTAAGTATCGTTTGAACTACGGAGAGCGCGCTAAACTAAAAAGTTCACTCAAAAAAAATTTTTACGATTTTTTTTTAAGTCAGTTCAAACGTAAAATCGAAAAAACGTAAAACGAATTAACGTAAGTAGAGGAGCGTCAGTATACATACATATATACAGTCGTACCTCGGTACTCGACCATAATCCGTTCTGAGGTGGTGGTCGAGCACCGATTTGTTCGAACACCGAAACCAATTTTCCCCTTATCACTGTCTTTCTTTGGACCCATTATTAAGGGCTAGAGCAACACGAAAAAGTTTAAATCTGGGAAGAAATACTCTAACAAACTGCGTACGTCTTACTCCGCTGGCGGTCTGAGTCGAACTGACGCTTACCCGTTGTTCGAGCTAGTCGAGTACCGAAAATCTGTTCGAGGTCCGATGCATTTTCTACTCAAATTTTTTGGTCGAGCACCGATTTGGTCGAGTATAGAGGCGGTCGAGTACCGAGGTACGACTGTATACACAAAAACCATTCACAAATTTAAGAGCAAACTTGACACTGCAAGATACAAAGGTGGGACACCACGAGTGCAGCTCCCCTTCCCATAAAGGTCAAAAAAGAAAACTCGGAAAAAGACCTTGGAGTGATGATCAGTAAAGACTTGACACCAGATAAGCATATTAATAAAATAGTCGGAGAAACCCATAATCTATTGAGGTCAATAAAAGTGGCATTTGCCTAATTGGATGAGGAAATGATAAAAAAAAATGTAACTACACTAATAAGACCAAAACTCGAGTACACAACAACACTATGGACACCCAGTACCAAAAAGAATATAAAAAAATTAGAAAGAATACAAAGAGCAACAACAAAGCTGGCACCAACTCTTTCCAAAATGACATATGAACAAAGACTGTCCAAATTAGAATGACCAATTCTGGAACAAAGAAGGGAAAGAGGAGACCTACTATCTATCTATAGAATTATGAAGGGAATGGAAACCTTAGATAAGAATGATTTATTGAAATGGGACAATGGAAAAATAAGAGGACACGAAAAGAAACTAAAAAAAGATAATTACAGAAGAGATCTGAAAAAAATAGCTTCCCACACAGAGTGATAGATACTTGGAACAAATTAGACAAAGAAACAGTGTGTGCAAACACTATTCAAGATTTTAAGAAATAACTTGATGCTGAGAGATACAAAGACAGGTCACCACAAGCATAGCTCTCTTTCCGTACAATACAACCAGGTAAATATAAATATATATACAGGGGGTCACCGCAATTCGACCGTTCGCAATTCGAATTATCGCAAATTCGACAGTAGCCAATTTATACCCAACCCTCTAGGTTCGACAGCCAGACTCGACAATTCGACATTCAAATCTCGCGCGCCATGCACCCGGTCGAATTTGCTGCCACTCCCGATGCGCCACTCTGTCTCACTCTTGCCCCAGCCATCGTCGAGGCAAGCCACGCTCCGCTGTTCCACCACCATGCCGCGCAAATCCACCTCCGGCCCCACCCCTAAGAAACACACTTTCCTGCCTTTCAAAGATAAGCTTGAGCTTATAAGAAAGTGTGAGGCAGGTATGGCTCATTCTGCCGTTGCAGCGGAAATGGGTGTCCCGAGATCAACAGTATCAATGATTTGGAAGAACAGGGACAAGTACCACCAGGCCGCTGCATCAGCATCTTCCACGACTTCCCTTGTTCTCCATGGCTCAAGGGACTCCCGTCTCGACACGATGGAGGACATGTTGATCAAGTGGATAGAGGACAGGACACAACGCAAGATGCTGATCAGCATGGGGCTCGTGCAGGAGCGTGCCTTGTCACTGTGGGAGGACTTGCAGGCCACAACTTCCACCACCAAAAATGTACTGTACAGCAGCTTAATGTGTTTAATAAACAAAATTAGATAACAATGAAGCCTTTAATATTATTGATTTAGTCTAAGTTAGTGTTTTTTAGAGGTCATAGTGATATTTTGGGGGGGTCTGGGCTGGAGGTCGGTCCCTATCCCATAAAAAATGGTAAAGACGAATTATTTCCTCAAGATATAAAATGAAAATTTTCTGTAAAAATCCCGAAATTTTTCTGTATATTTTACTTTCAGTAAACTTTCTTTAGATCATATTTCCTACAAACTATTTAAGCTACAAAGTAATAAGGGACCAATGCACAACATGAGTCATATACCGGTACATGTAGTTCCGACTTTTTCTTAGTTGTGTCCTGATTGATGCCTAAACTGACACTTAATTTAGTGACAAATCAACAGATTTCCCTGCGGTGGCTCTAGCCAATGAAAAAGACTTCTCCATGTAACCTCGTTCACATGATATAAATACCGAGGTAAAACTGCGTTATAGACAAATACGATCGGGCATGCGCGTTATACGTCGGTGCGCGCTATCTGTGTACTGAGATAACGAAGTGCATGGGTGCGCATTATAACCCGATGCGCATTTTAAGCCGGAAAATACGGTATGTGTATATATATATATATACAGTAGAAGCCCGATTTAACAGATATCAATTTAGCGGAAGCTCAAATTAGCGAACTGCAAATAGCAATAACGAAAATGCTCAACTTAGTGGAAATGGTCCACTAAGTTGACCAATTTCTGCTAGCTGGCCAGACGCGCATCTACGGAAATAGCTCAATTTAGCGGGAACAGTAAGCTAAGTTGAGCATTTTCCTTCAACTGGCCACATGCATGTCTCAGAGTCCAATGTTACCAGATGTTACCAGATTGTGGTGGTGGAGTCAAGGAAAAATTTATAATTTAGTATTTTGGAGGTATATAAATATATATATATATACGTACTATAATATATATACAATAATATATAATTCAGTATATGTATAAAGTATAATTGTAGCAGAAATTTATTCAAGTAGAAATAGACGGTATGAGAGGAAAACAAAATAATGAAACAGTAAGTTGATGGGAAAATTCAAAATCAGTACGCGAGAGTAATCACCACAAAAAACACTTCTATAACAACGAACTACGTTTTCTGCAACAACAACAACAATAACGCTCACTATCCAAAAACCAACTGCCCAGTCCTATTAATTGCTAGAATTATGTACATCGAACCAAACACGAAGCTATGACTAATATTCCGCAAAATTCACAGACAGCTCATATCACTGTTACACGACACACACACACACACGTTGCAACAAATTACTGCACATTGCTGTTCGTTTGCAATTCACGATTGTGCTGCCTATAATTCACTTACAATAATATATATACTGTATATGTGTGTGTGTACACTAGGGAGTTTTTAGGTACGTATCATTTTTACAATCCGCTCTGGCAACACTGTTACACCAATGCTCACTCGCTCAATTTAACGGAAAATTCACTTTAGCGGACTGGACCTTGGCTGAATTAGTTAATTAAATTGGGCTCCTACTGTATGTGTATATATATATATATATATATATATATATATATATATATACATATATATATATATATATATATAACCATATATATATATATATATATATATATATATATATATATATATGTATATACAGAATCATGAAGGGCACAGAAATACTCGATAGAGAGGACTTGTTAAACTGGGACAAGAGGACATGGAAAGAAAAAAAACATAGTTATAGAAGAGATCTGAAGAAAAACAATATTCCACATACAGTGGTGGCCACTTGGAACAAACTGGATGAAAAAATAGTGTGCGCAAAAACCATTCATGAGTTTAAGAGCAAACTAGACACTTGAGATACAAAGGCGGGACACCATGAGCATAGCTCTCCTTCCCATAAAATACAACTAGGTAAATACACACACATTCTAAATTACTGGAAGACACAATGAATGTGCTAAACGAGTTACTGAAAGAGGGTGCTAATATAGTAATTATGGGTGATTTTAATGCAAAGGATATAATCTGGGAAGAAATTATAGTAAAAGGGGGAGAAGAACTTTGGAGCAACATTCTACTGGATATGACCATCGAATATACCTTAACACAATGGGTTAAGGAAAATACTAGATATAGAAACAATGAAGAACCATCAAAACTAGACAATATTAACTTCTGAACCAGATATTGTGAACAAAATGGAGTATAAAACACCAATTGGAAAGAGTGACCATATACTAACAGAGTTTGAATTGAAAGAACAAAATGTAAGAAGGAATGATAAACATAGAAAAGGATGATTAATGTACAACAAAACAGATTTTGTAAAACTAAGAATGATTTTCCAAAACACAAACTGGGATGAATTCTCCAAAGAGGAAACAAAGATGGTAGACAAATGGAACATATTCAAAGAAAAGTACAAGGAAGGAATTGATAAATATGCACCAAAGAAGAAGCAAAAAGGTGCAGCGAGGCTAAAGACAGAAGAGACAAAGCCTGGAAAAGATGGAAAAGAGACAAAAAAAAAAAAAAAAATCCAAATGGCAAACATATATAAAACTTAGGAATGAATGTGTGAATATACACAGGAAAGAAAAAACTATGAAAAAGATATTATAGACAAATGTAAGGATCAACCTAAACTCTTTTACAGATATGTAAATGATAAATTAAAAGACAAACACAAAATTGTAAAACTGCATGAAGGAGATAAAGAATATATAGATGACACAGAAATGGCTGAAGTTATGAATGGATATTTCAGGTCTGTTTTTACAATTGAGAGCTCACAAATTTGGGAAGATGGACAATGAGAAAGACCTCCAAAATGAAAGAAATAAAGGTAACACAGAAAGAAATAAGACACCAAATAAAAAACCTAGATGTTAGGAAATCACATGGACTGGATGTAATTGCAAATTGGATACTGAAAGAGTGTATAGACGAACTGACGGACAAATTATACAAGATAATAGAATTTTCACTCAAAGAAGGAAAGGTACTGCAAGATTGGAAAGATGCAAACATAGTACCAATATATAAAGGAGGAAACAAAGAAGATCCTACAAACTTCAGACCGGTATCCCTTACAAGCACAGTAGCAAAAATATGCAAAAAAGTTATCAGAAACAAATGGATCAAACACTTGGAAGAGAATAAAATATTAAACCCTAAACAATTTGGCTTTAAAATGGAAGATTGTGTACCACAAACTTAATATGCTTTTACTCAAGATTAACTGAGATAATACAAGAGATGGCTGGGCAGATTGTGCCTTCTTGAACTTGCAGAAGGCTTTTGACAAAGTACCACATAAGTGACTTGACACCTGATAAACATGTCAATAAATTAGTTGGAGAGACTTTTAACTTATCAAGATCAATGAAAGTGGCCTTCGACTACAGGGTTGAAGAAATGGTAAAGAAAATAGTGGTTGCAATATCAAGACCTAAACTAGTATATGCTGCAACACTATGGGCACCTAGCACAAAAAAAAAAAATAAAAAAGGAAAGAAAAAGAAAGAAAAAAAAAAAAAAAAAAAAAAGAAAATTAGAAAGAATTCAATGAGCAGCGACAAAAATGGCACCTACACTATCAAATTTGACATACGAACAAAGATTGCAGAAATTACATCTATCAACACTGGAACAAAGAAGAGAAAGAGGTGATTTGTTGACCATTTACAGAAATATGAAAGGGATAGAAATTCTCGATAGAGATGTCTTATTTAAATGTGACAGAAGAGAAACAAGAGGACATGAAAAGAAGCTAAAGAAGGACAATTACAGAAGAGATTTGAAAAAGAATAGCTTCCCACATAGAGTGATTGATGTATGGAACAAAAAAATGGAGAAACAGTGCCAAAACTGTACAAGTTTTTAAAAATAAACTGGATGTGGAGAGATACGAAAACAGGTCACTATGAGCATAGTTCTTGTCCCATAAAATACTAGGTAAATATAAATATACATACATATACATACATACACACACACGACTCCGTGGCACGGTTGGTAGAATCTCTGACTGTCACTACGATGTCTGGGTTTAAATCCTGCCCGGGGCCGAAATAATTTCAGTATCGCTGCGCTTCGAGTCATTACTCCAACTCTCGTGGGCGGAGAGTTGGGTGTGTGCGTGTTAAGTCACAGCATTACCCATAGATCGGTCATACAAGCTCTAAGCTCTCTTCCAAGAGGGAAATAGCTGTCGATCACAAGTCTAGCACGTGATCCAAAGACCAAGGTGAATACACACACACAATTACAAAAGGCATTTGATAAGGTACCACACAAGAAACTAATAAGGAAGAGAGAGTCAATAGGTGGCATCATAGGAAAATTATTGGAATGGATGAAAGACTTCCAGACTGGCAGGAAAATGATAGTAGTAATTAGAGATAAATTCTCAAATTGGGAAGAAATGATAAGTGGTGTCCCTCAGGGATCAGTACTGGCCCTGATCATGTTTGCCATATACATAATGACATGGATGAAGGAGTAGAGCGTTATATGAATTTCTTTGCAGATGATGCAAAAATACTAAAGAAAGTAAAAACGGAGGAGGATTGCAACTCATTACAACAAGACTTGAACAATATCTGGAAACAGACTCAAAAGTGGGAAGTGAAATTCAATATCAAGAAATGTAGTATAATGGAATTTGGAAAAAGTAAAAACAGAATATATACATATACCAAGGCTTTTTCCCCCTTACAAGGGAGGTAGCCAAAAAGGAAAAGACATAAAATCATTCCCACTCATTCCATCCCTGAATACACTTCACACCCCTCCATCCTCCCTCTTATCCTAGCACCTCCTGGATGACGGGTCATCCCTGCACCTTGTCCACTGCCCTGGGTCAGAAGCAGTGTCGCAAGACACAGCACATCCACAGCAAGGCCGCTTCATTAAATCGGCGACCCCCCCTCTCCGTCCCCCTATGCATAAAAGGAGAAGATGGGGAGAAATTCCTTTGGGCTGATTATAAAATTGGTGAAGAAGAGGTAAAAAAGTAAACTCTGAAAAAGACCTTGGAGTGATGATCAGCAAAGACATGACACCGGATAAGCATATTAATAAAATAGTCGGATAAACCTACAATTTATTGAGGTAAATGAAAGTGGCATTTGCCTATATGGACGAGGAAATGATAAAAAAAAAAAAAAAACTACACTAGTAACACCAAAACTCGAGTACGCAGAAAAACTAAGGACACCCAGTACCAAAAATAACATAAAAGAATTAGAAAGAATACAAAGAGCAACAACAAAACTGGCACCAACTCTTTCCAAAATGACATATGAACAAAGACTGTCCAAATTAGAATTACCAACTCTGGAACAAAGAAGGGAAAGAGGAGACCTACTATCTATAGAATTATGAAGGGAATGGAAATCTTAGATAAGAATGATTTATTGAAATGGGACAATGGAGAGAAAAAAAAAAAAAAAAAAAAAAAAAAAAAATAGCTTCCCACACAGAGTGATAGATACTTGAAACAAATTAAACAAAGAAACAGTGTGTACAAACACTATTCAAGATTTTAAGAAAAAACTTGATGCTGAGAGATACAAAGACGGGTCACGAGCATAGCTCCCTTCCCGTATAATACAACTAGGTAAATACACACACACACACATTATATATATATATACATATAATATATACTGTATATCTAGGTAAATACACACACACAACTTATAAGATCAATGAAAGTGGCCTTCGATTACATAGATGAGGAGATGGTTAAAAAAATAATTGTTACACTGATAAGACCGAAATTAGAATATACTGTATCAATGTGGGCACCTAGCACAAAAAAGAACAAAAAATAAAAGATAATTAGAAAGAATCCAAAGAACAGTGACAAAAATGGCACCCACACTGTCAAATCTGACATATGAACACAGATTGGAGAAATTACAGTTGTCAACACTAGAACAGAGAAGGGAAAGAGGCAATTTGTTGACCATTTTCAGAATTATGAAAGAGATGTAAGTTCTTGATAGAGACGACCTATTAAAGTGGGACAAAAGAGAAATGAGGACACGAAAAGGAACTAAAGACAGTTACAGAAGAGACCTAAAAAAAAAATAATAATAATAATAGCTTCTCACATAGAGTGATTGATGTCTGGAACAAACTGAACAGAGAAACAGTAAATGCCAGAACTATAAATGATTTTAAGAACAAACTGGATGTGGAGAGAAATGAAAATGGGTCACTGCAAGCATAGCTCTTGTCCCGTAAAATACAACTAGGTAAATACACACACACACACACAATCTACTGAATTATGAAAGGAAAAGAATGCCTTGATGGAGAGGACTTATTAAAGTGAGAGAGAGGAAAACATGAGGACATGCAATGAAACTCAAAAAGGATAACTACAGAAGAGACCTCAAAAAGAACAGTTTCCCACACAGAGTGATATATGGAACAAATTGGATGAAGAAAGTGTGCAAACACAATACAAGAATTTAAGAACAAACTTGATCTTGCGAGATACAAAAATGGGTCACCACAAGCATAGTTCCCCTTTCCATATAATACAACTAGGTAAATACACACACACACAAGACTAGCAAAACTTGAGCTACAGACATTAGAGCAAAGAAGAGAGGAGACTTGATAACTCTTTACACAATCATGAAAGGTATAGAAATTACTGATAGAGAGGATCTAATAAAATGGGATAGTAGAGATACAAGAGGACACTGAAAGAAAATCAAGAAAGACAGTTATAGAAGAGACCTGAAAAAGAACAGCTCTCCCCACAGGGTAATAGACATTTGGAACAAGTTAGATGAAAATGTGGTGTGTGCAAAAACAATACACAAATTTAAGAACAGTCTAGATAAAACGAGATATGAAGACGGGACACCATGAACATAACTCCCCTTCCTGGAAAATACAACTAGGTAAATACACATATTTGGACGAAGAAATTATTAAAAAATATTAGTCACACTGATATGGCCTATACAAGAATATGCAGTGACATTGTGGTCACCCAGTACTAAAGAGAATATAAAGAAAATAGAATCCAGACAGCAGCCACAAAAATGGCCCCTGCACTTTCAAACTTGTCATATATAGAGAGACTGGCTAAATTGGAGTTACCAACTCTGGAGCAAAGAAGAGAGAGAGGCGACCTACTGACGATCTATAGAATCATGCAGGGCACAGAAATACTTGATGGAGAGGACTTGTTAAATTGGGACTAGAAAAGCACAAGAGGACATGGAAAGAAACCCAAAAAACAGTTATAGAAGAGATCTGAAGAAGAACAGCTTTCCACATATAGTGGACAATTGGAACAAACTGGACAAAAAAATAGTGTGTGCAAAAACCATTCCTGTAAAAGACAACTAGGTAAATATACATACAGTACTTGTCAAAAGTATGTGACCCCTACTCCCTGAGGCCACTTATTCATGAAGAAAATAGGAAAGTATTTTCTGAGGTGAAATTATGGATTGTATCTGGCAACTCCCTGCTGCCATGTTGGTCCAACAGAGTGGAATGTGAGGGAAAACTCAGCCAGTAGCCCCCACACTACCATGGGAAGAGCATTTACAGGTATCCCCTCTCTTTAAGATCTTGTCTTTTTTCACACTGGTTTTCTTCATTTCCATTGGGTCTGTATTGTTACCATGGCCCCTACAAAAGAATTAAAGATATAATTGCCCAAGTCATTGGATTAAAGAAGGCAGACCATGGAACTAAAGAAATCAGTGAAATGTTGAAGGTAGCCAAGCCCAAAAATCAAGAGATACATGGTGCGATTTCAGGATGGAAGAGGACTGGAGATACCATCCCAGAAACCTAGGATGGGGCATCCTAAGAAGACTTCTCCAATGGTTTTAAATATCATAAAGCATACTTTCGAGTCAAATCCACTAACAAAAGCAAAATCTCTGAGATGCCTTCTTAGGATCCCCTATACCAAGTTACTGGGATGGTATATCCAGCCCTCCTCCCTCCCAAAATTACATCTTGTATCTCTTGATTCTGGACTTAACCACCTTCAACATTTCACTGATTTCTTTGGTTCCATGGCCTGCCTTCTTCAATCCACTGACTTGGGCAATTACCACTTTAGTTAATTCCTTTGTAGGTGCCATGGTAATGATACAGACCCTAGGGAAATGAAGAAACACAATGTGAAAACAGGCAAGGTCCTGAGGAGAGGGGTCACATGTAAATGCTCTACCTACAGCAAAATGGGAGCGACTGGCTGGGTTCTCCCTCACATTCCACTGTTGGCCCAATATGACAGCAGGGTGTTGCCAGTTACATTCTATCTACATAATTCCACCTCAGAAAATGCCTTCCTATTTTCAACATTAATATGGGGTCACAAGGGGTAGGGGTTGCACACTTTTGATGAGTACTGTATATACGTGTGTGTATATATATATATATATATATATATATATAATATATAATATACATATATATATATAATATACATATATATATAATATACATATATACATATATATATAATATACATATATACATATATATATAATATACATATATACATATATATATAATATACATATATACATATATATAATATACATATATACATATATATATATAATATACATATATACATATATATATAATATACATATATACATATATATAATATACATATATACATATATATATAATATACATATATATATAATATACATATACAGTAGAAGCCCAATTTAACGAACTAATTCAGCCAAAGTCCAGTCCGCTAAAGTGAATTTTCCGCTAAATTGGAAGTTGTTTTCGACCCCCTAGTTAGCGGAATTTTCCGCTAGCTTGAGCTTATTTCCGCTAACTCTGGTTCGGTATTTGACTCCCTACGTAGTGGAATTTTCTGCTATATTGAGCTTTTTTTTTTGCTAAATCCTCTTGGTCATTTTCTCATATACTATAGTAGTCTGGATGGCGTTATTGTTGTGTTGTTGCAGAAAACGTAGTTCGTTGTTATAGAAGTGTTTTTCGTGGTAATTACTCTCGTGTACCGATTTTGAATTTTCCCATCAACTTACTGTTTCATTATTTTGTTTTCCTATTATACCGTCTATTTCTACTTGAATATATTTCTGCTACAATTATACTTTATATATACACTGAATTATATATCATTGTATATATATTATAGTATGTATATATATATATATATATATATATATATACCTCCAAAATACTAAATTATAAAATTTTCCTTGACTCCACCAACACAATTTGATAACATCTGGTCACATTGGACTCAGAGACACGCATGTGGCCAGTTGATGGAAAATGCTCAACTTAGCGGACCGTTCCCGTTAAATTGAGCTATTTCCGTAGACGCACATCTGGCCAGCTAGCAGAAAATGGTCAACTTAGCGGACCATTTCCGCTAAGTTGAGCATTTTCATTATTGATATTTGCAGTTCGCTAATTTGAGCTTCCGCTAAATTGATATCCGTTAAATCGGGCTTCTACTGTATACATATATACATATTATATATATATATATAATATACATATATATATAATATACATATATATATAATATACATATATATATATAATATACATATATATAATAAACATATATAATATACATATATAATAAACATATATATACATACATACATATACCAAGGCTTTTTCCCCCTTACAAGGGAGGTAGCCAAAAAGGGAAAGGCATAAAAACACTCCCACCCATTTCATCCCTAAATACACTCCACACCCCTCCCACCCTCCCTCTCATCTGAGCACCTCCTGGATGACGGGTCATCCCTGCACCCTGCCCACCGCCCTGGGTCAGAAGCAGTGTCGCAAGACACAGTACATCCACAGCAAGGCCGCTTCATTTAATCGGCGACCCCCCCTCACCGTCCCCCTCTGCATATAAGGCGAGGACGGGGAGAAATCCCTTCGGGCTGCGTCAAAATTTACTCACACATACTACCCCGGCCCCCACCCCCCCGCCTATTCCTCCTCATGCAGTCACAACATCATCCATATACAACCATTCTCCACTCACCTCTGTCTTCCGTCCTCTCCCTCCCTTCCTCAACAGACATTCCCCTCTTCCCCAAAGCCCCCTTCACCCCATCCATCCACCTCATCCTAGGACGTCCCCTCATGTTCACTCCCTCCACATCTGCCTTCCATACCTCTTTTACTAGTCTTTCTTCACTCATTCTTTCCATGTGTCCAAACCATCCTAATATTCTTTCATCAACCCTATCTCCCAGCTCCTTTTTCACCCCTGTTCTCCTCCTCACCTCCTCATTTCTCACTCTATCCAGCCTAGTAACCCCCACCATACTTCTCAGACACCTCATCTCAAACACATTCAAACTCCTTCTCTCTTCTTCTCTTATATAATATACATATATAATAAACATATATATAATATACATATATTAATATATATATATATATATATATATATATATATATATATATATATACATGTGTGTGTGTGTACAAACACACACACACTGCAAGATACAAAGGCGGGACATCACGAGCATAGCTCCCCTTCCCGCAAAATACAACTAGGTAAACTAGGTAAATATATAAGTATATATTTACTCGCTCAGCAAGTAAATGCCATTTGGGAATGGATGCTAAAATTAGATTGTATGAAGGAGTGATTGAACTGACAGCACTGTATGGGGCAGAAACATGGAACATAAAAGAGGAAGAGAGGAGTTTGAATGTATTTGAGATGAGGTGTCTGAGAAGTATGATAGGGGTTACTAGGTTGGATAGAGTGAGAAATGAGGAGGCGAGGAGGAGAACAAGGGTGGAAAGGGAGTTGGGAGATAGGGTGGATGAAAGAGTATTGGGATGGTTTGGATACATGGAAAGAATGAGTAAAGAAAGACTAGTAAAAGAGGTGTGGAAAGCAGATGTGGAAGGAGTGAACATGATGGGGCAACCTAGGATAAGATGGATGGATGGGGTAAAAGGGGCTTTGGGGAAGAGGGGAATGTCTGTTGAGGAAGGATGGGAGAGGACAGAAGATAGGGGTGAATGGAGAATGGTTGTTTATGGATGATGATGTGATGCATGAGGTGGAATGGGTAGGGGATGGGGGATGAGGGAGTATGTGTGAGCAAAATTTGACACAGCCCGAAGAGAATTCTCCCCGTCTTCTCCTTTTCTGCACAAGGGGACGGAGAGGGAGGGTTGCCGATTTAATTTAATGAAGCTGCCTTGCTGTGGATGTGCTTCTTGTGACAATGCTTCTGACCCAGGGCGGTGGACAAGATGCAGGGATGACCCATCATCCAGGAGGTGCCAAGATAAGTGGGAGGGAAGAAGGTGGAGGGAAGTGGAGTGTGAGAGAGATGGAATGGGTGGGAGTGGTTTTTATGCCTTAGTTTTTTGGCTACCTCCCTTATAAGGGAGAAAAAGACTATGGTATATGTATGTGTGTGTGTGTATATATATATTTACACACACAAACCAGAGCCCCCATAAGTTGGGACGCGATAATGCTTACATCAATATTTATGCCACAATTTTGAAGTCCCTCGCCCTCAATATCCCAAATGAGCAAGATAGATATATATATACACATATATATACATATATATATGCATATACATACATATATATATATATATATATATATATATATATATATTCATAGTGTAAATGGGCAGGAGGTTTTCCCTCAAGCATACTTCATTAAAATGAATGGCAAGCTTGTTATGACAGAGCTTCTTGTCGTATTTTTCTCTCTTTCTTAGAGTGATCTTGCCTTCTGTAGGCAGTAACCTTAATAAATCTCTGTATGTCATGTTGTGGAATAACATACATAATCTATAAATAAGCCAAAACGCGTTTTCACACCTCTTGGTGCTTCCTCAGTGGCAGGTACGAATCTAAGGGCTGGGCTGGTGTGTGTGGGTATATATGGGACAGGCTGTGGGATTTTGTCTAGTCGTCGGTGTGGGATTTTGTCTGGTCGTCGATGTGGGATTTTGTCTGGTTGGCGTCGCCGGAGCTCCGTGTCGTTCTGTAGGTTGGAGGGTGGCGTGCATCTGTGTTTTTTTTTCTCTCATTTTCACTGGGGAATGATCTTCTCACACTTGGTAGGATTTTTAAGTCCTCGAGTTGGGTATTCATTCCCGGGGATAGATCCTTGATATAAAAATCCTACCAAGTGTGAGAAGATCATTCCCCAGTGAAAATGAGACAAAAAAAACACAGATGCACGCCACCCTCCAACCTACAGAACGACACGGAGCTCCGGCGACGCCAACCAGACAAAATCCCACATCGACGACCAGACAAAATCCCACACCGACGACTAGACAAAATCCCACAGCCTGTCCCATATATACCCACACACACCAGCCCAGCCCTTAGATTCGTACCTGCCACTGAGGAAGCACCAAGAGGTGTGAAAACGCGTTTTGGCTTATCTATAGATTATGTATGTTATTCCACAACATGACATATGGAGATTTATTAAGGTTACTGCCTACAGAAGGCAAGATCACTCTAAGAAAGAGAGAAAAATACGACAAGAAGCTCTGTCATAACAAGCTTGCCATTCATTTTAATGATATATATATATATATATATATATATATATTGCTGTAATTCACAAGGCACACGTGAAAATAATATGCCGAAAACCACTGGTAAATAAAAAGCTTAGTCCGAAAGTTTTCGTCTATTTAAGATATTATCAAGGAATACAACCAGCATTGCACAGAAAGCACAGTAACTCCTGTATTCCTTGATAATGTCTTAAATAGACGAAAACATTGGGACTAAGCTTCTTATTTACCAGTGTTTTTTCTGCATACATACACACACACACACACATAATGGAGTTTGGAAAAAGCAAAAACAGAATATCAGGAAAATATACAATTGGAACCAAAGAAGTAAAGAAAGTAGGATCCGAAAAAGATTTGGGAGTAATTATCACGAACGACTTGTCCTATGATATACAGATTAACAAAATTGTCGGGGAGACTTACAACTTGCTAAGATCAATAAAAGTGGCGTTTACATACTTGGACGAAGACATGATGAAAAAAATATTGGTTACATTGATAAGGCCTAGATTAGAGTATGCAGCGACATTGTGGTCCCCCAGTACCAAAAAGAATATAAAGAAAATAGAAAGAATCCAAAGAGCAGCTACAAAAATGGCACCTGCACTTGCAAACCTATCATACGAAGAGAGATTGGCTAAACTGGAGTTACCGACACTGGAGCAAAGAAGAGAGAGAGGTGACCTATTGACCATCTACAGAATCATGAAAGGCACAGAGGTACTCGATAGTGAGAACTTACTTAACTGGGACAAAAGAAACACAAGAGGACATGGAAAGAAAATAAAAAAACATAGCTATAGAAGAGAACTGAAGAAAAACAGTTTTCCTCATAGAGTTTTGGACACTTGGAACAAACTGGACAATGAAATAGTATGCGCAAAAACCATTCATGAGTTTAAAAACAAACTAGACACTGCAAGATACAAAGGCGGGACAACACGAGCATAGCTCCCCTTCCCGCAAAATACAACTAGGTAAATACAACTAGGTAAATAAATACACACACACATATATATATATATATATATATATATGAAATGGAATGGGTATGAGTGGTTTTCTGTGCCTTTGGTATATGTGTGTATATATATATACCAATATATATATGTATATATATGTATATATATATATATATATATATATATATATATATATATATATGATATCGGAAAATTTCGAAACACTGGACTCTGAGTCCAGTGTTTCGAAATTTTCCGATATCATGGCTCCTGGACTCCAGCTCTTTACGAACGTATATATATACAGTATATATACAGATACCATAGCTGAATGAGTTTGGACGTGATAATGCTGACATCAATACTTATGCCACAAATTGGAAGTCCTTACAAAGGATTACAAAGGCGGAGCATGCCGACAGGAGACCTTTTGGTCCATATCTAGGTCGGATGCGGAAAAAAAAGCATAATAATAATAAAATAGTAAATAAAAACTATAATAATGTAAATAACAAATAAAATACATAAATAAATGCATAGGTATAGTTAAATAATAAACAAACAGGTAAATAGTAAATAATAATAAATTAACATATAACTATATGTCCAACCTCGCTCCTGGGAGGTTTAGGCTTTCTCTTGCCATTTTTTTTTTTTCATTACTAGATTAAATAACACTGGTAACAGAAGATACCCTTGCCTTAGTCCACTAATGACTTCAAATTCTTCAGTTTCTGTCTTTCCTACGTTTACTGCACATTTGCTGTCTACATAGCCTGTCTTTATCAGTAAAATATCCCGAGCATACCAGATATTTTGTCATATGCCTGGCAGGGAGACCAAGGTTGGCTGCCACTAAAGCATGCAGTGTTTCAAGATTCATTGCTGTTTGAGATTTGACGGGGGGGGGGGGTACTTTTCTGGAGCTCTGCACATTAACTTCGATTTTACATAAATTCTCAGTGGTTTGCATCTGTGTTGCCGGCTATGGGTACTATAGTGGCCCTGTTTAAGGAATTCTATGATGGAAACCTCTGAAAATACAGGAGTTACAGTGTGTTCTGTGCAATGCTGGTTGTTACATTTCTAGTATGCTGAGGGGGTGGGGGGTGTCGCTACCTACTCCATGTCAGTACTGTAGCAGACCCAGGAAACTCACACCACATACTTTAAAAATGTTATTAAACTTAGATAAACAAGTCTCCTTGTAAATTTGCTAAACAAATTCAGCAGAAAAACCCTAGGTTATTAGATGGTGTGTCTCTTTGCACATTGCAATGCTGCTTTCATGAAGACATTGGCATGCAGCGTTTCAAGGAGCAAAGGAAGCCCTCCTTACTAAAGTACAGAGGCATAAGCGATTGAATTTCACAAAGATATATGGTGAATGGAGCATTGACCAGTGGAGGAAGGTACTTTGGAGTGACTAAAGTACCTTAACTGTGACCAGCAACCGACCTGGTTATGTGTACTGCTTGCCTGGCAGCGATTCTCTTCAGTCACAGTACATCACCCCTCCTGTGAAGCACCCTGACTCGCTAATACATACTATGCTGAGGGAAACCTTCCAGTGCTGCCTAAAAATGAGAAAATGAATCGGAACAATTACCTACAGTTGGTTGTTGTGCGACTACTTTCCCAACTCGTTTTAATGGTGCAAAGCCGATTTTTTTATGCAGGCCAGTGCCCCCTGCCACACAGCTAAAAGTGTAACAAAGCGGTTGAATTATTGTGAAGTAAAGTACTTTGAAGACTGGGCTGGCAACTCTCCAGACCTCAACCCTATTGAGAATCTCTGGAGTTTGATGAAAAGAGGTCTGGGGAGGTATGACACCTTGTCACTCCCAAAGTTGGAGGTAGAACTGTGCACAATCTGGGCAGAGTTGTCATTGGAAAAGCTTAACAAACTTGCTGATAGTGTCCCTAGAAGACTGAAGGAAGTTATCAAATGGAATGGAAATGTCACCAAGTAGAGGAGTAAATGTTCGATAATAAATTTTGTTGTACCATTTTTCTGATATCACACAAATTTTTCCTTGTTGCTTTTTTTGGGAAGGGTGTGACATCAATACTTATGGTGGCTATTGTATATACATATATATATATATATATATATATATATATATATATATATATATATATATATATGTGTGTGTGTGTGTGTGTGTGTGTGCCGTGGCAGAAGGGTACTAAGCACCACAGAGAAAATGGCATTTTTTGTCTCATCAGCTGCTCCCAGTCTCGATCTAAATTATGGTGAAGATAGTACCCTTTTTGCACCATCCTGTAAGGTCCAAAATCCCATTGTTTACAACAGTACATTTTCCTTAGTGACTCCTCAGTGACTCGGTGGGGGGGGGGGGATAAGCACAGGCAGAACGGTGTGTGTGTGTGTGTAAGATCACAACATATATGGTCTGATCTTTAAAGTACAAGTCTTAAAGGCATTGAGGGGTGGGGGGGGAGGGAGGGGGAAACATGTGTATGAAGACAGTGAAAGTTACTGTTACCTCAAGACTGTGCGAAAGAAGTACAAGACACCAAGACACCAAAATCATTCAACATAGGTGAGTACAGAATAAAAAATTACGTACCCCTAATGATTTTTTTTTACAGATGATGATTTGTGGTTTCCTCTGCTTTAATACATGTTATATGTGTGTTTCAGAGCTTTCATTTGGTGTATATAACTTTACTCTAGCTCTATTGTACAGCTCTTAACCCTTTCCAAAACATTCCAAGATTTTAACCTCATTTTCTGGCAAATAATGAAGTTGCACTTAGTACCTTCTGCTGCAGCACACCTCAAATATATATATATATATATATATATATATATTATATATATATATATATATATATTATATAGACGCTCCTCAACTTACGTTTTAGTTACGTTCCGAATGGCCGAACGTAATTTGAAAATGAACGTAAGTTGTTACTGTACTATACATCCGTAAATTCTATTACCGTATCTTATAAAACACCCCTAAATCATTAATTATACACATAACATTGTAAAATAATAATATTAATTTCAAATTAATTAAATTCAAGCAACATAATTTGAGATGGTGGAGGAGGAGGATGCAATGCATGTTCAGTTTGTCGTTTGTGCAATGTAAACAATGGACGCAGCATCATGCACAAGTATCGTTTGAACTACGGAGAGGGCGCTAAACTAAAAAATTCACTCATTTTTTTTTTTTTTACAATTTTTATTTTACAGTCAGTTCAAACGTAAAATAGAAAAAACGTAAAACAAATGAACATAAGTAGAGGAGCGTCTGTATATATATATATATATATATATATATATATATATATATATATATAGATACACACACATATATATTATATACATATACATATAATATACATATATATACACACACACACACACACGCTCGGCAAATAATGAGCTCTGAGCTCACTGCCGTAGGGTGGTGTCTGGCTGTCTCGACAGAGACTGCAGCAGATCCGAGGTGAATACACACACACACAGGACCTGGGAGTCATTGTTATGAATAATATGTCACCTGAGAAACATATAAATAAGATTTTTGGAGAAACTTATAATTTAATAAGAACAATCAAAGTGGCATTTACATACCTGGATGAAGAAATGGTGAAGAAAATTCTAATCACTCTGATAAGACCAAGATTGGAATATGCAGCAACGATGTGGTCACCAAGTACAAAAAAATGTATAAAAAAACTTGAAAGAATACAAAGAGCAATTACAAAATTGGCACCAACACACTCAAAACTATCATATGAAGAGAGACTAGCAAAACTTGAACTACAGACACTAGAGCAGTGGTTCTTAACCTGTGGGGAATTCCCCACTGGTGGGAAATGGCGGAGTTGCCAAGTGGGGAATGACCGGTCGGACAGAAGAACCACGGTCTTTTTTTTTTAATTGATGTGTTTTTGTTTCTTTTTGTTTGTTTATCTATTATATGCAAACAAAAATTAAGGGCCATAAAATGCACAAAAAAGCAAAGCGTATATTTACGTACTAAACACTGCATGGGTTAAAATCGAATTTGTCAAAGACCGATGCTGTGGTGGGAAATGGAGAGTTGGCTCACTAAATAGTGGGGAATTGGAGAAAAAAGGTTAAGAACCCCTGCACTAGAGCAAAGAAGAGAGAGAGGAGATTTGATAGCTATTTACAGAATCATGAAAGGCATAGAAATTATTGATAAAATGGGATGATAGAAATACAAGAGGACACGGAAAGAAAATCAAGAAAGACATCTATAGAAGAGATCTGAAAAAGAACAGCTTTCCTCACAGAGTAATAGACAGTTGGAACAGGTTAGATGAGAAAGTAGTGTGTGCAAAAACAATACATGAATTTAAAAATAGTTTAGATAAAATGAGATACGAAGACGGGACACCACGAGCATAGCTCCCCTTCCCGTAAAATACAACTAGGTAAATACACACACACACATATATATATATATATATATATATATATATATATAGTAAGTCCTCATTATATGATACATATGCGTTCCTGAAAATCTTACCGCAATTTGAAATTACCACATACCGAACCCATTATAACATGTAATAATAGGGTATGGCAGACGTACCTTCTCCCTGCTCTTTCCTCTTCAAAATATCTAGTGGATACCGTATCTGTGAATTTTTCTTACTGTAAATAGAATCGAGGGTAGTAATTACAAAATACCGTATCTGTGAATTTACCGGATAAGGAATTAATGTACAGGTAGTTCTCGTTTTGTGCGTGTTCTGTTTGTGCGAATTCGCTAAGATGCGACATTAAAAATATTATAATTAATTAAAATTGTGCGATCTGTTCGCTAAGATGCGATTTGCCCCAACCGCATTTCAAACAGTGCGCCAGATACGTAGTTCCGCTGCCTGCCGACAGGCGGCCGCTCCCGCTCCCAGTTCAATGTTTACAGCCCTCTCGTGTGTTTGCAGTCACAGCCAGTCCAGCCAGTTTACTCATTCGTCAAAATGGCCCCAAAACGTCCTTCATCTTCTCCTGGAACCAGCAGCGGCCCTCCAGCTAAGAAAATACAGCGCAAGTCACTCACTCTGGCTAAGAAAATGGAAATTTTGAGCCGGTATGACCAAGGACAAAAAACTTCGATCATATCCCATGCCTTGGGATTGGGGGAGAGCACACTGCGGCGCGTCCGAGACAATGCTGCAAAAATACGAGCAACTGTGGAAGCAGGTTCGTCTAGGACATTGCAGAGGGTAGCCTACAGCAGATCGTCGGCCATGGAGAGGATGGAAAAAATGCTGGCGAATTGGATTCAACACCAGAACAAGAACAGCATTCCTGTTAGTTTGGC
>NC_134801.1:12836493-12883993 GCF_046742065.1 Oratosquilla oratoria
TATCCATCATTCCCACTGAAAATTATTCCTGGACAAAATCTGAACTGTCAAGCACAACAAACCCTTCAAATTGAGTCTGGTGTTTACACTTTTTTCCAATATATATATACACACACACATATATGAACACATGCATGCATATCCTTTGAAAAATAGGAAACTAGGCCTTCACAGAAAAAGATCAACTACATCCTGACATACCAGAGATTACAAATCAATATTATCATTCTACCACCAACATTATTATTATTATATAGCATAGTATGTAGGAACTAAATGAAGAAAGTCACATGAGTGCATGTGTCCATTAGTTAATATAAATTATACAAATTATAAACCTGCATTTAGAATAATTAACTCAAATACAAAATTGAAGTGGAAAATTCATAGCAACAGTTGACCTTATTATCTTATACTCTTTTTGTATACTGCAGATCTAAATATTTAACAAGTGAACAACCTCCTGATCTTGTACATTATGATTCACTTGCAAAATGAATATATAAATATCCTTTTACTTTACAAAAGAGAATTAAATTAAACTAAGAATTGGTTATTGGAAAGACCTTGTTTTACTCATCAAATGCTGAACATATGCAACCCAGTATATTTCAAGTTTCAGATCCATAAAGCCATGAATCATCCCTCTTTAATTAAATGTGTATGCAAAGATTTCATTCTTCATATATTAATCCTAAATGGACACAAATTCATTTTGCAAACATATCAGGGTCATGCAAATTAATGTACACTGTAAGTGTATATATAAGAAAAAAGTGAAAGTAGGAAAATAAGGGTTCAAACTGTGTGTATCAGAAGGAAATATCGGGCATATGTACGAAGGTAGGCCACAGACTAAGTCGATATCATGCCAGGAAATCCAAGGATGATATCAAAGGCAAAGAATACACCTGTTTACTTCAGAACTGATGTTCACCGATATCCAACCACTCCCCTCCACATATCCCGTTCTGTTTTACAACTCATCACAACATAAGACAAGCTCATGCATTTGGCTTACGCTAAACTCATTACATGTACTACATTATCAATACCACCCAACATCCACGGGAAACCTGTCAAAGGATTATAGAACACTTTCCCGCGCCTCACAGCTGACAGCTGTATCTAGCAGACGAATTCGACTTGGAATTTCAAGCAGACGACAACAAAACTTTTAAGATTACTGAATTGTATTTCCACTGGACACATAATCGAAGGCTTAAAGAGAGACGTGCATGTTATGGTGGTTCCGCTGTTGTGTATGTTTAACAGCAAAAACATTTCACATCACTAAACTTGAGATAAAAAATTTCGAAGTGGCACTTTACCGCCGATGACGGAGAACAGATAAGTCTGAGTCTCCAAATACAAAATTATTCGCACTTACTTCTGATAACCCTATCCGTTGTAGACAACTTAGTAGCGTTGTTAGCGTTAGCACTCATGTTTATTTTATATAATAATCCACTTAGACACCGACATACAGAGATGCCCAAGATTTGAGCTGATCACCACAACACTGTGTATCTGAGCTCCCACCAAAATGGCGATAACAATTTTTGAGAAGAACAACGGGACGCATGCGCTATCCCAGCCAATCAATGCAGTGGTGGCGTCTGACCCGCCATCTGCCCATTCGCGGTTAAATTAAAATTGTATGATTGTACACATCAGCATAATTTAGTACTTTGCAACCCTGTACATTTTCTGCACCTAAAATATATATATTCTTATGAAGGAGGGATCAATGAACTATATACACAGCACAAATGGTCTGAATAGTTGTTGAGGACTCGTGAATGATGAAAAAAGTTAAACGGAATATAAAGGGCCCGGTTCTCTTAACTTCTCTGTCGCAGTGTTGGCGTTTGCGCGATGATGGTAGGAAAGAGTGAAATCATTATCATGTTCATAGAACCTCTTGGATGACGGACGAAAATCTGAGCTGACAGAAGTCTATAATACTAAGTAAACATTATGGATTGAACAACACGAAAGGTTCCACAATTGTGCATCGACAATGTGGAATAAAGTAATATACATTAGATATTTTCACTTCGCATATATATGTTTCCCATGTAATTTCGTTTCATTTACAGCACCACTTATCGGCATTGAAAACTTAAAATACCAACTGTCATTTTTTATGGGTAATTAGTTGGGATGGTATCTACAGACTGTGACACTTTTTATAGTTTCTCCCCTCATCGATAGAATTTGACACATCGCCAAAATAAACGTATCACGTTACCCATGCTTTTACCTTCAGCAGGATAGTCTCACGATTGTGACAGGAAAGAACGCCTATTAGCAGTTTAATTTTGTTCTCCCACTCTCTTTCTTCTTCCCACCCCTCCTTTATTCATTGTCTTACTTTTCCGTTACCCTCAAACGAATAAAATCGCCTGGCGGTAACAGCAATAATTCACACACACACACACACACACACACTAGTTTAGATAAAATGAGATATGAAGACGGGAAACCACGAGCATAGCTCCCCTTCCCGTAAAATACAACTAGGTAAATACAACTAGGTAAATACACACACACACACACACACACACACACAGTATATATATATATATATGTATATATATATATATATATATATATATATATATATATATTTATATATATGTATATATATACATATTTATATGTGTGTGTATGTATGTATGTATGTATATATATATATATATATATATATATATATATATATATATATATATATATGTGTGTGTGTGTGTGTGTGTGTGTATTCACCTCGGATCTGCTGCAGTCTCTGTCGAGACAGCCAGACACCACCCTACGGCAGTGAGCTTAGAGCTCATTATTATTGTGTGTGTGTGTGTGTGTGTGTATAACTTATACACACCTTCAATATATATATATATATATATATATATATATATATATATATATATATATATGTATATACATATATATTTATGTATATATGTATATATATATATATATATATATATATATATATATGTGTGTGTGTGTGTATTTACCTAGTTGTATTTTACGGGAAGGGGAGCTATGCTCGTGGGGTCCCGTCTTCATATCTCATTTTATCTAAACTATTTTTAAATTCATGTATTGTTTTTGCACACACCACTTTCTCATCTAACTTGTTCCAACTGTCTATTACTCTGTGAGGAAAGCTGTTCTTTTTCAAATCTCTTCTATAGCTGTCTTTTTTTATTTTCTTTCCGTGTCCTCTTGTATTTCTGTCATCCCATTTTATCAGATCCTCTCTATCAGTAATTTCTATGCCTTTCATGATTCTGTAAATAGCTATCAAATCTCCTCTCTCTCTTCTTTGCTCTAGTGTCTGTAGTTCAAGTTTTTCTAGTCTCTCTTCATATGATAGTTTTGAGAGTGTTGGTGCCAATTTTGTAATTGCTCTTTGTATTCTTTCAAGTTTTTTTTATACATTTTTTTGTACTTGGTGACCATATCGTTGCTGCATATTCCAATCTTGGTCTTATCAGGGTGATTAGGATTTTCTTCACCATTTCTTCATCCAGGTATGTAAATGCAACTTTGATTGTTCTTATTAAATTATAAGTTTCTCCAAAAATCTTATTTATATGTTTCTCAGGTGACATATTATTCATAACAATGACTCCCAGGTCCTTCTCATTTTCTACTTTTTTTTATTCCTTCTTCTCCCAAATTATATGCTCCTGTTATTCTGTTTTTGCTTTTTCCAAATTCCATTATACTACACTTTTTTGTATTGAACTCCATCTCCCACTTCCTACTCCATTCCTGTACTTTATTTAGATCTCTCTGTAGTGATTCACAATCTTCTTCTGTTTTCACTCTTTTCAGTAGTTTTGCAAAGAAACTCATATAGCTTTCAATTCCTTCATCCATATCATTAATATATATAGCAAACATTATTGGGGCCAGAACTGTTCCCTGCGGAACACCGCTTATTACTTCATCCCATTTTGAGTGCTGGTTTCTTATCACTACTCTCATTTTTCTTTCTTGCAAAAAGTCTTCCATCCAATTTAGTAGTTTGCCCTGTATTCCTCCTTCAGTTTCTAATTTCTTAAGCAACTTCTTATGTGGTACTTTGTCAAAAGCTTTCTTTAGGTCTAAACATGCACAGTCCGCCCATCCATCTCTTTCTTGTATTATATCTATTAGCCTTGAATAGAAACATATTAAATTGGTGACGCATGATCGTCCTTGTCTGAATCCAAATTGCCTTGGATTTAACACTTTGTTTTTTTCTAAATATTTTACCCATCTACTTTTGATAATTCTTTCACAAATTTTTGCTATTGTACTTGTTAGAGAGACTGGTCTATAGTTGGTAGGTTCTTCTTTATTTCCTCCTTTATATATAGGTACTATATTTGCTTTTTTCCAATCTTCTGGAACTTTTCCTTCTTTCAAGGAACTGTTTAGTATGCTATGTATTTTGTCTGCCAGTTCATTCCTGCATTCTTTCAGTATCCAGTTTGCTATTTCATCTGGTCCATGCGATTTTCTGACATCAAGATTACCCAAGTGTGTTAATATTTCATTCTTTGTTACTTCTATTTCTTCCATAGGGGGGACTTTCTCTTTCCATTCGTTCTCTTCAGGTTGTATGTTCTCCCTTGTAAACACTGATTTAAAATGTTTGTTCATAATTTCCGCCATTTCCATTTCCTCAGTGTATTCAACTCCCTCCTGTCTTAATTTCTCCAAGTCTTGTTTGTTTTTCAGTTTATTGTTTACAAATCTGTAGAATAGTTTTGGTTGATCTTTACACTTTTCTATGATATCTTTTTCATATTTTCTCTTTTCCTCTCTGCACGCTTGTACATATTCATTTCTATAACAGGTATATATTTTCCATTTTTCAGGTCTTCTGTCTTTTTTCCATCTGGTCCAGGCTTTGTCTCTTTTGTCTTTTAACTCCCTACAACTTTTGTTGTACCAGCATTTTACATATTCTTTTTCTTGTTTTTGTCTTGGGACATACTTTTCCACTCCTTTTTTGTAAATTTTTGTCAAAATATTCCATTTCTCTTCTACTGTTGTTTCTTCTTTGTATATTTCTTCCCAGTTTTCTTGTTGAAAGAATTCTCTTATTTTATCAAAGTTTGTTTTTTCATACATCATTCTTCCTTTTCTATATTGTTAATTTCTTTTCATATATTTTTCTTCATTAAGTTCCAGTTCAATCAATATGTGGTCACTTTTACTTATTGGTGTTTTATATTCAACTTTGTCCACTATTCTAGGTTCAGATGTAATTATTAGGTCTAGTCTCGATGGTTCTTCTTCATTTCTATACCTAGTGTTCTCCTGTATCCATTGTGTCATTGTATGGTCAGTAACTATCTCAAGTAGAGCGTTTCCCCATGAGCCGTCTCCACCCTTTACTGTCATTTCTTCCCAATCAGATTTCTTTGCAATTAAAGTCGCCCATCATAACTATTTTTCCTCCCTCTTCCATTATCTTGTTTAATGTTATCTTTGTGTCCTCTAACATACATTTATGTTCACTCTCTTCCCATGAGGCTGTTTTCGGGGGCACATAATTTATCACAAACTTTCTGCTCTTCTTATCTCTGTCTTCTACTTCCATCATTATCATCTCTACTGTATTCTTTCCATATGTGACACACTTCACGTTTATATCCTTCTTAGTCAGGAACATAACTCCACCCCCTTCCTTTTTCACTCTGTTTCTAATCCAATAATTATATGCATCATGTCCTACACTGTTGGGTGGGAGTGGACCTTTTAATTTTGTTTCTACAATTCCCATTATATCTGGTTCTTTTTCTTTCAAATAATCATTCAGCTCATTCAATCCTGTTATTAATCCATCTATATTTGTGTAAGACACTCTTAGTTTTCTGCCACTTCCATTGTGTTCTCTGTTTCCCTTTTGTTTTTCTCTTGTATGTCGACTTTCTTTAGTTTCATATTCACTACTCTCCAATAGAATCTCTCTTTTTCTGACTCCGTTCTTATCTCGTTTTTTTCCTTAGCTTCAAGTCTTTTCTGTTTTTCTTCCTCTCTTTCCTCTTTATTCATTTCCCTTTTTATCCATACCTTTTTATATTGTTCTTCATGCCATACCCTTGTCCCTACCAATCACCTCAAATGTACATTATGCAAACATTTATATAATTTCATGTGTGCAAATATACCCGTAAATACTGCCAAAAATAACCCCAATATTTAAAAAAAAACTGGTTCTGCCCAGACTGCTCAAAAAACATTTCCCTATCATGCCATCTCAAACACAGAAATTAATATTTTGTTTTCCGCGCCAAATCTCGCATAAAAAAACCCAGATGTATATACCGCCATTAAGAAGTATAAAGAAATAGACAAAATATCAGAGAAGGAATTTTCTATATTTAATCACAATAATACCCAAATTGACCCCGAATTAAATTTTTACTCAAAACTAACAAAAGACAGCGATTACTATAGTGATACACAATTTGACACGGTATTTCGTGATATTGATGGTTTCACACTAATTCACATCAATGCAAGGAGCCTAAACGCCAATTATCAGAAAATTGACTGTTATCTCAAGTTACTCAATAAAAGCTTTGACGTTATAGTGATAAGCGAAACATGGATTGACCCAGGATGTCTAGTAAACTTCTTACAAGACTAAACTCCCTACAGTGCTAATAGACAGATCCAAAAAGGCGGCGGAGTCTCTATCTTCATAAAAAAATCAATTTCATGCAAACTAATAAATCAATCCACTAATTCGTATGAAAACCTATTTGATTGCGTAGCTGTTGAGATTTTCAGTAAAAAAAAAAAAAAAAAAAAATACCGTCATAACAAGTATTTACAGAAAGCCAGGCACAAACATCAATGAGTTCACAAATATGCTTGAAGAAATCATAACTCCATTTAGAAATAAAAATCTATATCTCTGTGGTGACTTCAACATAGATTTACTTAAGTATGAGACTCATGAACAAACAAGACACTTTACAGATATGATTTTCTCTTTAGGTATATATCCTTTGATAAATAAACCAACCCGAATAACAAATACAAGTGAAACATTGATAGATAACATTTTCACCAATATTGTAAACTCCGAGATTCATAGTGGTATCTTAATAAGTGATATAAGTGACCATCTACCGGTATTCACTATCAGTCCAAAAGAAATGCACTGCATAACAAAACCCAGAATTGTACTTAAACGTAAAATTGACGAAAAAGATATTGCAAAATTAAATCAATGCTTTAAAGAAGAAAATTGGGATCAGGTTTACGAGTCAGAAAATGCCAATCTATCATATAACGAATTTGTAAGCATTATCATGAGTAATGTAAACAAATGCTGCCCAGAGAGAGAAGTAGAAATAAAACCACGTAACGTAAACTCAAAACCATGGTTTACAAACGGTCTTAAGAACGCGTGTCGAAAGAAAAACCAACTTTACAAGAAATCTATTCAAAGCAAGTCCTTGACAGACGAAAACAAATACAAAGTGTACAAAAACAAACTTACAAAAATTTTACGCAACTGTGAAAAAAAATACTATGACACACTGCTTGAAGGTTATAAAGGTAATATAAAAAAGACATGGGAAGTAATAAACAACTTAACTAGACACAAAATTAATAACACCAATGAATTCATAGACATTATTAAAAAAGGAAAAACTATAAAAGAAGTGGCAAACGAATTTAATGAATTTTTCTCCCATGTAGGACTTAACATCGCGAAACAAATAAAGACAACACATCAAACTTACGAGACATTTTTGAAACACCGAATAAATAACACTATGTTTTTAAAACCCGTCACGGAAAACGAACTTATGAACACAGTAAAATCAATGCAGAACAAGAAATCACTCGATTGCAAAGGAATCAATATGAACCTCATAAAACAAATTATTACAAAGGATTACAAAGGCGGAGGATGCCGACAGGAGACCTTTTGATCCATATCTAGGTCGGATGCACAAAAAAAAAAAAAAAAAAAATATATATATATATATATATATATATATATATTTATAATAAAATAATAAATAAAAACTATAATAATGTAAATAACAAATAAAATACATAAATAAATGCATATGTATAGTTAAAATAATAAACAAACAGGTAAATAGTAAATAATAAATTGACATATAACTAATAATAATTGAAAATCAGACAGACAAACGATAACAAAACAAAAACAAATAATATAAGATAAATTATAATCATTACAGCATCTTACTTAGGTATTTATCTAAATGATTCTTAAAGCTTCGAAATGAACTACATTGCACTACCTGTGCAGGGAGTTTATTCCATTCATTAACTACACGGTTGGCAAAGTTGTTTCTACCTACTTCCAAATTGAATCTATTTCCGGACAGTTTGAGACCATTGTTTCTTGTCTGATTCTCATTCAATGTGAAAATTTTGTCACTTTTGATGTTGTCAATTCCTTTAAAATCTTATAAAGACCTGTATCAAGTCACCTGAGTCTACGTTTTTTAGGGAAAACAGATTCATGTGTTTTAGTCGATTTTCGTATGATTTATTTTTGATATTTGGAATCAGTTTTGTGGCTCGCCGTTGTACTTTTTCCAGTCTGTCAATGTCTTTAATGAGATTCGGTGACCATACGGAAACAGCATATTCCAAATGTGGACGAACTAACGATTTATATAGCTTGTTAATGAGTGATGGACTTTTGAAATCAAAAGATTGCGCAATCAGTCCTAGAATCTTATTTGCTTTCTCAGAGGCTGAAATACATTGCTTGGATGATTTGAGGTCGTTACTGATAATTACGCCGAGATCTTTTTCACTATCCACTTTTGTTAACGAATTTCCAAATAACTTGTAATCGTACTTACTGTTATTTTTACCTATGTGCATTACCTTGCATTTACTGATCATTTTCTGACAATATGCAATAAATCATTTGAACAAGGGATATTTCCAGATGCAATGAAAATAGCAAAATTAATACCGATATTCAAATCAGCCGACAAATCAAGTTATAATAACTATAGACCAATTTCACTATTACCACAGTTTTCCAAAATTCTTGAAAAGTTATTCACAATTCGCCTTGACTCATTTCTAAAAAAAAAATGACGTCATTTACCATAGTCAATATGGATTTCAACGAAATCTTTCAACGTCTACAGCAGTAATGGAATTAATTGAAGAGATAACTAACAATATAGAACAAAAGAAAAAGACAGCCGGCATATTTATTGATCTTAAAAAGGCATTTGACACAGTAAATCATGAAATCCTAATTCGAAAGGCCGAATACTATGGACTAAGAGGTAAAGTTAATGACTGGTAAAAAAAGTTATCTAAAAAACAGGAAACAATATGTGGCCATTGAGGAAGAAAGATCACACATTCTACCAGTTACATGCGGAGTACCTCAAGGTTCAGTTCTAGGACCCAAACTATTCTTACTATACATTAATGACATTACAAATGTATCCAACCTTATGAAATCTATACTGTTCGCCGACGATACCACCATTCTATGCTCCGATACAAATTCCGACAAACTGATCAAGACAATTAATGAAGGATTATGTCAACTATCCAACTGGTTTTCAGCCAATAAGCTATCCTTAAACGTATCAAAAACTAACTACCTGCTTTTCTACAAAAATAATGAAAGTACTAAGCCGATCAAAATAAACAACGAAATTATTGAAAAAGCGTCCGTCAGTAAATTCCTAGGCGTGTATTTAGACGATCAACTTAATTGGAAACATCATATAAATCACGTGATAAATAAGATATCCAAAACTTTAGGAATTATGCATAAAATGAGAAATATCCTCAATGTAAATACCCTACGTACCATTTATTGTAGTCTACTACTACCATACTTAAACTATTGTTCAGAAATTTGGGGTAATACTTATCAAACTAATCTTCAACGCATAATTACCTTTCAAAAAAAGGCACTGCGTATAATCTGCAATGTAGGTCGTTTGGAACATACAAATAATTTATTTAAAAAACTAAATCTACTCAAATTCAATGACTTAATAAAGTACAAAACTGCCATTGTTATGCACCAAATCTACAATAAACAAATGAATCAAAACATATTGAAATTTTACTCAACTTACGAAACTCGCTATGCGACTAGGCAAACAAACGACTTCTTTAAACTCAATACAGAACAACCAAAAAAAGCCAATGCTTATCTATTATAGGTGTTAACACATGGAATAAACTGGAAAAGGATTTACCTAAGACAAAATGTTTATGAACATACAAACGATACTTAAAAAAGTCTTTAATCTATAAGTATTAGTATATTGAACACTTCAGGTCCATTTCATGGTTGTATTCATTGAGAAACTGTCATGTACTGCCCAAGTCTGCCGCTCTTTTTTATTTTTTATTTTTTTTTTATTCCAGCAGGTCACGGTGACCCAGATCTGCGTATTAAGCAATTATCGTCCCGTCAACAATCGACCTGACCTCTCACCTCTCACCTGACCCCCACAAGTTGCGATGCTCGCTCGTGCCCCCGATTTCTACGTGAGGTCGGAGTTAGCGGACGTCGTGACGCATGTCATTGTGTGTGTGTATATGTGTATGCATGTATGTGTGTATATATGTGTGTAGATGTGTATGTACCATACTAACATGTAACAAAAATAAATAAATAAAAATAATTTTTTTCCTTAAGGGAGAGCAACTCCCCATAAGCTTTGCTTCTCGCTCTCCCTTTTCAACTACCAATTTTGTAAAAAATGTATATATGTATGTCTAATTGTATTTAATATTGTTGAATAAACCTATACTACTACTACTACTACACTTGTTGCTAGTTTCCCTGTTTTGGATAAGATATTCTCAGCCGTAGTTTGTGACCTGAATTTAATCTTAATTGGTCTGGTCTTGTCTGTACTATATTTCCCGAGCCTGAATTTCTCTTCGATTTGTTTCATTATTTCTGGTTCATCTTCCTGAACTAATTCTAGTAAATTTCTTACTTTTTCATTTTCCTCTTTGATTCTTGTGGTTCTATCTGGGTTATGTTTCTCTTCCATTCCTAATATAATTATACATTTCTTTTTGTCTGCTAAGTCTCTTACTATATTCTCCTTCTGTCTCATCACTTTAATAACTGAGTTTTCAGTTTGTTCATTCATTTGCTGTCTGATTATGTCAGTGAATGCAACTTTGCTATTTTTTTTTATTTTTTTCCAACCCTCCTTGTTCTCCTTATTATTCTCCTTTAAGACTTTATTCTCTTCTTTTACTTCTTTTAACTGTTTTTTTAATTCTTCAATTTCCTTAGTTAAGTTTTTGTTCGCCTTCTCTAGTTCTTCCAATTTTTCAACCCTCCGTACAATGTTGTTAACATGACCGAACCTACGCTCCAAGTCCTCGATCATCTTATCGACCTTCTCTTCTAGTCTTGTCAGTCGGGGGGGGGGGTTGTGTCCCCCCCACCCTCTTTAAATCCTTGGAAAATATTCTCATCACTTTCTACTGTATTTCTCTTATCTATACTTCTAATCTTTACATTTTTATTAGACATTTCATCGTCGCTCAGCTGGTCGGGGGGCCGTTTGTTTACCTTTCGCCTGTCTGCCTGGGCCAAGTCCTCTCCTTCCTCATTTCCTTCCATTTCCCTCAGCAATCCCTCCCCTTCTCCTCTTTCCCTACTTTCCCACTACCCCACGAGCAATTTCCCCCCTCCCTGTAAATACAATAGGCACTTCTCTTGCGTTGGGATCCACGAAACTTCAATTTTCTTCAGAACGTCTTCTAAGCCGTCCGTTCGTTGAAGTGTGTGTGTATTTACCTAGTTGTATTTACCTAGTTGTATTTTACGGGAAGGGGAGCTATGCTCGTGGGGTCCCGTCTTCATATCTCATTTTATCTAAACTATTTTTAAATTCATGTATTGTTTTTGCACACACCACTTTCTCATCTAACTTGTTCCAACTGTCTATTACTCTGTGAGGAAAGCTGTTCTTTTTCAAATCTCTTCTATAGCTGTCTTTTTTTATTTTCTTTCCGTGTCCTCTTGTATTTCTGTCATCCCATTTTATCAGATTCTCTCTATCAGTAATTTCTATGCCTTTCATGATTCTGTAAATAGCTATCAAATCTCCTCTCTCTCTTCTTTGCTCTAGTGTCTGTAGTTTAAGTTTTTGTAGTCTCTCTTCATATGATAGTTTTGAGAGTGTTGGTGCCAGTTTTGTGATTGCTCTTTGTATTCTTTCTAGTTTTTTTTATACATTTTTTTGTACTTGGTGACCATATCGTTGCTGCATATTCCAATCTTGGTCTTATCAGGGTGATTAGGATTTTCCTCACCATTTCTTCATCCAGGTATGTAAATGCCACTTTGATTGTTCTTATTAAATTATAAGTTTCTCCAAAAATCTTATTTATATGTTTCTCAGGTGATATATTATTCATAACAATGACTCCCAGGTCCTTCTCATTTTCTACTTTTTTTATTCCTTCTTCTCCCAAATTATATGATCCTGTTATTCTGTTTTTGCTTTTTCCAAACTCCATTATACTACACTTTTTTGTATTGAACTCCATCTCCCACTTCCTACTCCATTCTTGTACTTTATTTAGATCTCTCTGTAGTGATTCACAATCTTCTTCAGTTTTCACTCTTTTCAGTAGTTTTGCATCATCTGCAAAGAAGCTCATATAGCTTTCAATTCCTTCATCCATATCATTAATATATATAGCAAACATTATTGGGGCCAGAACTGTTCCCTGCGGGACACCGCTTATTACTTCATTCCATTTTGAGTGCTGATCTCTTATCACTACTCTCATTTTTCTTTCTTGCAAAAAGTCTTCCATCCAATTTAGCAATTTACCTTGTATTCCTCCTTCATATTCTAATTTCTTAAGCAACTTCTTATGTGGTACTTTGTCAAAAGCTTTTTTTAGGTCTAGAAATGCACAATCAGCCCATCCATCTCTTTCTTGTATTATATCTATTAGCCTTGAATAGAAACATATTAAATTGGTGACGCATGATCGTCCTTGTCTGAATCCAAATTGTCTTGGAATTAGTACGTTGTTTTTTTCCAAGTATTTTACCCATCTACTTTTGATAATTCTTTCACATATTTTTGCTATTGTACTTGTTAGAGAGACTGGTCTATAGTTGGTAGGTTCTTCTTTATTTCCTCCTTTATATATAGGTACTATATTTGCTTTTTTCCAATCTTCCGGAACTTTTCCTTCTTTTAAGGAACTGCTTATTATGCTATGTATTTTGTCTGCCAGTTCATTCCTGCATTCTTTCAGAATCCAGTTTGCTATTTCATCTGGCACATGCGATTTTCTGACATCAAAATTACCCAAGTGTGTCAATATTTCATTCTTTGTTACTTCTATTTCTTCCATAGGGGGGACTTTTTCTTTCCACTCAATCTCTTCAGGTTGTATATTTTCCCTTGTAAACACTGTTTTAAAATGTTTGTTCATAATTTCTGCCATTTCCATTTCCTCAGTGTATTCAACTCCTCCTTGTCTTAATTTCTCCAAGTCTTGTTTGTTTTTCAGTTTATTGTTTACAAATCTGTAGAATAGTTTTGGTTGATCTTTACACTTTTCTATAACATCTTTTTCATATTTTCTTTTTTCCTCTCTGCACTTTTGTACATATTCATTTCTATAACCAGTATATATTTTCCATTTTTCAGGTCTTCTGTCTTTTTTCCATCTGGTCCAGGTTTTGTCTCTTTTGTCTTTTAACTCCCTACAACTTTTGTTGTACCAGCATTTTACATATTCTTTTTCTTGTTTTTGTCTTGGGACATACTTTTCCACTCCTTTTTTGTAAATTTTTGTCAAAATATTCCATTTCTCTTCCACTGATGTTTCTTCTTTGTATATTTCTTCCCAGTTTTCTTGTTGAAAGAATTCTCTTATTTTATCAAAGTTTGTTTTTTCATACATCATTCTTCCTTTTCTATATTGTTCATTTCTTTTCATATATTTTTCTTCATTAAGTTCCAGTTCAATCAATATGTGGTCACTTTTACCTATTGGTGTTTTATATTCAATCTTGTCCACTATTCTAGGTTCAGATGTAATTATTAAGTCTAGCCTCGATGGTTCTTCTTCATTTCTATACCTAGTGTTCTCCTGTATCCATTGTGTCATTGAATGGTCAGTAATCATCTCAAGTAGAGCATTTCCCCATGAGTCATCACCACTCTTTACTGTCATTTCTTCCCAGCAGATTTCTTTGCAATTAAAGTCGCCCATCATAACTATTCTTCCTCCGTCTTCCATTATTTTAGTTAATGCTTTCTTTGTGTCCTCTAACATACTTTTATGTTCACTCTCCTCCCATGAGGCTGTTTTCGGAGGCACATAATTGATCACAAATTTTCTGCTCTTCTTATCTCGAACTTCCACTTCTATCATAATCATCTCTACTGTATTCTTTCCATATATGACACCTTTCACGTTTATATCCTTCTTAGTCAGGAACATAACTCCACCCCCTTGTTTTTTCTCTCTGTTTCTAATCCAATAGTTGTATGTATCATGTCCTACACTGTTGGGTGGTGGTGGGCCTTTTAATTTTGTTTCTACAATTCCCATTATGTCCGGTTCTTTTTCTTTCAAATAATCATTCAGTTCATTCAATCCTGTTATCAATCCATCTATATTTGTGTAAGACACTCTTAGTTTTCTGCCACTTCCATTGTGTTCTCTGTTTCCCTTATGTTTTTCTTTAGTATGTCGAACTGCTTTATTTTCATGTTCACTACTCTCCAATAGAATCTCTCTTTCTCTGACTCCGTTCTTTCCTCGTTTTTTGCCTTAGCTTCAATTCTTTTCTGCTTTTCTGCCTCTCTTTCCTCCTTATTCATTTCTCTTTTTATCCATACCTTTTTATATTGATCATTTGTTGCTAGTTTCCCTGTCTTGGATAGAATTTTCTCTGCCGTTGTTTGTGACCTGAATTTAATCTTAATTGGTCTGGTCTTATCTGTACTATATTTTCCAAGTCTGAATTTTTCCTCAATTTCCTTTATAATTTCTGGTTCATCTTCCTGGACTAATTTTAATAAACTGCTTACTCTTTCATTTTCCTCCTTGATTCTTGCGGTTCTATCTGGGTTATGTTTCTCTTCCATTCCTAATATAATTATACATTTCTTTTTGTCAGCTAATTCTCTTACTATATTCTCCTTCTGTCTCATCACTTTAATAACTGAGTCTTCATTATGTTCTTTCAATTGCTGTTTGACTATGTCAGTGAATGAAACCTTATTCCCTTCTTGAGTTATTCTCCAATTTTTAGCTTCTGTAGCTATTTTCTCTCTGTTTTCATTACTATTCTTCTTCAATTTCTCATTCTCCTCCTTTACATTTCCTAACTGTCTTTTTAGGTCCTCTATTTCTTCAGTTAAGTTTCTGTTAGCCTTCTCTAGTTGTTCCAACCTTTCAATTCTCTGGAAAATGGAGTCTACATTACCTAACCTACGTTCCAAGTCCTCGATCACCTTATCAACTCTCTCCTCTAGTCTTATCAGGCGGGGGGGGGGGTTGTGTCCCCCCCACCCTCTTTAAATCCCTGGAACATATTCTCGTCACTTTCTTCTGTATTGCTCCTCTCTATACTTCTAATCTTTACATTTTTATTAGACATGTCATCCTCACTCAGTCTTTTGTTTACCTTTCGCTTGTCTGGCTGGGCAAAGTCTACTCCCTCCTCATTTCCTTCCATTTCCCTCAGTAATCCCTCCCCTTTTCCTCTTTCCCTACGTTCCCACTACTCCACGAGCAATTTCCCCCCCACCCTGCAAAAACACTAGGCACTTCTCTTTGCGTTGGGATCCACAGACTTCAGTTTTCTTCAGAACGTCATCCAAGCCGTCCATTCGCTGAAGTGTGTGTGTGTGTGTGTGTGTGTGTGTGTGTGTGTGTGTGTGTGTGTGTGTGTGTGTGTGTGTGTGTGTGTGTGTGTGTGTGTGTGTGTGTGTGTGTGTGTGTGTGTGTGTGTGTGTGTGTGTGTTTACCTAGTATTTTGCGGGAAGGGGAGCTATGCTCGTGATATCCCGCCTTTGTATCTCGCAGTGTCTAGTTTGCTTTTAAACTCATGAATAGTTTTTGCGCATAGTATTTCATTATCCAGTTTGTTCTAAGTGTCCACTACTCTATGTGGAAAACTGTTTTTCTTCGGTTCTCTTCTGTAGCTATTTTTTTTCTTTCCATGTCCTCTTGTGTTTCTCTTGTCCCAGTTTAGTAAGTCTTCTCTATCGAGTATCTCTGTGCCTTTCATGATCCTGAAGATGGTCAGTAGGTCACCTCTCTCTCTTCTTTGCTCCAGCGTCGGTAACTCCTGTTTAGCTAATCTCTCCTCATATGATAGGTTTGCAAGTGCAGGTTCCATTTTTGTTGCTGCTCTCTGGATTCTTTCTATTTTCTTTATATTCTTTTTGGTACTGGGTGACCACAATGTCGCCGCATACTCTGGTCTAGGCCTTATCAATGTAACCAATATTTTTTTTATCATGTCTTCATCCAAGTATGCAAATGCCACTTCTATTTATCTTAGCAAGTTGTAAGCCTCCCCGACAATTTTATTAATCTGTTTACCATAGGACAAGTCGTTTGTGATAATTACCCCCAAATCTTTTTCGGATCCTGCCTTCTTTACCTCCTTGGTTCCAATTGTATATTTTCCTGATATTCTGTTTTTGCTTTTTCCAAACTCCATTATGCTACACTTCTTAGTATTAAAGTCCATTTCCCATTTCTGACTCCATTTCCATACCTTATTCAGGTCTTCCTGCAGTGCTTGACAGTCCTTATCAGTTTCTACTTTCCTAAACAGTCTGGCGTCGTCTGCAAAGACGCTCATGTATCATTTCACATCCTCGTCCATGTCATTCACATAAATAGCAAACATTATTGGTGCCAATACAGATCCTTGCGGTACTCCACTGATCACCTCTTTCCAATCTGAATATTTTTCTCTGAGCACTACTCTCATCTTTTTACCAGTCAGGAAGTCCCCCATCCATTTTAGCAGGTTCCCTTGTATTCCTCTTATGTGTTCCAGTTTTTTTTTTTTTTTTGTAATTTTCTGTGTGGTACTTTATCAAAAGGTTTTTGCAAGTCTAGGAAGGCACAGTCAGGGACTGATTGCAAAGTATGATGAGAAAAAAATGTGACAGGTACAAAGAAAAAGAAAAGAGTCAAATCAAGATATAAAGGAGGCAAAAAGAAGAGCAGATGTAAAATGGGGAGAAGTATGACGGAGTTTTTTGAAAGCAATAAAATATGTTTAAAAGAATCTAGAGGAGAAAGGGGAGGTAAGTCAAGTAGAGAATAAAAGTAAAATGTGCAGATGGATAGATCTTAGTAGAATAGGATGCAGTAAGGGGAAGAAGGAGTATTTTAGAGAATGATGAATGTGGGGGAGGATAGGGAGGGATTGGTGGTAGCATTGGGAAGCACTAAGAAAAGGACGGTGATGGGAGAGGAAAATGGAGAACCAAGAAAAGATGAGGTACTCTAAAATATGAGAACAGGTATGGCAACAGGGTTAGATGGGTTTCAAGTGGAGTGTCTGAAGAAGGGAGGTACAGTAATAGTGGAGTGGTTAGTGAGATTGCTTAATGATGTGTGTCTAAGGGAGGATAGAGTGCCGGGGGACTGGAGGAGTGCCTGTATAATTTTGCTTTACAAGAGAGAAGGAGACAAATGTGAGTGTAGTGGTTTCAGAGGGATCAGTTTGTTGAGTGCAGTTGAGAAGGCTTATGGGAGGGTTTTAATTGAGAGGATAAGGAGAGGAACAGAGGGAGTAATTGGTGAGGAACAGTGTGAGTTTAGTAAAGGTAGGGGTTCCATGGATCAGATTTTTGTGGTAAGGCAAATATGTGAGAAAGGTTTAGGATTTTTTTTTTTGGGGGGAGGGCTTTATAGATTTGGAAAAGGCTTATGACAGGGTAGATAGGAAGGCACTGTGGGGTGTTTTACAGATATATGTGGTTAAGGGAAAACTGTAGGGCAATCAAGAGTTTTTACGAGAGTAGTAGAGCCTGTGTTAGGGTTAGAAATGGAGAGAGTGAGTGGTTTGAGGTAAAGGTGGGTCTGCATCAGAGATGTGTCATGTCGCTATGGCTGTTCAATGTGCACATGGATAGGGTGATGCAGGGGGTAAATGCTAGGGTAATGAGCAGGAGACTGGAGATAGTTAAATAAAATGAAGAAAAGTGGGAGGTGAGCCATTTGTTATTGCTGACGACACTGTGACTGTGGTAGGGTCAGAGGGGGATTAAGGAAGTTAGTGACGGAGTCTGGGAAGGTATGCTATAGGAGAAAGTTGAAGATGAATGTGGGTAAAAGCAAGGTGATGATATGTACAGGGGGAGAGGATGGTAGTGAGTTGGAAGTAAGTCTAAAAGGAGAAAGACTGGAGGAAGTGGATGGCTATTGGTATTTGGGGTCGCATGTGGCAGGAAGGGGAGGAGTGGAGGTTGAGGAAAATTGTAGATTGAGAGAAGCAAGTAAATACCTTGGGGGATTAAAAAGTGTTATGAGAAATAGGCATCTGGGAATGGATGCAAAGAGGAGATTGTATGAAAGGGTGATTGTGCCGACGACATTGTATGGAGCAGAGACCTAGAATTTAAAATGAAATGTTTGAGAAGTATGGTAGGGGTTACTAGGTTGGATAGAGTGAGAAACGAGGAGGTGAGGAGGAGAGCGGGAGTGGAAAAGGCAGTGGCAGATAGGGCTGATGAAAGAGTGTTGGAATGTTTTGGACACATGGAAAGAATGAGTGATGAAAGATTAGTAAAAGAGGTATGGAAGGCAGAGGTGGAGGTAGTGAACAAGAGGAGGCGACCGAGGATGAAATGGATGGATGGAGTGAAGGGGGCGTTGAGCAAGAGGGGAATCTGCGCAAGGAAAGGGGAAAGCAGATGATAGGAATGAGTGGAGAGTGTTGTGGTGTACGTGCGTGTTAAGGGCATTGTACAATTGCCATGCATTGTAGTTGTGAGTACATTGGAAAATACATGCTTTTCCCCTTTTGTGTATCAATACCATGGCATTTATTTATATTCAATTATTAAAATCATTGTATTAATTGCACTTCCATGTGGTCGTTTATGTTTTTCCCGCCAATCCAAAGTGAAGTCAGGTTATATTACGCCTTCAAAGTGTACGCACGTTTTTGTTGCAGTGCTTTACATAATAAAATTAATACACTATTTTACCTTGTAATATACTTTTATTAGCCACCCTCGTACATATGATGGCATCGGGTTAAACAATACTGTGAACATTTAATTTTTTACATTCTTATTTCGGAACGCCACTTTAGACTTTGAACACTTGAGATCTCTGGCTAGCCAATTCGTGGCATCGTGTATTCGTTTTCTCTTCCCCCCCCCCCCCCCTTTTTTTTTTTTTTTTTTTTTTTTTTTTTTTTGCAGCCAGGTGATTTTATTCAGTGCCATTGGAACCTTTAATACCAGTGACTTGAAACAAAAATTTGCTTACTTAAGCGCTGGAACAGTTTTCTTTGGACACGCCAAGTGATATATTTGGTAGTCCCACGTGGTTTTCACTTTAGCATTTGCATCGGCTGTATGAACTCTTCTACCATAGTCATCACGTTTGTCACTGGATCGCCTCTTCTTCCTGAGTGTGTCGACTGTAAATCTGGAGCCCGGATGGAGTAGGGTTTCTGAACAATATTGTGAACGTAATTACGTATATCTACGTAATCCTGTCGGACAATGAATTGCGTTCGCTGCCTTCTCCAGTGACTGTCTCTTTTTAGAGCTTTTCATTGTATTCAGGCTTGTACTGTTTTTCGTTGTTGTTGTTGTTGTTGTTGTTTTTCATGCAATGTCATATTGTTTTTCTGGTTATAGTGAATTAATTAATATATAATTACTTTTCTGGCTAGGCGTATTGCCTTGGCGGCCATGTTTGTTTCCGTCGTGACGTCATTTCATGACGGTCACGTTTCCTTTTTTGTTTATTAGAGATATGATTTTCTGTAATTCTTTCATTGTAATTCATAGAGAAATGTATTTGCGTGCCTTAATTGTGAATAGTTTGTATCAATAAAGTTCTTGCTTTGTGCATCAGAGCGAATATTATTGTTTACGTTCTTTCAGACCATTCTTCTGATTCAAGGAATGTATCCATTGCGTTCGTTATTATTAACTGTATGTATTTTCTTTGTTTTGACTTTGATATTACTACGAAGTGGGTTGTTATCTTATCCCTCTTTTAATATGTCTAAACAGAAGGTACCGTCCTTTCTTCATTCCCCAAATCCATCTGACACAATGGCTCATACTTTCACATTATTACATCAGGATCCTTCTGTTCTTAAATTTTCTGGTGATGATCCCCAATATAAAGCTAGTGATTTTATTCGCCAGTGCGAAGATTGTATTGTAAATACTAATGTTTCAACGGGGTCTGAGAAAATTTCTTTCGTGAGGTCACAGCTTGTGCCTAATTCATTGGCTTCTGAGATGTTATCTGCTTCGTGTCTCGACCCCAAGTCTTTGGATTACAATTATGATCTATTTCGGTCTAATTTCCTTTTTTTTTCTGATACCCCTGTAGGCAATTCATTTCAGTGGTGTTTTAAGCTGGCTGATGTTCTTACATCCAGATTGGGCACTCTTGACTATAGGGGTGCTTAGGCCCAGGCCAGCAAAATTGTAGTTGAAGCCTTAGATTCTCTCTCCCCTTCAGAGTGGGTAGATAAGGGTACTATCACTTTAGATAGGTTCAACCTTGTTTTTGAGTTTCTTTTATATATACTTTTCTTAACGCCTTTTGAGAGGAGAGCTGCTTCTTCTCTCAGCTATAAGACAGAGGGGACCCTCCTATCTTTCGCAACAAGGCTTTCATGTAAACTTAGGAAAGTGCCTTCTGGTTCTTTGTGTATTAGCAATGCTCAGCAACATGCCAATGTTTCTAGTTCTCCTCCTTCATCCCCTCAGTCTTCGGTCACTACTCACAACTCCCCTTCCTCTACATTTACCCCTCCTGTACTCACATGTACCTATTATAACAAGTCAGGTCACTCGAGTGCTTTTTGTTTTCGCCGTAAGAGTCATGTACACAAGTTAAGGCAGTTCCCTGTCCGTAGGAAATTATCGGATGTTTCTTCTAATGTGACGCATGACTTCTTTAGAGTAGATCTGCAGGATAAGCTTAGCTACTGCCATATCCATGGTCATTGTAAACACTCAACTGATCAGTGTTTCAAGGTTTTAAAACTTAGAGCTGAGACTTCTCATCAGCCTAGACAATCTCCGTTCCATTTTCACCAGCGCCCGTTTCACAACCCAAAGGTTTGACCGTAATGTTCGGTCCCAGACCATCCCCTTGGTGGCTGCTGAGTCTTCTTAGTTACTTACCATCCAGTTTCTTATAGAAAATACACCTATATCAGTCACTGTAGATACTGGTGCAGAATATAGTTTCACAAGTAGAAAAGCTTATTATGCTCTCCGGGATTTGTACAATCTCCCTTTATCTCCCTTTTGTAATAGTTTGCATTCTGTACAAGGTTCTCCACTGCCTATTCTTGGGTCTGTTCGCGTTCTCTTAAGATTTTCCTTACATGCTACAGTTTTCCATGTCACTTTTGTTGTTGTATTTGGTATTGGACTTATGTGTGATCGCCTCTTGGGCATCGATGCTCTTACAGCGCATGGCATTGATATACCTCGTATACCTCGTAGTCACCGTGTAGTGACTTTCTGTAATTTTGTTATTCCTGCAATAGATAGGCCAGTTTCCATTTGTGACTCCCCTCCTGTGCATGATCAAGTCGTATAGTTGCCTTCAAAAGGACCTCCTCACTTTATCTCTTCTATTCTTTGTTGTGCTGCTGCTGTTGTAGGAGAGCATCATATTAGACCTTCAAGTACAGTTTGAGTTCCGGTGCGCACTTTAGGTGCTTCATTTGGGTCTGACGTTTTATCTCAGCCTGGCTCTGTTCGTGTTCGTCGCTTTGCTTTGGAAGGGACTTTCTCCACTATTCGTGTGGATCATGTTACCACAGCTATGGTAGCCAACGTCACGGGTGTTCCTATCACTCTCTCCTGGCAGTCACTTAGGCTCCTTTGAAATAGTTGACGTTTATGTTTATGCTTTCCAGGATTCGCCTCCTATCATTGCAGCTTCTGTGCTACAGTCTTCACAAGCAAGTGACGCAGCTCACTTGGCCCCCAAATTTGCAACGTTTGTATGTGAGATTGATTTTTCTGATGAGACGCCTCATCTCATTGAACTGTTAGTGACCCATCGTCAGGCTTTAGCTTTGCCTGGTGATCCTTTAGGAGTTACAGATCATGTGATTCATAGAATTGATCTTCAGCCAGGTGCTCGTTCTGTTTACGTTCCCTCTAGCAGGTTGCCTCATTCTCGTCGGCTTATAGCACAGTCCTTGGTTGACATGTTAAGTGAAGGCGTTGTACAAGAGTCTCATTAGGAGTGGAACTCGCCACACCTCCTGGTGCCTAAGAAGGATGGATATTTTCGTCCTGTTATTAATTATAGGTGAGTTAACGAGCTCATTATTCCAGACCATTACCCTTTGCCTGTATTAAGTGACCCTCTCCAGTCCATTGGCATTGGTAATACGGTGTTCACTACCTTAGACTTAAAAGCGGGTTTTTGGCAGATACCCATGGAAGAGAAGTCTCGTAAGGTCACGGCCTTCTCAACTCCCAATGAACACTATGAATGGCTTCGTTGCTCCATGGGATTGCACAATGCTACCTTGACTTGTCAGAGCTTGATTAACTCCATTTTTCATGGCCTGGTAGGCAACAGACTTTTTGTTTACTTGGATGATTTAATATTAGTTTCCAAGATGTGGAGAGCCACTTCACTAAGTTGTCCATGGACTTACAACGGTTTGCTGAATCTGGATTGAAACTCAGTTTGCCCAAGTGTTCTTTTCTTAAGTCTAGCATCCAATTCCTAGGTCATGATGTAGACAAACTTGGTATTCACACTACTATCGATAATGTCAAGGCGGTTAGGGATTTCCCTACACCTAAGTCAGTTGAACATGTATGTTTCTTCCTTGGGTTGGCAGGGTACTATCGTGCATTTATTAGGAATTTTGCTTCAATTGCTTCCCCTCTAGCACGTCTCCTCAAGAAGGACACTTCCTTCCAGTGGCGTGATGTTCATCAGGAAATTTTTGATTTCTTGAAGCTTGCACTTACTGAAGCGCCTGTGTTGGCATTCCCAGACTATTGCCTTCCCTCTACTATTTTTACATATGCTTCTGGTACAAGTATTGGAGCTGTACTTATGCAGCAAGTTGACGGATGTAGACCCCATGTTCTTGCATATGCTATTCTCATTCTTAACAAACCTGAGTCTCGTTACTCTGTTACTCATTTGGAGGCCCTGACAATAGTGTAGGCTTTAAAGCACTTTCGTGATATAATTTTTGAATATCTTGTTACAGTCTACACGGACCACACTGTTGTCACCCAGCTTTTCAATGTAAAAAATATTTCAAGCCGCCTAGCCAGATGGTTTCTCACGACTGAGGAATTTAACCCAATCCTTAAGCATATTCCAGGGCGTGCAAACAATGTTGCTGATGCACTTTCACACAATATCCCTATTGCTGTTGTTACGGTAAATGACAACTTCTCTCTGAAGGATCTGGCCAAAGCTTAGCGTGAGGATCCTGTTTGGTCTGCCGTTATTTATGCTTTAGAGTCTGGTGATGATACAACCCTACCAGATTTACCTGTTCCCCTGTCCCAATTTTCCCTGCAGAACAAGGTTCTCATTCGTAATGTTGAAGAGTTTGAGCAGGATGTGGCACAACTAGTGATCCCTGAGTCCCTAGTTCCTGTTTTTCTGTCCCTTGCTCATGATGCCCCTCAGGCTGGTCACCCAGGTTGTGACAAAAAATCTGACTATGGCACGTAAGAAGTATTATTGGCCAAAAATGTGACTGGACATTACCTCCCATGTAGCGCAGTGTAGCTCTTGTGCTCGAACAAAGGTTCTAAGCACACTGCTCTCATCTTAGAGTATCCTACAGTACTCCTTCTTGCCCTTTTCAGATTATGGCTATAGTCCTTTTACAACTGCCTCGTAGTACTCAAGGTTCTGTGTATGTCCTTTGGTGTGTGGACCACTTCAGTCGTTTTGTGATACTGGCTCCCTTACATAGCAAGTCTGCTTCAGTTGTAGCCCATGATTTAGTTTCTCATGTTTTTTTCTCCATACAATACTTCGATGCTCCCTAGTGACAATGTGTCGGAATTTAGGAATGAGTTTTTAGCGAGCATTTGTGAACGTTACGGCATCACGCAAACATTCGTGACTGCTTACTACCCTGCGTCCAATGGTATTGTGGAGAGGACGAATAGAAAGATTTTGGATATAATGAGGCACATTGCTAGTAGCCTCCATGAATCTTGGGAGGATTGGCTTCCACATGTCATTGCTTGTATTAAAAGTACCATAGATATCTCTACGGCAAGATGCCTCACTACGTCTTCTATGGAGTGGAGAAACGGCTCCCTCATGATATGTTTGATAGTCCCGGTCGTCCCCTCTACAATATTGAGGACTATAGTCAACTCCAACATCACACATTGCATAATATTTATAGCTCTGTAAGAGATCAACTTGATGTGTCCAAAGCCAAAATCTTGAAACACCAGCATATCCGGGCTAAGCCTGTTAACATCAATATTGGTGATCATGTTTATAAGAGCATGCCCGACCGCCTATCTAACTTAATTGTAAATTTACAGGTCCCCTTTTAGTTACTGAGAAGTTGCATCCAAATGAATTCAGGGTCTTTGATCCTTCCCAGGGACTGAAGGAAGTGGTGCATGTTAATAGACTTAAGTTGACAAGAGTGCCTACCCCTGCATTTATTCAACCTTCACCAAGGCACCCTCTACAAACTATGTCTTCTGTATCTACCCCTAACAATTATAATCTCCGTTCAAGGGGTCCTATGTCTTCATAATTGTATATGTGCATTGCTTATGTTATTATTTATGCTTGTCTTGACCTGTACTTTGTATCTTATTTCTCTATTAAGTGTATTGTTTGTATAATGTGTATATCTTTTTTTATCTACTGAGTGTATTGATTTATATTATGTGGAACTTTGATGTCATGTCCCGGATGTCCGGCAATTGCTGTCATTTTGTCTCATGTTAACTGGCGCCAGTTCTTTTGTGTATTCCTTGTACTTGTATACAGTTCACTCAGGTCAGGTCAACTGGGCAGCTGCTTCAAATGGTGATATGGCGAGTGGTTATGTTAATGTTCAGCGCTGATGAGGTACAATATCTACTTAGTAGAATTGAAGCCTTGGAGGATGCTGTAAAGTGCTTTCAAGAGGAGAATCGAGTTGTTCTCCGCTCGAAGGCCCAAAATACGGAAGACAAACCAAGTTTGGAGCCTGGATGGAAAACGGTGACAAATAAGACGCGGAAAGTTGGGGAAAAGTCCTCACCAGCCCCGCTCGATTGCAATAACTCATTTCAAGCTCTCGGGGGTCTACAGGAAGAAGAAACAAAGGAAATTCAAGAGAAGAGGGGAAGGGCAGACGCTGGATCCCTGCCCACAGGTAAGATTTTGGTTGTAGGAAACAGTCAAGTTAGGTACTTAGACAGGGCTTTCTGTGATAAAGATAGGAAACATAGGACGCAGGTGTGTTTCCCCGGCGCGGGGATAGGTGATGTTAGAGATAGGATTGAAGAGTGTTTCGTTGGGGAAGGTAAGGACCCTGTCGTTTGCTTTAGTGCTGGGGGCAATGATATAGGTAAGTTAGGGAATGAGGAATTGTTTGCACGGTTCCGGGATGCGCTAGACAAGATTAGGAATAAGGGAGGTATTCCTGTTGTATGTGGAATCCTTCTGAGGCGTAGAGTTGGAGGTATGTGGTATTCCAGGACTATTGCAATGAATTGCAGGCTAGCAAAACATTGTAAGGCCAATGGATAGGCATCTGTCGACAACTGGGATAGCTTTTACGATAAAAATCATCTATATACAAGGGACAGGGTGCACTTGTCGCCCAGAGGATTTCAGCTCTTTGCTGAATCCCTTGAGCGAGAAGTAGGTATCCTACAGGGTTTTTTTTTCGGGTAGATTACGTGGGAATAGGGGAGAAGTATCGGAATATAGTTTAGGCAATAAAAACAACTCAGAGAGGGACTGTGAAAAGAATCACCAAAGCAGGTGGAGGGAAGATAAACTTAAAGTTTACTATACAAATAGCAGAAGTGTAATTAACAAAATTGATTTGCTGCGAGGTAAAGCATGCGTGGAGAATTGAATCATTAATCAACATGGTTGATAAACATTTCCTTCCGGAAATCGAAATAGAAGGATATAAGTTTTTTCACAAGGACAGGGTTGGTAGGAGTGGGGGAGGAGTAGCACTTTTCGTTAAAAATACAATAAATTGTATTATCAACAATTCGATTAAGGAAGAGGACAGTACGGAATCTATTTGGGTAGGGATTATAGACAAGAATAAGAAAGTTATTATTGGCGTCCTGTATAGACCTCCTAACCTCAACATTGAGCAGACTGATACCCTGATTCATGAAATTCGCAGAGCTTCCCAGTACAAAAACGTTGTGATCATGGGAGATTTTAATTATAGAAACATTGACTGGGAAACTTTAATAGATCAGGAAACAAAGAAATTCCTAGATGTGGTGCAGGATAATTTCCTGAAACAAATGATTACCGATCCCACGAGGGGAGAAAATACTCTGGACTCACTCTTAACTAATAATGAACACCCAATGAGTAACGTAAAAGTGGGAGATAGTCTAGGCTCTAGCGATTATCAAGAAATAAAATTTAATATTATTTAGGAAGAATGAAAAAGTACGAATAACGTTCAGGTACCAAACTTCAGGAGAGCAAACTTTGACAATATAAAAACCTATTTGAAATTGAATATGAAATGTCATACGGACGTTTCGGACATTATGAGGGGTCAGGTCATGACCAGGGGTCGGGTCACGGAGGGTAATATGCATATCTTGGGACAGGTTACTTGGGGGCGGGGGCTGAACAACCAGATCAGCGATTTGAATGAAACGTATTAATGCACAAAATATATTTATCCCCCTGAAGTCAATACGGAAGAATAGTAATACTCCCAAATGGAGGAAGGACAGATTGAGACATGAGATCGGAATGAAAAGAGGACTTTACGTAAAAAAAAAAAAAAAAAAAAAAAAAAACGGGGAAACACACCCTAGATCAAGATATAACGAAATGGCAAAGCTGGTTAAAAAGAATACATGTACAGCGAAACATAATTGTGAAATTAAGGTTGCCAGTCAAGCAAGATCCAACCCTAAGGGTTTCTTTTATCTCTATAGAACAAAAAATAAAGAAAGAATAAGCCCAATTAAAAACGATGAAAATGTCATGATAGAATCGGAGGAAAATGAGTGAGGAGTTTAACAAATATTTTCTCTCGGTGTTTACTAATGAGAGGTTAGATAAGGTACCTGACTGCGATCCGATTTTCAGTGGGGATGAAGAAAGTAGTCTATCTAATATCAGCATTAGTAAAGTAGAAGTAGTCAAGCAGATTGAAAGACTTAAAGCTACAAAATCCCCGGGTCCAGACGAAATTTTTCCGAGAATGCTTAAGGAGTGTAAATTTGAAATCTGCGACCAGTTAACTGAAATATTTAATAAATCGGTAGACACTGGTTTTGTGCCTACTGCTTGGAGGCAGGCAAACGTTGTTCCTGTTTTTAAGAAGGGAGATAAATCGTCTATATGCAACTACAGGCCAATCAGTTTGACATCGGTTATAGGTAAAATGCTTGAATCAATAATAGTAAATAGACTCAGAGAACACATCGAAAGACATAATTTAATTCGTGACACACAGCATGGTTTCTCCAAGGGTAAGTCATGTGTGACTAATCTTCTATCCTTTTACACTAAAGTATATAAGGCGTCAGATAACAATGATAATTACGATATTATTTACCTTGACTTTAGCAAAGCGTTCGACAAGGTGCCACACCAGAGACTACTAAATAAAATCAAAGCCCATGGCATAGGAGGAAAAGTGTTAGAATGGATTAGAGCTTGGATTAGTAACAGAAAACAGCGGGTCACCATAAATGGAGTAAAATCTAGGTGGGGCAATGTTACTAGTGGGGTTCCCCCAGGGCTTGTTTTGGGTCCCTTGTTGTTCATTATGCAGATAAACGACTTAGACGATGGGATAAATAGTGATGTTAGTAAATTTGCGGACGCCACTAATATAGGACGCCTAATTAGGTCAGGGAACGACGCAGATATTCTGCAGGATGAGCTTAACAAATTGTTCACATGGTCGGTGAAATGGCAAATAAACTTCCATATCTCTAAATGTAGCGTGTTAAACGTAGGGCTACACAACCCCGAAAATAGATACAGCTTAGATATCACGCTTTTAGAGAAAACTGAGTGCGAGAGAGACTTGGGAGTTCTAGTGAGTCCGGAACTTAAAACCAGGAAACAGTGCATTAGCAACAGGAATAAAGCTAGCAGAGCATAAGGTTTCATTGCTAGGACAGTTACGAATAGAAGTGCAGAAATAATTACCAAACTCTATCTAGCGATAGTTAGATCCATCCTTGACTATGCGGTACAATTTTGGTCTCCGTCCTACAAAATGGACATCTATTCACTAGATTGAATCAGTACAGAGAAGAATGATCAAAATGATACATGGACTCAGAAAATTACCTTACGAAGAGAAGCTTAGGCACCTTAACCTACAATCTCTGGAAAGACGCAGAGTACGGGGTGATCTAATAGAGGTGTTCAAGTGGATCAAAGGCTTTAACAAGGGTGATGCAAACAAGGTCATCATAATAAAACAACAGGCCAGGACTCGCAGTAATGGGTTTAAATTGGACAAATTTAGATTTAAGAATGAAATAGGTAAGAATTGGTTTACTAATAGGGTGGTCAAAGAATGGAATAGACTTAGTAACCATGTAGTGAGCGCTGAAACTATCAGTTGCTTTAAGAAACGATTAGACAACTTTATGGATGGGGATGACAGGTGGTGATGGATACGGAGCTGCCTAATGTAGGCCTCATAGTCTCTTGCAGTCTCCTTCATTCTTATGTTCTTATGTTTATATATATATATATATATATATATATATATATATATATATATATATATATATATATATATATATATGTATATATATATATAAATATGTATATACATATATATATATATATATATATATTATTGTTGTTTTGTGTATGTATTCCTATGTATTGTCCTTATGTCATATAATTATGTATGTTATGTTTATGTATCTGGATGTCAATATAATCATTTTCCACACTTTTGTAATTATCCTGTAATGTGTATGGACTGTGTTATATATAGTTTGCTTTTGACTTGCCTGGTCATTTCTTCTTTTCGTTTACTCAATGGGGTCACCGAGTGGCGGTGGCCGAGCAATGTTGTGATGTACGTGCGTGTTAAGGGCATTGTATGATTGTCATACATTGTACTCATGAGTAGACTGGAAAATACATGTTTTTCCCCTTTTGTATATAAATGTGGCAGGAAAAGGTGGAGTGAAGGTGGAGGTAGAATGTAGATTGAGAGAAGCGAGTAAATGCCTTGGTGGATTAAAGAGTGTAATGAGGAATAGACTTTTGGGAATGGATGCTAAGAGGAGACTGTATGAAGGAGTGATTGTGCCAACAGCACTGTATGGGGCAGAAACATGGAACATAAGAGAAGAAGAGAGAAGGAGTTTCAATGTGTTTGAGATGAGGTGTCTGAGAAGTATGATGGGGGTTACTAGGCTAGATAGAGTGAGAAATGAGGAGGTGAGGAGGAGAACAGGGGTGGAAGAGGAGCTGGGAGATAGGGTTGATGAAAGAATATTAGGATGGTTTGGACACATGGAAAGAATGAGTGAAGAAAGACTAGTAAAAGAGGTATGGAAGGCAGATGTGGTGGGAGTGAATATGAAGGGACGTCCTAGGATGAGGTGGATGAATGGGGTGAAGGGGGCTTTGGGGAAGAGGGGAATGTCTGTTGAGGAAGGACGGGAGAGGACAGAAGACAGGGGTGAATGGAGAATGGTTGTATATGGATGATGTTGTGATTGCATGAGGTGGAATGGGCGGGGGATGGGGGGTGAGGTAGTATGTGTGAGCAAAATTTGACGCAGCCCGAAGGGATTTCTCTCCGTCCTCTCCTTTTATGCAATGGGGGGACGGAGAGGGGGGTCGCCGATTTAAAGAAGCGGCCTTGCTGTGGATGTGCTGTCTTGCGACACTGCTTCTGACCCAGGGCAGTGGACAAGGTGCAGGGATGACCCGTCATCCAGGAGGTGCTCAGATGAGAGGGAGGGTGGAGGGGTGTGGAGTGTATTCAGGGATGGAATGGGTGGAAATGATTTTATGCCTTTCCCTTTTTGGCTACCTCCCTTGTAAGGGGAAAAAAGCCTTGGTATATGTATGTATGTATGTATATAAATACTATGAAATTTATTTATATTAATTTATTAAACTTATTGTATTAATTGCACTTTCATGTGGTCGTGTATGTTTTTTCCCGCCAACCCAAAGTGAATGCACGTTTTCGTTGTAATGTTTTACATTATAAAATCAATACACTATTTTCCCTTGAAATATACTTTTATTAGACACCCTCTTACAAGAGTGACTGTGGATAGATGATGCTGTTCTGGAAAAAAGGGGCGGGGGATGAAGGGATATGGGGTGCTTATGTGTGAATGATATTTTGACGTAGCCCGAAGGGATTTATCCCCGTTTCCTCTTTTTCTACCCTGGGGTACGGAGGGGGGGGGAGGTCGCCGATTAAGTGAAGCGGCCTTGCAGTGGATGTACTGTATCTTGCCATATTGCTTCTGACCCAGTGCAGTGGACGGGATACAGGGATAACACATCATCCATGAGGAGCTAATATGAGAAAGAGGAAAGGGTGGTGGGTGTGTGGAGCTGGGCAAGTAGTGATATATTAGGCTATATTGGCATACATAGGCACCTGTGCCTGGCACTGGTGTCGTGCGGTCGTGGTATAAGTTAAGATACGTTGGCATTGGGCTCTATCAGACCCCCGCACTCAAACTCTGTTCACACCCAACTTCATTGTAAGTTAAAAATCAAATTGTAAGTTGTGTAAATTAACTTAGTTGCACTCCACCTTTTCTTAACCTCAGTGAGACTAAATAAATTCTATAAAAAGGCAAATAGTTGTACTAGAATCTGGATTGTAGGACCTGTACTGCTCTCAGCTGAGACTTGATGCAACTCAAATACAGAGTCTAGTTCATGACATAAATGGGGCCTTCTGACCGGGATAATTTTTTTCACTGGAGAAAGAAATTGGTGTGTGCAAAATACTCGAGAGGAAATAGGAAAAAGTAGAATCGCCATTTTTTTCGTTGTCTTCAAAGTAAGATTAGCCTTCTTCTAAAGGATGTCTCATTCAAATGCTTCAAGTAGCACTGAAATTAGTCAAGACTTTGAGGGTTTCTCACAAGTAGGAGGGAGATATTGTGATATAAGAGATGATGTGAGAGGAATATTATGATATAAGAGACTATAGAATAGAGAAATTTTATGATAGGAACGATAGATATGATGAAAAAGACAACAGAAATGAGAGATATTATGAGGCAAGAGATGATGGAATGACAGGTACAGTAGAAGCCCGATTTAACGAACTAATTCAGCCAAGGTCCAGTCCGCTAAATTGAAATTTCCGTTAAATTGAGCGAGTGAGCGTTGGTGTAACAGTGTTGCCAGAGCGGATTATAAAAATTATACGTACCTAAAAATTACCTAGTGTACACACACACACACACACACACACACACACACACACACACACACACACACACACACACAGTATATATATTATTGTAAGTGAATTATAGGCAGCACAATCGTGAATTGCAAACGAACAGCAACGTGCAGTAATTTGTTGCAACATGTGTGTGTGTGTGTGTGTGTGTGTGTGTGTGTGTGTGTGTGTGTGTGTGTGTGTGTCGTGTAACAATGATATGAGCTGTCTGTGAATTTCGCGGAATATTAGTCATAGCTTCGTGTTTGGTTCGATGTACATAATTCTAGCGATTAATAGGACTGGGCAGTTGGTTTTTGGATAGTGAGCGTTATTGTTGTGTTGTTGCAGAAAACGTAGTTCGTTGTTATAGAAGTGTTTTTCGTGGTGATTACTCTCGCGTACTGATTTTGAATTTTCCCATCAACTTACTGTTTCATTATTTTGTTTTCCTATTATACCGTCTATTTCTACTTGAATATATTTCTGCTACAATTATACTTTATACATATACTGAATTATATATTATTGTATATATATATATATATATATATATATATATATATATATATATATATATATATATATATATATATATATATATTTATATACCTCCAAAGTACTAAACTATAATTTTTTCCTTGACTCCACCACCACAATCTGGTAACATCTGGTAACATTGGACTCTGAGACACGCATGTGGCCAGTTGACGGAAAATGCTCAACTTAGCTTACCGTTCCCGCTAAATTGAGCTATTTCCGTAGACGCACGTCTGGCCAGCTAGCGGAAAATGGTCAACTTAGCGGACCATTTCCCCTAAGTTGAGCATTTTCGTTATTGCTATTTGCAGTTCGCTAATTTGAGATTCCGCTAAATTGAGATTCGTTAAATCGGGCTTCTACTGTATTATGATGTGAGAAGCATTATCAGTGAGAGCAGAATAGATGATGAAATCAATCGAAGACAAAAAGCAGAATTTCATGGTTTTGAGGAATTCCCACAGGTAAGAAACAGGTACTATGACACGGAGGATAACAGAAGTGAAGTTAGGATAGGTGAGAGATATTATATGGAGAAAAATAATTTTGAACAAGGAATGAGAAACAATGAAATAAACAAAAGACAGGGGTCAGAATTGCACGACTTTGGGGAATTCCCACAAGTAAGGTGCAGACACTATAGTAGGAGGATGACAGGAGAGAAAATAGGATAGATGAAGGATTGCTAAGGATAAGAGAGAGAATTTACATAGAGGAAGTTAGAGTTGAAGATAAAATATTTCCACAGGGAATAGGTAGATATTATGACATAGTAGATGATATGAGTGGAATTAGAATAAGTAGGGAACCTAGAGCTGAATCACACAGTGAGGTTTATCCTAGAGGAGGGACAGAGACTCAAAGGGAAACAAATAGGGTTGGGGCAGGACAGCCTGCGCAACGGTCAATGGGGGTGAGTAGTGAAGGAAGTATAGTGGACAATATCACAAAAGCGAGTCATCTTATCCCCAAATTTACCGAAAGGGATCCAGAATTACTCTATTCTACATTTGAAGGCACAGTGAAACGGGTAGGATGGAAAAAGTGTGTACAGTGTTTGATAGAGATGGCATATATGATTATGATCAAATTAAGAGTGAAATACTAAAGGCATATGAGTTTTCCCCCAGATTATTTCAGAAAGAAATTCAGGGAAGTTAGGAAGGATATTGGTCATGGATATATGGATCTAGCCAGGAATGTGAGGAGTGACCTAGAAAAGTGGATGCGTGCGAAAAATGCGGTAACTACCGAGAAGGTCCTGGCGGTGATAGCAATTGAACTATTTCTTAATTTACTTAGCAATGAGGCTATGCTATATGTAACCACGCTGAAATGTGAGACATTGTTACAAGGAGCAAGTTTTGTGGAAAACTTTGCCCTAAGATTTAGCGAAATTAGGAAAAAGGCATGATACAAACTCAAAAGGGTGAGAACAGAGGCACGTTTGCAATTCCGAGTCGGAGATATATAAGACCACAAATAGGGGGTAGTTGGAGAAAACCAATCAAATGTTTCAGATGTGAGAGATTTGGGCATAGAACCCAGGATTGCTACGCTAGGATAAGTGAACACAGGTACAGGCAGGACATGGGAGGCAAGCAAACTTGGTAGGAGATAATGAATGTGGAAGGAAACGGGAAAGATGTGGATCAGAATAGGAGATGTTATACTTGTGGAGCCTTCGGTCATGGGATGGAAACTTGCCCCTAGGGAAATGGAAACAAAGAGGAATCACAAGACTGGAAACAAGAAAAGGATGACAGCAAGACAAAGGAAAGGGGAGTAGCAGACATGAAGATAGCAATTGTGTAAATAGAGTTAGGTTAGGCGAAGCGGACAAAACAGGAGTCAGCCAAGAGTGGTTACCTTATGTAAAAGATGCCAAGATTGGAATATAGGGGAGTTGAAGGAAGTATGAGGTCAAGGCTCTGCGAGACACAGGGGCATCCTCCACCATTGTGAGGCCTAATGTGATATCAAGATTAGAAAATAGGCACATAAGTCAGTTCATCATGGGATTAGCCGGAGGAGTGACGACATTAACACTCATAGTTATGGTGTTACTTGAGATAGATGGTCAGATAGCAAGTGTTGAAGTAGGAGTAGCGGAACTTCCAGTAAAAGGAATAGATGTCCTCCTCAAAAATTATATATATGAGATAGTCCAAGTTAGACTCAAGATAGTAGCTGACCCCATAACCAGACAGACACACACAGACAAAACTGACATGTCCGACCCTGTGGCCGTTATCACCAGATACCAGGCCAAGAAAGCATGAGAGGAAGATGAATGAGGTGATGACAACCTGGGGCCCCTGTTCCACGTAGATACTGCAGACATGGTCCCAAAGGAGTCACAAAAAGAACTTGGTGAGGAAAGAAAGCGGATAGCAGCAGAAGGTGTAGCAGGAGACCGGGGAGATGAAGGAAAGCAGGTAGCAGCAGAAGATGTAGCAGGAGACCAGGGAGACGACGTTCTAGCAGAGGAGATGATCTGTGAGATGGCCACAGATAGGGAGGAATTCATCTGACTACAGCAGGAGGACCCAGAGCTGGAGAAAGTACGTCAAGTAGTTGAGGAAGAGGAGCAGGAAGAAGGGAAGTACAGCGAGAGCAAGTTCGTCATGGAGGATGGTATACTTTTGAGAAAATGCAAGGCACCAGAACAGGTAGGAGGTGACACTGTCCGGTAAAGTAGTGATTGATTGTGTAGGACCACTTCCAAAGACTAATTCCGGGAAGTTCTTTCTCATTACCATAATTTACAAATCTACACGGTATGCTGAAGTGATATCTCTTCCAAACATAAAGGCCAGAACAATCACAAAAGCCTTAATGTCTTATTTTAGTAAGATGAATATGCCTCGGAAGGTTCAAAGTGCGCTTGGTGACCAGACTTTTTATCCTAGTTACCGGGTTCCACTCAGTTTAAGTGTGTCCATGTCACCTTTTTGTACTTTGTTGTTTGTGCTTGGTGACAGGACTTTTCAATTTAAACTAGGGTTTGCTCCTTTGGTTTAGTTTATTTGCTTTGCGAGTTGGCCTCTCTCTCTGACTCCCGTGCTCGCTCTCTGTTCACATCCAACTTCATCGTAACTTAAAAATAAAATTGTAAGTTATATAAATTAAATTAGTTGCATTCCACCTGTTCTTACCCAAGTGAGACTAAAGTGATCCTATAAAAAGCAAATAGTTGTACACGAATCTGGATTGTAGGACCTGCACTGATCTCGGCTGAGATTTAATAAAACTCAAATACAGAATCTATTTTGTGACATAGGTCAGTTCACCATGGGATCAGCCGGAGGAGTGACGACATTAGCACCCATAGCTAAGGTATTACTTGAAAGGTATTAGGTGGTCAGACAGCGAGCGTTGAAGTAGGAATAGCAGAACTTCCAGTGAAAGGAATAAACGTCCACCTCGGGAATGATGTAGGTGAGATAGGCAGGTTAGACTCAAGACGATAGATGACCCCATGACTAGACAGACAAACGACGAAGCCGACATGTAGTATCCAGTAATGGTTGTCACCAGATCCCAGGCAAGAAAACACAAGAGGATGATGAACAAGGTGATAGCAACCTGAATCCCTTGTTTGAAGCAGATGTTGCAGATGAGGTCCTGAAGGGGTCACAAGATGACTTGCAGAGGAAGGGAAGCAGGTAGCAACAGAAGATGTAGGAGGAGACCAGTGAGGCGACGCCTAAGCAGAAGAAATGATCTTTGAGGATGCCATAGACAGGAAAGAACTCATCTGACTACAACAAGAGGACCTGGAGCTGGAGAAGGTGTGCCAAGCAGCTGAGGAGGAGCAAGAAGAAGAAAAATACAGCGAGACCAAGTTCGTCGTGGAAGTTGGTGTACTTATGAGAAAATATAAGGCACCAGAAAAGGTAGGAGATGATGTTACCTAAATCGTAGTTCCACGGAAGATTAGGGAGAAGATTGTGAGGCTAGCTCATGCGACTATGTGTGCCCACCTTGGAATCACCAAGACTAGATAATTAATATCAAACCAATTTTTTTTTTCTTTTTTGCCTCAGTTGTTAGAAGATGTCAAGAGAATAGTTAAGCAATGTATTGTGTGTCAAGTGACTGGTAAGCCAAGTGACACTCCCAGGAAGGTACCCATGTACCAAACGCCTGTCATTAAGGAACCTTTCAGTAGAGTAGTGACTGATTGTGTAGGACCTCTCCCAAAAATTAAGTCTGGGAAGTCCTTTCTTCTTACCATAATTTGTCAAGCCACACGGTATTCTGAAGTGATACCCCTTCTGAACATAAAGGCTAGGGCAATCACCAAGGCCTTAATGTCTTATTTTAGTAAGATGGGTATGCCTCGGGAAGTACAAAGTGACAGAGGCACTAACTTTTTAAGTGGAAGGCTTCAATATAAAGCATGTGATCGCATCAGCATATCACTCCCAAAGTCAGGGGAGTCTTGAGAGGTTCCGCGGAACTTTAGAACACATGGTCAGAGTATTTGTGTTAGAGTTTGAGAAGGATTGGGATGAAGGCATAGCCTTGCTGTTATATGGCACTAAAATAACTATACACGAGAGACTAGGGTTTTCTCCGTTTTACCTGATGTTCGGTAGAACCCCGCGAGAACCCCTTGCATCCTTATACGAGATGATGTTGTCGAAGAATTTAGAGGGAAATACCCCTTACACAAAACTAGTAGGTACTAACTTTGAGAAGTTGAAGATTAGGCAGATAGCAAAATGAAATATTGAAAAGTCACGCAACACTTACAAAGGTTAATATGATAGGAAGGCAATTAGAAGGGAGCTAAATATTGGGGATTATGTCTTATTATCTCAGAAAACTTCATTGCACCCGAAGTATAAAGTACTGTTCAAAGTGCAGGAGAGAAAGGGTAGAAATGCATACATACATATACCAAAGGCTTTCCCCCCTTCTAAGGGAGGTAGCCAAAAAAAAAAAAAAAAAAAAAAGCATAGAAACCACTCCCACCCATTCCATCCTCTACATACTCCACTCCCCTCCACCCTCTTCCCTCCCTCTTATCTTGGCACCTCCTGGATAACGGGTCACCCCTGCATATTGTTCATTGCCCTGGGTCAGAAACAGTGTCGCAAGACACAGCACATCCACAGCAAGGCCGCTTCATTAAATCGGCGACCCCCCTCTCCGTCCCCTCATGCAGAAAAGGAGAAGACGGGGAGAAATCCCTTCGGGCTGTGTCAATTTATTTCTCATACATACTTCCTCACCCCCCATCCCCCACCCACTCCCCCTCATGCATCACAGCATCATCCATACATAACCATTCTCCATTCACCCCTATCTTCTGTCCTCTCCCGTCCTTCCTCAACAGACATTCCCCTATTCCCCAAAACCCCTTTTACCCCATTCATCCATCTCATTCTAGGTCGCCCCCTAATGTTCACTCCTACCTCTGCCTTCCACACCTCTTTTACTAGTCTTTCTTCACTCATTCTTTCCATGTGTCCAAACCATTCCAATACTCTTTCATCAACACTATCTCCCAACTCCCTTTCCACCCCAACTCTTCTCCTCACCTCATCTTTTCTTACTCTATCTAGCCTAGTAACACCTATCATACTTCTCATGCATTTCATCTCAAACACATTCAAACTCCTCTCTTCGTCTCTTATGTCCCATGTTTCTGCCCCATACAGTGCTGTTGGCACAATCACTCCTTCATACAATCTCCTCTTAACATCAATTCCCAAATGTCTATTTCTCATTACACTTTTTAATTCACCAAGGCACTCATTTGCTTCTCTCAATCTACATTCTACCTCCACCCCCACTCCTCCCTTCCCTGCCATATTCGCACCCAAGTATCTAAAACTATCCACTCCCTCCATCCTCTCTCCCTTAATACTCACTTCCTGTCTGCTGTCACTTTCTCCCCTTGTACATCTCATCACCTTACTTTTACCTACATTTATCTTCGACTTCCTTCTTTTGCACACCTTCCCAAACTCTGCCACTAAATTCCTTGATCCCTCCTCTAATCCTGCTACGGGCGCAGTGTCATCAGCAAACAACAACTGGCTCACCTCCCACTTTTCTCCATTTTCTTTAACCATCTCCAATTCCTGACCCACTACCCTTGCATTCACCCCTCGTACCACACCATTCATGTATAAATTGAACAGCCAGCGCGTCATAACACATCCCTGACGAAGTCCCACCTTTACCTCAAGCCATTCACTCTCTCCATTTCTAATCCTAACACAAGCTCTACTACTCTCGTAAAAACTCTTGACTGTTCTTAACAGCTTTCTTCCTATCCCATATATCTTCAATACATCCTACAGTGCCTTCCTGTCTACCCTGTCATAAGCCTTTTCCAAATCCATAAAAGCCCAAAATACATCCTCACCTTTTCCTATAGCTTTCTCACATATCTGTCTTACCACAAAAATCTGATCTACGCAACCCCTACCTGTCCTAGACGCACACTGTTCCTCATCAATTACTCCCTCTTTTCCCCTTCTCTCCCTCGCCCTCTTTTCACTCCTGATAACCTCCCAACTACACTCCCAAACTCACACTCGCCTCCCCCTTTCAACTTAGTTTCACTCAATGCCAACACATCCATCTTTTTTCTCACAAACATATTGCCTATCTCCTCCCCTTTACTCTCATCTGTACCACATCCACGCACATTAAAAGACCCAAACCTTAAGGTACTAGTTGAAAAACTGCTACACCCTCTTATGCCTTATTTTTTTTAGGAATGTCCCCTTTGGGGCTACAGGTAGCAGGATTCCTAATCCTATCCCCGTCCCATTTTTTTTTTTTTTTTTTTTTTTTTTTTTTTTTGTCGCCTCGTACGACTGAAGTGGGAATACTTGGTGGCATAATTCTTTTCCTCCACCACAGGGTTAGGTGAAAAAAGGGTATGAATATTCAGAGAAATGGTACAGGACTGTAACAAGGGGTGGGGGGACAGCATAACGGAGGGACAGTCGTAGTATAATAAAAGTGTCATCATTTCTCTATGAACAGACTTCCTCTATTACAGACAAAATTATGTTTGGCTCTGGTCCGTAGGGGTGCCCTATATAGACCCTAAAGTATCAGCTGCATGCTACTTTGCCACAATAACATGCAGCCAATACCCCAGACGGGGTGGGTGGAAATAATTATGTGATTAAAAACCCGATGAGGAGATCAGGTGTGCAACAAGCACACATTAACCATTTAAAAGAGTTCAATGGGATTGTAGAATTAAACACCATATGAGGACGGAGCCTTTATTTGTACGACGTTTCGCTTATTACAGCTTTTTCAAGTACAAGTTGAGATACATATGCTTGAGATTAAATGAGGAGAAAGGAGGGAACGGGGAGAGAAAAGAAGTAGGGGGGGAAGGAAGAGGAGGAGGAGGAGGAGGAGGAGGAGGAGGAGGAGGAGGAGGAGGAGGAGGAGGAGGAGGAGGAGAAGGGGGATTGAACACTAGGAAAGGTTGAGAATGCTGACCCAAACGTCCCAGGGGCAAAATGTTCACAAAGGGTGGTTTAATTTTTTTTTTAATTTTGCTGGCCATGGGTATTAGGGGAATTATGTGGGGTGAGATATTGAACATGCCCCTATTTTGTTCAATAGCGTTCGTTCCTTGAATGATCGCTGCTTGTAAACACTTCCTGCGGATTTTGTCTGGTTCTCGAATCAGCAGCTCTGCATTCTTCCAGTCCATAAGATGGTTTTCCCTGTTTCTATGTGTCACACATGCATTGGTGGTGACATCATACCTGACGTCGTAACGGTGTTCACATATTCGTGTATTCAGGTCGCGTGACGTTTCTCCGATGTAAACTTTATCACCTCCTGAGCACGGAATACGATAAACACTGGCTTTGGTGCCCGGTGTTTGGTTGTTAAATATTCTGGTCTTCGTGTTGCCAACTAGCGACGTTGCCACCAACCTGACACATATTTAAAGAACCACAAATTTAGAAATAGTGTGCCAGACAAGCAGGACGATAAAAGACATCACGGAGACCAGAATATACAGGCTACAAGAATATACAAACAGCTCAAACCCAACCTGGGGTAAAACAGGAGTTCTCGTGCCTTACCTGGGGCTAATCAGGAACGCCCTCTACACGCGGGAAGTGAAATCTACTCACTTCCCGTAAGTTACACACACACACCTCTCACGAACATAGCCACGTCCCACGCACAAACATCTACACTTACTTTTTCTTCGACTAAAATTCGCTTCCTTTCTAACTTTCTCTTATACTACATCTTCTCATTTCAGTTTACCTCCCACTAAAGATTTTTCCGTTTTTCCACCTTTCTCTCCAACTACGTCTCCTACCATTTTCTGAACTTCTGGTGATATAATCTGCTCTTCCTCCCGGCGTTGACGCCGCCGTCCAAGCTCCCAGTCCAGTTCTCCCGAGCCACGACCACCAACAAGCCCCTAATCGCTCGCAAATCGCCCGGTGGCAATAGCCCTCTTTTATACGCTACTGTCTTTTCATTTTCTTACAGACATTCTTCCCCTCCCACAAAAAACGATCCCGCGCAAGCGGGTGGTCTTTCCTAGGAATCCAGAATCCAGTACTTGAAAAAGCTGTAATAAGCAAAACGTTGTACAAATAAAGGCTCCGTCCTCATATGGTGTTTAACTCGTCAGTCTTGCCGGCAACTGCTACTTTCATGGGATTGTAGAAGATGAAGCAGTTGGTATCATTGAGACAGGACAAACCGACAGGAACCTTGATTCAGATATTGGGGATCTAAATATATTATATGATTTGGACAGGTCAGACACAAGGGAGGCAAACACGCAGAGATGTTTTCCACATGCCCCACCGTTACTCAAGCAATATCACACAACGTTGTCTTAGAAGATGGAACTAATTTATTTTATATTATTTGTTTTTGCTTTATCATTTGTCTGATTTTCATTTATTATTAGTTATATGTCAATTTATTATTATTTAATATTTACCTGTTTGTTTATTATTTAACTATACCTATGCATTTATTTATGTATTTTATTTGTTATTTACATTATTATAGTTTTCATTTATTATTTTATTATTATTATGATTTTTTTCTCATCCGACCTAGATATGGACCAAAAGGTCTCCTGTCGGCATGCTCCGCCTTTGTAATCCTTTGTAAGCCAGTGAGGCAGACGCCTTACAGATTGTTGCTTCAGAAGAAGAGGATCATGGAGAAGGAAGTGAAATAGCTTATGGATCAAGGGTTAACGGAACCTAGTGCTACTCCTTGGGGTTCACCAGCTGTGCTGGTACCTAAGCCTAGAGGTGAGTGGAGACTATGTGTTGATTACAGGAGAGTGAACGTAGTCACGAAGGCAGACCTTTACTCTCTCCCCAGAATAGACGACCTCATCAAGGAAGTTGTTTCTGCAAAGTTTCTGGCAAATTAGACTTAATGAAGGGATATCATAGATCCCTCTTACAAGCAGAGGTACTGAGATGTCTGCCCATGTTACCTCACATGGGCACTTTCAATACAAAGTGACCCCATTTGGAATGAAAAATAATGGAGCATCCTTTCAGCGCCTTGTAAATTGGCTAGTTGAGGGACTGCCAGGTGTTAGAGCATACTCGAATGACATAGTTGTGTTTTCTGATACATGGAGTGATCACATGCAGAGGCTGAAGGGTTTACTTGACAGACTAAAACAAGCCCAGCTTACTGTAAACCTGAAGAAGGGCGCCTTTGGGAGGAGCACCATTGACTTTCTGGGACATCAAGTTGGCCAGAATTGCATCACGCCGTTAGAAGTCAGTGAAGGACATCATGGAATTCCAGGTCCCGAAGACAAAGTGAGGTGTCAGAGGATTCATGGGCATGCTTGGATTCTATTGGAGGTACTGTTCAAATCTTGCAGAGGTAGCTGCTCCTTTAACCTGGATGCTCTCTTATAATCATTTTAGGTAGGATGAAGGAGCTGATGCAGCCATTGAGGAATGTAAAAAGTTTCTCTTGGATTGTCCTATCTTGATAGCTCCAGATTATAGTAAGACATTTTATCTCTTTTGTGATGCCAGTCATGTAGCATTGGATGCTATATTTGCTCAGGAAAAGGATGGTGTCATGGGTAAGGGTGTGCCGATCATTTAATTTAATCTAATTTTTTTTGTCGATGCCGATGCCGATTCCTATTCACTCTTAGTTGCAGATGACGATACCGATGCAGATTCCTATTCACTCTTAGTTACTGATGCCGATTCCATTTTATATAATTACGGTATATCAGTTTTTAATATATAGTAATTATACTATGATTTTTACTTGCTTTATAATCTATGTAGATTTATACACGCCAGTTGAGCTGTTGGATGCTAATGATTAAATGAACTTAATGAAGTGGTTCTTGATTGACCACTTTATGATTATCAATGTATGATTTTATTATTCTCTGTCGGTTGAAAAAGAGGTTAAAATTACCTATTTCATAGATTTTGATGTAACTACTAACTTCAGGTAACTTGAATAATTTAATGCATGGTTTTAATAAAACACATGTGCAGAGTGTAAGATTTATTAATCAATTTCTTATTCCTAACTGAATAGTAAAACCTAAACCTAACTCAGTCTATACTAATATTTGACCCATGGAATGTGGGAAATGAAAAAAAAAATCAAAAGCTATGTCTGGGCATAAAATCCAAAAAGAAAAAGAAAGAAAGAAAGAAAAAACTCAATTATTTATTTCGACATGCTGACTCGCCTGAGTACTGCCGCATTCCATGGGTTAATAGTCAAAGTTAAATATTCGGAAATTGAAGTTCAATAGCATCAATTTCTTCCCTGTTTCTGGAGTCAAGCGGTTTCGGTGTGGGGTGTAGACATTACCACCAATGCTGAAGAGGCGTTCACTTTCCACTGAAGATAGAGGAGAGCATAGCTTTTTGTTTGCAACTTTTCCAAGTTCAAGATATGAGTTGTGGTTGTATCTCCACCAACTCAAGGGATCCGAGTGGGAAGGAGCGAAATTTATACACTTTGCTTTGTAGTGTCAGAACAGATGAATATCTTAATATTTTTCCCTTGAAGTTTCCCTTTGTCCAAATTTGACTCATGTGATTGTGAATTTGACAGCAAACTATTCAAAATGAGTCAAAGTCAGCTGTCATTGTCACAAATAGGCCCGGTACTGGATCCTGGCTTTGTTTCTGGCATTAGTTCGTCTGTGGAAGCAGAGCTGCTATTGTCTTCAAACTCTTCATGACTTTGCTGATCACTCATTTTTTTTAAGGGAATCATCCAAAAATTATTTATGGAAGTCATGTGGGAGTCTGTGCCTTCTTCAGAGTTATTGAAAAGTGTGTTTTTGTATCTGGGATCTAAAAATGCTGCAGCAATAAATATTTCATCTTCTTCATATTTGGAGAACCGGCTATCTATTGATTTTGAGATTGCACTGATGGTGCTTTCCAACCCGGTAAATCTGGGATCTGACATTATTTTGTCATAGCATGCTTCAACACTCTTACTTGAGGAATTATGTCTGATGCATTGGCCGTCCTTGCACTCAGCCTGAAAAAAAATGCATTTTTTATTCATCTTTAGTATTCCTAGTGTTTACAATATATATAGTAGGTGAACCCAAACACATACAGCTTAAGTCATATGGGTATGGCAACAACTAACATGGTCACAATCAATAGGCCTTATGACAGTTGCCGACATCTTGAAAGTGGGCCTCTTCAGTGCCTGAAATGTATATTTTTGATTCATATTTGCTCAAAGTAAAACTTCTGAAAGTGACTGTGTTTGAGCATAAGTGAGACAGAAGTAAATTAAGGAAAACAAGGAAATGAGAGTACTTTGATTTATTTGTTATTCCTAAATTTATTTCTGCTTCACTTATGCTCATACACATAGCTCTGTTAATTTATCCAGTCTCTTGCAGAAGCTTTGCTTTAAGCAAATATGAATGCAAGATATCAGCAACTGGCATATCTTTAATTTCTAATTGAAATTTCATATTATTATCCTTAACCTTTGCAAGGCTTATTTTCTTTTTTAAAACTAGTTTATTTCTATCGGTTCTGAAATTGAATTTAGATGTGCAACCTACCATTCTATGGTCACTACCTATGTTGACTTTATTTATCACCGTAACATTGCTAACGCTTTTGCTCTCATCTCCTAATATGAAGTCTATTTCGTTCTTCGCTGTTCCATTTGGACTTCTCCACATCCATTTACGACCTACACGCTTTTGGAAGAAAGTGTTCATTATCCTCATGTTGTAGTTCTCTGCAAAATTTACTAACATCTCGCCTCTCTCATTTCTTTCACTTACTCCAAACTCCCCAATGCACGTCTCATCTCCCATCTTCTTCCCCACTTTAGCATTGAAGTCTCCTATTACCAATGTGTACTTACTCTGTGAGGCTGGTGCATAAACTTTATTTTTAGAGTGTATCTTTTGCACGGCCTAATCACAATCCAAGCTACCCTGTCCGATAAACTACTGAATTTGACTACGTTACCAGCAACCTCTTGGTTTATCAAGAATCCTACTCCACTAGATCTTTCTTTGTCCTTACATCTATAGTAGAACAGGTGGTGACCATCTTGTAAATGAATCAGCTTTTCTACCGTTCTTCGGACTTCGCTCAGTCCTACGATGTCCCACTTGATGTTGTCTAGTTCTTCCATTAAACTCTCCAGTCTGTAGTCTTCTGAGAGACTTCTTACGTTGTAGGTATAGATTTTCATTTTCTTCATGTTGTTTAATGTCCAAGATTTGGATCTGTTTGGACAGTGCTTACATTCGGTGGCACACTGTCCGTAAGCACATGATACAATGCGGTTGGACCTTTAGGAGACGATGATCCAACAGGAACGCCCGCTTTTGTTTTGTTTGTACTGTTCATTGTTGCTGTGATTTTTTTTCAGTAATCTCACCTCCGTGCCAGCTGGTTTCTGGTGAGATATTTCTCTGGTGTCACCTTATTCATTATATTCGGTGAAGCCCTATATCTATAGGGTGCCCAATGGTTCATGCCGTCATTATAACGGTACCCCATATATCTATGAGGAATTTCCCTGTTTGCCATCAGGGACATGCCAGTTAGCAGTGGGTCCTGCGACTATGTGTTTGAGCTGCTCTTTGTCTGATATTTCTTACAAAACCTGTTAGATATGGGTGACCCTGCAGAGACTTCTTCTCTATCGACATAGCTTTTGTAATTATTATAATTCTCAAGCCTATCCACCACGTCAGGGTGTTAACTCTCGGATAGGATATATACATATGTATACATATGTATACATATATATACATATGTATTTATACATATATATTTGTATATATATATATGTATAAATATATATATATGTATATATATATATATATATATATATATATATATACATATATACAGGGTGACCACAAAAACACTCCTTGATTTAAATATTTATATTATGACATATTGAGTTCATAATCATACAAGTTTGGTGTCTATAGTTGCAGAAATTAACAAAGTTTTATGTGAGATATGGGTTGGTATCATAGGCACTCGATGTGTGCCCCTCTTTGCCCGGCAAATATCAAGGCGATAATCAAGCTCCGTCCAGACTTTCTGCAGCATATCTGGCGTAATCGCGCGTAGAGTTTCGGTGACACGTTCCTGCAGTCCATCAATGGTCTTGGGCAAGGGAGGTATATAAACTTTGTCTTTGACACATCCCCAGAGGGAAAAGTCGCACACAGTTAGGTCTGGTGATCTTGGGGGCCATTTGCAAAACACTTGGTCGTGTGTCCAGCACGGCCAATCCATCGGTTTGGTAGGTTTGTGTTGAGAAATGCGCGTACATTGAGAGACCAGTGTGGCGATGCTCCATCCTGCTGAAAAGTGTAGCCATCACCTTCAGCAGCTTGTAGTCTTGGCAGCAACCAGTTCTGTAACATTTCTAGGTAGGTTTGGCCAGTAATGGATGGTTCTTCAAAGAAAAACGGTCCATACACAGACCTCTCTGTTACTGCACAAAACACATTCACTTTGAGAGAGTTACTTTCAAACTCAAGATTGGCATGAGGATTCTGAGTCCCCCATATTCTCACATTGTGTATGTTCACCTTTCCACTTAAGTGGAAGGTTGCTTCATCACTGAAGATGATCTTTGACAGCAGACCAGGATCATTTTCCATTGACTCCTGGAGACTGTGGCAAAATTCAAAGCGCATTTCTTTGTCTTTCGGGTATAACTTTTGGATCAGCTGCAGCCTATAAGGGGTAAACCTCAAGCGTTTGTGTAAGACCTTGCATATAGTGCTTTGTGGAAGTTTTAACTCTCGGCTACATCTGCGTGTCGACTTCTTGGGGCTGCGAACAAAAGCGTCTCTGACCTTGTCGACAACTTCCTCTGACACTGCTGGGCGGCCGGAATGTCCTTTTCTCTGATCACAGATGCACCCCCTCGCAATGAAATCATTGTACCACTTTAAAATGGACTTGTTAGTAGGTGGATTGTTATGATGAATGCGTCTGAACGAACGCTGCACATTTGTAACACTGTTTGTTTTGCCAAACTCCAACACACACCAGCTACGTTGCTGTGGGGTGTACGCCATCTTGGATAAGACTGCCACCTAGCGGGTCAGGTAGAAATTGCGAACTGGAAAAAAAGAGAAACAAAAATGCATTAGTTTATGCAACTATGGACACCAAACTTGTAAGATTCTGACCTCAATATGCTATATTATGAATAATTTAAATCAAGGAGAGTTTTTGTGGTCACCCTGTATATATATATATATATATATATATATATATATATATATAGACATATATATATATGTATACATATATATAATATATATATATATATGTATATACATATACATATACATATATATATTGCAGTAATTCACAAGGCACACGTGAAAATAAAATGCAGAAAAAACCACTGAGAAATAAGAAGCTTAGTCCGAACGTTCTCGTTTATTTAAGGCATTATCAAGGAATACACAGATACAGAGACAAAGGTGGATATATATACATGTTCCTAGCTTGTCTTCTACTTTATGTATATATATATCCACCTTTGTCTCTGTATCTG
>NC_134801.1:12886493-12888993 GCF_046742065.1 Oratosquilla oratoria
CACACACACACACACACACACACACACACACACATAAATATATATATATATATACATATATATATATATATATATATATATATATATATAAATATATATATATATATATATATATATATATATATATATATACATATACTGTATGTATGTATGTATTTCGGAGGCGTTGCTGAGTTTGTAGTTAATCTTTTCAAAGTGTCTAGCGATACCTTGCTGTGAACGTGCGAGGGCGCTTAATAGAAAGCCAAGCGACATTTTTAAATGTCATATCTCCAAGACGGCTGTCGACCTTACTGATCATCTTCAAGGAAAGAAAGTGGACTATGGGTTTCCTAGAAAAGACCACCATAGCTCCTGCCTGGGATCGGTGTTTGTGTGTGTGTGGGGGGGGGAGAAGTATATGAAAATGAAAACACATATATTAAAGCGGGGATATCGTCACTGAGCGCATTTTAGGGATACTTATTAGAGTTAGTGTTGTTGCTAAGGAGGCATGGGCATTGGGCAGGAGACTTGGAATTCGAGGCTTGCTTCAATATTTGTGACGAGATTCTATTTTGGATTATCTATTAATCAAATATCAACCAACAAAATTAGGAAAGGAATCGGGGGTTAAGTCGTGGTAACAGTCAGAAAGATGGAAAGATATTTCGTGGTAGGTAAACTGAAATAAGAATATACAGTAGGAGAGTCTGTTACAAATTAAATTAATTTGAGTAGGAGAGAAAGCATATGTAGATGTTTGTGCGTGTAGTCGTGTTTGCTTTTTGCGATGTGCTTGTGTATGTGAGCCGCGACAGGGAGGGTTGTTGCCTCAGTGCTCAATGCGGGTGCTTATACAATGTATTATAATATCATAATAGAATGTATGAGTCATAGCCAGTCTCCAGGCAACGAAACAGACTTCTTGAAGTAGCGGAGCCGTTTTGCCTGCGAGAGGAAAACAAGTATGACTAAACTACACTAAATTGATCAATGTATCCAACGAAGACTAGTCCCGGCCAGCCATAGCACGTGTACCGAGAACCTGCTACCTTTCCTCAAGCTTGCTGCTGACTCCTGACGGAGTCATGTCCGTGGTACTCAGCACGTCGCGGCACATGTGTCGTGGTTTAGGGTCGGACAACCAGGGTAATGAGACTCACAGTAACGCTAACACTATGATTTAATGGTTACTATGCTCGGAGGTCACGGACGAGGACTTGTAGAGGGAAGGTCCGGAGTGAGGGCCTCATCAAGCCTCGTGGCTGTGAGCGAAGGGCCACAGGAGAGAACGAAGCGACTTGCTGGGGAGAACTGGTCCCGAGGCGTCTTGTTGGAGAGAACTGGTCCCGAGGCGTCTTGCTGGAGAGAACTGCTGCTTGGAGTTGAGCCCGGGAGAGAAGTCGGGAGAGAACTTGCGACTTGCGACTTGCTAGGTAAGACCACCCGCTCGCGCGGGATAGTTTTTTTTTTTTTCTTTTTCTTTTTTTTTTAGTCCCGGCGGTGTTAACCGATTTAAGGACTGGCGTATATTTTCCGGGGTCTGTGTTAAGGCGCTTGGTTTATGGGGCACTTAGGCCATTTAGGAATGGAGTGTGTGTGTGTGTGTGTGTTTCTTGTGATTGCTGTGGTAGATTGCGTACATTTACAGTAGTGTTCCCACTGGTGAGGAGCAAACGAGCTTCGCTGCCATTGCCAAGTACCGGACGTCGGGGGTACTGTCTGCTCTCAATCTATCGTGGGCTGAATCTGGGTCACCGAGGAGGTTCCTTAGTTGCCGGAAGTGGTCTTCCAGTGCAGGGCAGAGGAGAAGGTAATGCCGGAATGATGCCAATTCCGTGCCGCAGGCGCAGTAGGTACCGATGTACTGGGTACGCCAGTGATCTTCCCGTATCCTACTTATTGTGGAGGAGATGTGTGAGGGCAGTGAAGCTAGGGTGGGAGGGTTTGGTCCAAGGTAGGACGTGGGCCATCCACGGTCGGAGGCCGTGGCAGCGTAATCCGTCTTCCATTGGGCCCAGGCGGCACGGTCGATTCTTCTGATGGTGTCACTAGCTGTGAGGTGGATAGGAGTCTCACTATCTTTAGGTGCCAGGGCACCGCGTTTGGCAGCTTTGTCCGCCATCTCATTGCCGTGGAGTCCCACATGAGAGGGAACCCATTGGTACCGGAGACGGACTCCCATTTTGGTGGGTCGGGAAAGGCGATGATTTTGTTCAGCGCTTCCTTGATGGCGACAAGCTCAGCCGTAAGGATTGTGGTGGGGGTAAGCTTCACGGAAAAGGACTCCCTTGTGGCTTCTAAAAAAAATACCCGCTCCTGTGCGACCATCTTCAAGTACTGACCCGTCCGTGTACACCAGGAATTCTTCTTTATACTTGAGAGCCAGCAGCTCCCGGGTGTGTGCAGCCAAGAGGTGAGGGTTGTCGTGTCGTCCTAGCCCGGGGATGTCAAGCTCGACCTCGGCTGGAGAAATTGTCCGGAGCGGAAAGGGGTCTACTTGGTATTGGGCGACCCG
>NC_134801.1:12893993-13043993 GCF_046742065.1 Oratosquilla oratoria
ATATTGATGGAAGATTGTTCTTCATTGATGAAGACGGCTTCGGTCATGGTGAGGCGGCAGGGATCATTTTTCCTGACGAGGATTTTTGTATTGGAGTCTAACATATTTTTTGCAAAAGTGGGGTTGTGTTCATTCTTGGTGTGGCGCTGGATGGTTTCGTTTTGGAGGTGAAGTAAAATAAGTTTTAACATGTTGAAGTGCGGTGTTTTCACTCATGGACGTTGCACGCATATTCATATACAACGTTGACCTCTTGAGTGGTTTTAGGACAAAAAATCTCGCAAGGAAACTATCTACCATAAAAAAATCCCCCAAGGAAAATAAACTCTATAGTTTTTTTTTTACTGTTAAAACTAACATAACATAGCTAACTTATTTTCCTCTTCACCTTGGTTTTAACCTCAATCTAACCTAACCAACTTCTTTTCCTCTTCAGCTTTGCGTCTGAAGCTGCGTGTCACATCTTGGAAAGTATTTAGCTAAGTGACGTATTCCAGTAATTGTAGGATATAGAGTTGGAGTTATACTCGTAGGATTCAGTATCTAGGGCCTACATATATCACCACTTAACAAACATTGCCTTAAAATTATTCATGTTATCGGCCTGGATTTTCTTCTTTTTCTTCTAACGTGTTCCATATATTGATGCAACTGTGGAAAGATGTTTCCTTAACACCCGTCAATTTGTATTTTCTTATTTTCGCAATGACCTATTGTTGTTTTTTCATCCCATACTAACAGATCCCCTCTATCCATCCTTATTCCTTCTCTGCTCCAAATATACTTATCATATCACCATTTTTTTTTCCAATAAGGAAAGTTCAAGTTTTTTTAGTCTCTTCTCTTATACCTTATTTTGGAGTATAGGCTTACGGTCATCAAGCGCCAGCAAACTCCGCTGATTCGCATTGTTTTTCCTCTTATCCTAGCACCAATTGTTTAAATAACGCCAATTTAACACAACGTAACGTCTCGTGAGCCTGCGTGGAAGATAGCTTTTTCTCTTTTTCTTCTTTCTTTTTCACCGCCCGTGGGTACGCGAGTTGACAGCAGTGTACATAATCGATAATTTCTGTTTTTGCCAGCAAATACCTCATTATTTGTTTTATGTAATTGTCTCCCTATATAAAGCATAATTTCTTGCTAGCAGATTGCAGAATATAGCATGTGGACATGAAATTAGTAGCCAAACTGCAGTGATACAAAATAAGAGACGATGATACATAGAAAACGTGATATATACGCGTAAGAGAATGAAACAAACTTAAGGAACACTAAATTATTTGTAATCTCATTTAAGAATGTATTACTTCAACGCTTCTTCTCAAATTTAATTAAATTACAAACACAGCCTATATTCACAGAAAAGCACGGGTCTCACTAATTGCCGAGAAAACCGAGAAAACCGAGAAAAGCCGAACAATACAAACAAGGACGGGTTTTGCTCAAATGTACACTTCTTGTGATTCAAAAGTACTTACTTGTGCGTCGATGACGTCGGTTCTTCGGTTTCGGTCGCTCCTGGGTGGGCCCTTACATTCCTTTGCGGCACACTCTCCACTTCTCTAGCCTAATTCCCTACCTCCTAACCATTAATGCTAGCTTATCATATCCCCCCTTTCCGGGTACTGTACACTCCACTCACACTCGCATTCACCACCACCCACGCGCGGTCCTTGTTCGGCACTGTGCCACCCAAGCCAACGTGAGGCCACCCCCCCCCACATTCGGGTGGGAAGGGGGATACCAGCGCTCGTGCCCTTTGACCCCCTCTCCCCCCCCCCCCAGAAAGAGGGGGAGGGGGTGCCAACCGTCCGTCCCCATCCGCGCCATACACACTCACGCTCACACCACACCCCCCCTTGATCTAGAGATCAACCTACTCCGCGTCTTCTCCTTCCTCTACATCGTAGTCCTGTAGCCACCTTGGCGGGCGTCTTTCGCGCTGGGGTCTCTGAGACACCCCATCCTCTTCTGTTGTCGCCCCGTGGCCTTCCTCCTCATCTTCTCCTTCACTCACTACCCGCCGTATATCCAAGATATGTCGCGGCACTCCCTCAACAGAAACATTGTTCCGGGAGTTCACCTCCGTCACTGTCCCTCTCGTCCACTGTGACGTGCACTTCCTGCCCTTCGGTCTCACCCATACCTCCTCCCCCACCTGCACTGAGGCGGGGCCTTCTTCGGCGTTGGCCGGCAGTTTCGGTCCCTGCAGCGGATGCCGCCAATCATATTTGAACACAGCCTTTTGCGGAACCGAGCGGTCGTCTTGGCCTGACCTGGGGGAGATATTATACCAGAAAACTGCCTCCGTCGGCGGTATTCGCGCCCTCTCAGCTATGGCCTTAATTGTACGATGGTGTCGTTCTACTATCCCATTTCCGCTCGGCCGGTACGCTGCCCGGAAGAAGCGTCTTGTGTTCCACTTGTCCAATGTACCTTTCAGTGCCTCCGACCGAAACGCCGTGCCGTTGTCCATCAGGACTTCATCCACTGGGCCCCGCTCCAAAAATACCTCGTCCATCACCCGCGCAATCTCTTCTCCAGTCTCCGCCTTCAGTTCTCGCCAAATGCCGAACCGCCCTGGGCCGCAGTCGACCATCGATAAGTATCTGGTGCCTTGATAGTGGGTTACGTCAATTGCCAGCCGCCCCCAGTTCTCTTCCACGCAGAGCTCCCCCGCTGAATGCGGTCTGGGGGCTGGGTTTATGGACTGACAGCGGGCACACGCCCTCACCGCATGCCGCACCTCTTCCCTTGATATGTTCGGGTTAACCTTCCTTGCCAGGAACAATGACCTATCGACCCCTAGATGATGCGTTTCGTGCAACTCTTTCGCACGAAAGGACCCAGCGGCGCACATCTCGAGCTTCTCTTCCTGTTCTTCCTTCGCTTTCAGCCAGCTCCTCTTTACTCTGGTAAGCGCGTCCGCTTTGTTCGCCTCCGAGGATACCTTCCTCACCCTTATCTTCATGCCGAACTCGTCGATTAACTCTCTCAGGATCCCGAGGCGGCGCTTCACCAGGATCTCTGCAGCTCCTTTCGTGCGTACTCTCTTTTCAGCCGTCAGCACCGAGTTCATCCACCCCGCTGCCGTGGCTGAGTCCGTCCTGATCTCGATCTCACGCAGCCCCCATTTCAGCGCCAAATTTGTTCCTTTTATGACCGCGTCCAACTCTGACACGTTAATATGGTGGTAGTCGTCCTTCTTCCGCTGCCACGCTCCATCTTCGACTATCACGTTCCCTATCTCCAAGACGGCGCCGGTTGCGATACTACTCGCGTCGCACCATACTACGCCATGGCTCTGCTGGGGCGCGTTCCACTGTCCTCTCACAGGATCATCGTGCATCGTCCTCTGGACAACGTCGCGTATCATGGTTAGCGTGTCCTCATCAACCTTCTCTCCCCAATCTTTCGATCCCGCCCTCCTCTTAATGTAGCTACATGCCGTACGAAGCCATCCGGCGATCGGGTAGTGGCCCACTAATTTGCCGCAAAGGGAGAAAAGTTCTCGTTTACACATTTCGTCCGTCACCTTTGGGATCTCGTTCCCTCGCTTGAACATCAGCGTTCCTGCCGCGTTCCTTTCCAGTCTCAGTCCCAACACCGCTCCTCCCTCCAACGGCTCCGGTTCCTTAGCTGTCAATCCGTATCGAGCCAGATGTTCCACCACGTTCGACGTCGATACTATGCCATCGTCCACCAGTATGTCGTCTAGGTACGAGTCAGTGCCCTTCTTCATCGCTTCAGTCTTCCCCAGTACCGTCTTCAGGATTCTCGTCATGATCCTCGGGGCCGAGCTGAGCCCAAAACCAAGTCTGGTCAAGCAGTAAATTCTCCCTTTGTATTTTACTAGCTGGTACTTCCATAACTTCTTAGTCACGTGAATTTGCAAGTAAGCCGCCCGCAAGTCTACAACGGCGGACGCCCCCCTCCTTCGGCGCCACCTGCGTAGGGTCTCACTACATACATCTACAAAATCGTCGCCAGTATGACACTTCACGAACTGGTTCAGCTCTCAGAAGTCCAGCACCGGTCGTACCTTTCTCTTGGTTGGCTGCACTACTGCCATCAAGGGTAGGATTCCGCCCTCCACCGGTTCCTCCCATGGACTCAAGATTCCTTCCTCGATCCATCGCTCCACTTCGAGGTCAAAGTCCTCCCTCACCCCCTCTCTGAGGGTCCGTGTGTAGCAGTCGACTTTGTTCTTCAAGACGGGCGAGCTTTCCTTCGGATACCACTCTACTTCCCACTTCCGGCCGTCAAATTCCGCCCGGAAGTCCTCGTCCTCAATCGTGCACGGCGTCGCCCTCTCCCCAGGGTCGAGCTTCGGGCCAGCACCGCCCTCCGCGGCTCCCATTGCCATTCCTACGTCCTCACCCGGCCTCGGTCGGTTCTTCATCCTCTCTTCCGAGTCCTGCCTCATTCCAATCCGTACGAGCCCACCGATGAACGTGACTTCTCCAAGCTGGGTAATTCCGTCCACTCTTAGTCGTATCGGGATACCCTCCACTATCATTTCAATTTCCTGGTCGCCATCGCATATCGTCTCTCTCCCGTCGACTGTCGTCAGGGCCACATCTCCCCGTCTGAACTCTTGAACTATATCGGTCCTCACGATCGTGGTTGAACAGCCAGAGTCTATCAGCGCCCTCGCGCGTCTCCCTCTCACCCAAATATCCACGATCGGCATACGACTGAACGGTGTCCTTACATTTCCTCGGCGGCCCCTCGCATAGTGGCCGCCGATGTCCCGTTTCCCTGACTGCAATTTCGGGCCATGTGCCCTGGCTGATTGCACGAGTAACAGATAAGCTCTACCTCCTTACAGTCCCTTGCCAGGTGACCCAGTCTCCGGCACTCGTAACAACGGACCCTCGACAGCCCGCGCCATCTGTTGTTGTCACCCCCGAGCTCAACCGTTCTCCCTTCTCGGTCCGTGGCCACTCTCGCCCGCGCGCCTTCTCCCGCCGAGGGCACTGTCCTTTGTGTCTGTTCGTTGGCCACAGCTACCATCGGCCCTTCATCCTTAGCCTTAGTCAGGAGCCTGGCGCGGGCTATAAGTTCGCTCATGTCTGCCTTTGCTGCATTTTCCATTGCCTGCAGCCCAGTCGATATGTAATCCGGAAACCCATTCACGAAAGCCATCCTCACTACCATCTCCAGGGAGTTGCCTTCGAGATTAATCAGGCCTGCCAATCGCCTAATGTCATTTGCGAACACGTCAACCTGTTCTCCCGTCCACCGCATTCGCCGTAGTTTGCAGTACGCTTCAATGGGACTCTCGCCAAAAACTCCCTGTAACCTCTCCTTCACCTTTTCCACTTCCTTTTGATCTTCGGTTGCCATCTCCATGTAGACGGATAAAGCCGCGCCCTCTAAATTTAGCGCGATGTAACTCGCCACATCCCTCACTCCCGTTAGCCGCGCGACCAAGGCTGCCTTTGTTAGCCACACGGAGACATCTCCTGTCCCGTCAAACGGCCTTAAGGTGACACTATTCACCTTGAACGGTTCTTTTTCACTCTCAGGTGCGGACATTGACGGCCCGTTTCCACTTGCAGGCGTAGTCATTTTTGCAGTGCCTAGATAGCTTGTGATTCAAAAGTACTTACTTGTGCGTCGATGACGTCGGTTCTTCGGTTTCGGTCGCTCCTGGGTGGGCCCTTACATTCCTTTGCGGCACACTCTCCACTTCTCTAGCCTAATTCCCTACCTCCTAACCATTAATGCTAGCTTATCATATCCCCCCTTTCCGGGTACTGTACACTCCACTCACACTCGCATTCACCACCACCCACGCGCGGTCCTTGTTCGGCACTGTGCCACCCAAGCCAACGTGAGGCCACCCCCCCCCCCACATTCGGGTGGGAAGGGGGATACCAGCGCTCGTGCCCTTTGACCCCCTTCCCCCCCCCCCAGAAAGAGGGGGAGGGGGTGCCAACCGTCCGTCCCCATCCGCGCCATACACACTCACGCTCACACCACACTTCTATATATGTATGGTTGCATTATTTGAACTATTTTCTTTGAAGTGTGTGATTTCCATGTAATATGATCAAAGAGAACTTACGTTTTTATCCTCTGCAATTTTACCGACCCCGGCTACGACTCGTCCAGCCCGCCGTCTATGATTACTGGTGGTATGGATCAAACTGCACTTTTAAGTTTCTTATTGTTGTGTTATTAGTGTAATAGACTACATATAGTTGAATTATTTAAACTCTTTTCTTTAAAATGTGTGATTTTCATGTAATTTGACCAAAGAGAAGTTATGTTTTAGCCTCTGCAGTATGACCGACCACAGCTACAAATACCGTAACAAATTAGCATATGGTTGCATTATTTGAACTCTTTTCTTTAAAAGGTGTGATTTTCATGTAATTTGATCAAAGAGAAGTAACAATTTTATCCTCTGCAAAATTACCGACCCCAGCTACGATTCGTGGTTACCGCTAGCCTGTCATCTATGTTCTGCGAATGGAGATCATCACTGAGCGTCAGAGTTGCCAGATTGGCGTTTTTAATGCAAAATTTTATATTTTTGGAATGTTTGGCAGGGAAATTTGTTGGGTGGCATTTTTGAGAATTTGACATTTTTGGGGGGCGTTTTTAAATACCCGGTCGTGATTAGAGATCACTCTTTTACTTGTATCAAGAATTAAATGATGATGTATATGAATGATATAAATTTATCTTGGTTATATCATGTGGGAAATGTAAAGATTTTGTGCTTAGCCAAAGGATGTTTCAGCTCTTCTTTAGTGAAAATATGTAATAACGCAGTAGTGCACCAAACATTTCTAAATCTGATGATGCTTTTGATTATATTTAGACACAATAGAAAAGTCACAAATGTATTTTCTATTTATGTATATCAGTCTCTAGGAGGTTGTTTAAACTGGTTTAATTTATTGTAGAGGATACCAAAAAGTTTACTTAGGAACTTAAACGTAATGTATGGAGTAATACATTTTATTTTAGTTATTAATATTTTTTCTTTCTCACATAATACGGAGTATAATATATTTTATTTTGGAAGTTCATATCTTTCTTTCCTTTTCACACAGTCTTGAAGTAGATTTATTTCAGAGGATGGTGGTTTATTACAGTACCACTAGAATTAAATGATGATGTACATGAATGATATAAATTGATCTTGGTCATATCATGTGACATTGTTTTATATTGGCTAGTCAACAGTAGAAAAATATTTTATATTGTAATTGTAGTTATACACATTGACTACTTGATCTTGGTTATATCATGTGGTATTGTATTATATTGGCTAGTCAACAGTAAAAACTATTTTTCATATTGTAATTGTAGTTATATACATTATTTTTAACTACACATGTAAAACCAAAATACAAAAAAAAATCTTAGAAAATGTAATGGTTGGCATTTTTGGGGCATGTTTTAAAAACATTTTGGCAGCATTTTGTCAGAATTTGGCATTTTTCCTGGTAGAAAACCTGGCAACCCTGCTGAGCGTGGTTGATGGAGTTGGCCAAAAACATAATACTTGTAGAATTTCTTGTGAGGTTCGAACATGTGGGGCATATTTGCATACTAACTTGAATAAAGGTAGAGTGAACATTTTTTTTTAAACTGTTGTTGTTTATTTCTTTACAATACAAAGATTACAAAAATATTGCATACAATTAAATACAACATTTTCATAAAATTTTATTTAAAATACGCTATACAAAATTTAAGCTATGAAATATGATATTGCGTACATTGTATTACGCAAAGTAGACCACTTGAAAAAAGAAACTAACGAAGCAGAGCGCTTTCGTATATTACATATTCAATGCAAAAAGTACATAGTTGAATAGAAATACATATTTTGTATATACATAAAAAAGGAATACAAAAACTCCATTAAATATTGACGTCAACTTCGCCGTGTTCCATCATGCCAACCAAGAAGACCACAGAATGGACTGGGATAACGCACCAATTATATTCAAATTCCATTGTAACTTTCAAAGTGGTACCATCGCAAATGCCAAGATATTCCGCAAACTACGTTCCAAGAACTCGGTGAGATGTCCCTTGGGTACTGGTGCAATTCTTGCGTAACGAACGGGTGCTTCGAGGATAAACTGTTGCTTTTTTGTATAACCATAGTAGCTTGTTGCAGGAAGCGCAAAAAGGGAACAAATATTTTTGCGTAATACACCAAGTACATCAACACCTATAACCTTAGGCAAGTTTGAAACTCATCTGGAACCTGATACTAATGCCGTTGCGGTCCTTGACAAGTGTGGTGGTGTGAAGAACCGAACGATTCATGTAACCGGGGATGGAATTGCCAGTTCAACTCTTTTTCGGTAGCACTGTGCGGGAATTAGCACCTAGCCACGAATTTACGAGTGTGGACAACAATCTATAAAGGCAAGAACAACGACTCTACGTGGAATGTTCTGTGCCCTCTGTTCCCGAACGCGACGCTCCTGTGCACCCGCCACTTGGAGGAAAATGCAAAACGTCATCTAAATGCGGAGTCCACGGAACAATCAAGGAAAAATGAAACTGTGAATGAGAGGTCTCATATGATGCGCCTAAAATTCGATAAGGATTTACCGAAGTTCACACGCTCTCACCTTCCACCCACTAGGGCACGACAACTCTCCCACTGGGGTGCTGGGGTGTAGGACAGTTACCGGATAATTGCTCACCGGACAGTTGCTCACCGGAGAAGTGACAAATAGGACATTTGCTCACCAAAGGATTATCTTTTACTTCTCTTGAACTTATATTGTATCATATATACAGCAATAATACAGAAACAACATCCAAACTTTTAGTTTTTAATTCATTATAAAATTCAATACCAATTTCTTCCATCAATATATAGTAATGATATTCTACTGGTCCAGTCTAATGGTGTGGCTAACTATTCGTATGTATCTCTGTCATTTAATAAGTCGAAAATTTTACTTTCATAGTCTGATTTGACTCCTAACCTTAACACTTCTATTTCATGAACTAGAAGGGTTAGGGTAATTAGTCAATGAAACAAACTAAAAACAATGCATTAGATTATATTGTAGAGTTTGATAAGTTCTTGGCCTCTAACAATTATGGCAAAGATTTACTTTATCTGTGCCAGGGGTATGCTGCAGGAAGTCAGTGTCTTCCTGACTTTCTAAATGCAGTTGGCCACACCATTAGACTGGACTTGTAAACCACTAAGTACAATAAACCCACTTCAGTACTGCACCAGTTGTAAAACTGTAATCACTATATATTGATGGAAGAAATTGGTATTGAATTTTATAATTAATAACTAAAATATGAAAGTTTGTATATTGTTTGTGTATTATTGCTGTAATAAATTTCAATATAACAAAAAATCCTGTAATATTGCTGTAATAAACTTCAATATAACTGAAAAATCCTGTATATTATGTTATTAGGTTTGTATATTATTGCTGTAATAAACTTCAATATAACTAAAATAATCATTTGGTGAGCAAATGTCATATTTATCACTTGTTCGGTGAGCAACTGTCCGGTGAGCAATGGTCCGGTGAGCAATTGTCCGTACCCGGGGGAGCTGTTACCCGCATTGTATATTAATGTATATATCCATGTACATAATTTATACAATAAACCTTTATTAATTGATTAACCATTGTCACATTTAGTCTTCGGACATTTAGTCTTCGGACATTTAGACTTCGGACAATTGGTCTTCCTTTGCAAAATAACTGGTTTTCGGGCATTTAGTCTTCTGGACAATTAGTCCTCATCTTCAAGTTATAATAGGATAATCACCTTAAAATATCTGTATTAAGAAAAAAAGATAGATTGAAATTCATGTATATACAATTCTTTATTATTTATAGACACATATGATATGCATTATTTTCAATACAATGTAATACAATCATTCAAGAACGATTGAAATTTATGTATAGATAATTCTTTACTATGTATAGACACATATGATATACATTTTTCAATACAATGTAATATAATCATTCACTTTAATAAGTTTACAATTATGTAAGACGAGTAGAATTACCGGTATTTGTCAACGTTCTAGCACAGATATCATCATGAGAAACACAGTTTATTGAAACTTTTAGTTCATGATCGCAGACTTCTTCCAACACGACGAAGGAAATCATTGACATCTGATATGCCATCGCGATGCTGCTCGCAAAGAATTTAGTTTATTCTGAAGCTGGACATGTTTACGCTTAACTCGTTTCTTTGTTTACTTAAAATTTAGAACACCAAAATGCCATTATTATTTTTTGAGCACCAACATAACTACTTTGGTCATTCTTTATTTATACTTTATTTACTTTTATTTATTTATTTATGGATGAATGGATGAATGAACAACATAAAAAAATCCTTTTGGTGCCAAATAAGTCGCTTAACGCACGAAACCTGTTTATTATCTAACTATACCTTTGCATTTATTTATTTATTCTATTTGTTATCTACATTATTATAGTTTTTATATATTTATTTTTTATTATTATGATTTTTTCTCGCATCCGACCTAGATATGGGCCAAAAGGTCTCCTGTCGGCATGCTCCGCCTTTGTAATCTCGCAACAATTATCGAACACGAGGCCCGAGTGCGCCTAAACGCGTGAGACCGGGACGCACTCACGTCAAACATGAGACAAACCCGTGTGCGTTTCTCGCTGTGTACGTATTACTGCCAGTCAACAGTTGCCAGATGTCGCTAGCCATTTATAGAATCGTCCTGTTTTCAAAAAAGGATGTGTTTGTTGGATAATCATTTCACTTTGTGTTAAATTAATAATTAACAATTAGACTCTATAGGTAACGTTTATTCTAGTTCTAGTTAGGTATATAATTTCAAATATGATAATGATGCCATAAGATAGCGCTGTGCAGGAATTTGCAAATAGAAGTACGTGTATCTGCAAACATATAGTCACGTGCTGGGAGGTTGGTACGATGCATTGCATGTAGCTAGATAATGTAGGCCCTTGTGGACACTTAGTTGTAAGCCGAGGTATTTAATATATACTATAATAAGGAGCAATGTGCCTCTGTGTATACTTCTTTCTGTGTGTGGTTGTGTACGTAATGTCTGACAAATAAGATACGCCGGAAAAACGATCTTCTAGAAAAAGGGAAGATGAAAATAGTGTGATTCAAAACTTAAACATTAAAAAAGACTAGGTAATAAAATCCTTATATGTCATTTGCAGCAACTCCACTTCACTACGGGACTTAAATCTCGTGGGCAGCATTAGCTGCCAGCCGTACGACGTGTCGTAATAATACTCGCATCATAAAATATAGTCACCGCTTATATCTATCGTTCTCTCTTTCACCCGTGAATTTTGAAAACCACAGAGAATGTGATTAAGAGCAGATTAGGGAGAATGTAAAAACACAGGGGCGACTATAATAAATATAATCAAGACTCCGATATGGTAGCGTCGCGAATCCACTTGCTCCTCATGACGCCTACGTGTGCGGCACCGTATGGTAGGGGTTAAATACTTGATTTTAGATGTTTGATGTATGCAACCCACTTACTTTAGCCTTAGATTTGAGCGTAATTTTAATGTAAATTTTTAATAATAGGAATTCTTGTAATTAACAAATTCATAATTGTAATGATTATTTCCTAATTGTGTACAGGAACAAGGCACACAACGGTGCACAGCTGCTGTTGGTAATGGCTGACGTTTACAACAATTACCTTCGTCTACGGTTGTCAGATGTCCTCCTCAAAAAGGACAGTTCTTGCGAACCTTCCACCAGCACCATTCCAATGTGCGCTGTCACTCATGCTGGAGGAACAGTTTATACGGTTAAGTCAGCTTCACAAGAGGGCATTTGTTACAATGTGGACCTCTCAATCGGCATGTGCAGCTGCCTCTGTGGAAACACAGGTAGCGTTTGCAAACATCAATTAGCAGCGTCGCAGTACAGCGCAGTTCGCCTTCCACAACTATACGCCTGCAATGTTGCTGAAAAAGAAGTCTTGTATAAGGTGATATACGGCGACAAACCGATGCCGACATCGAATTTTTTAGATGGCTTATTTGCTGATACACCTGTTAATGCAGTATCTCATGGTAATAAAGAACCAGCTGCATGTGACGATGAGGAAGATGTAGCTGTCGTTATCGAGACCCCCGCAGAGACAACAAATGAAAATCAATCAATTGACACCAGCATTGATGAGTTCACAAGCATGATCAATAGAGAATTAAAGAGAACTAAAACCACCTGCATGCTCAGCTCCTTTGCGCTATTTGAACAGAGGCTGAAAGCCTGCAGAAATCCTGCGCAGGTTACTACTTTCCTTCTGACTGCAGGTTGCACTATTTTTAAGGCATCGGAGGCGGCAAAGACAAAAATTCCTCGTCAGCCAACGACCATTGCTAGGCGTCAGTTTGGCCAACCAAGAGGCAAAGCTGCCTTACTGAAAGGCAAGATAAAAAAAAGGAAAAGGAATTTAGCCTTAAACATATTAAAAATGTACCAAATGCTAAAATACATTGATGTTTCCATATTACTGTTTCATTTCCTATACCTAACTTATTTCAAATCAATCACAAATAAATACTAACTAATAATTAATGAAAACAATTTAGCATGAGGCATTCAAATAAATGTTCTCTAGGTAATTGCCTTTATTTTAGAATACAGTTACATTTTTATTTATTATTTAGGAAGAATCACGGGATTCTGATTTCTCTTAACTTCCAAATAATTCCATCATTTATAGCTTGCTATTACAGTAATTTCATTTGCGTGTTATTCGATTTCGATCTCCTTTAACTATTTATTAATAAATCAAAATGCACATTTTTTCGAAATAAATTTATTATTTCGTTGCTTAGGCGATTACTTTTGATATAACATTTTCAATTGTTATATTTTAAACCAAAAGCGCATCCTAGTCACTCTCAAATGACATAAAAGGATTTTATTACCTAGTCTTTTTTAATGTTTAAGTTTTGAATCACACTATTTTCATCTTCCCTTTTTCTAGATCGTTTTTCCGGCGTATCTTATTTGTCAGACATTACGTACACAACCACACACAGAAAGAAGTATACACAGAGGCACATTGCTCCTTATTATAGTATATATTAAATACCTCGGCTTACAACTAAGTGTCCACAAGGGCCTACATTATCTAGCTACATGCAATGCATCGTACCAACCTCCCAGCACGTGACTGTATGTTTGCAGATACACGTACTTCTATTTGCAAATTCCTGCACAGCGCTATCTTATGGCATCATTATCATATTTGAAATTATATACCTAACTAGAACTAGAATAAACGTTACCTATAGAGTCTAATTGTTAATTATTAATTTAACACAAAGTGAAATGATTATCCAACAAACACATCCTTTTTTGAAAACAGGACGATTCTATAAATGGCTAGCGACATCTGGCAACTGTTGACTGGCAGTAATACGTACACAGCGAGAAACGCACACGGGTTTGTCTCATGTTTGACGTGAGTGCGACCGGGACATAATCCTGCCAGAGCGAGATTCCTCAAGAAGGGGGAAGTCTCGGGTAGCAGTACTTTCGGTAATTGCGGTGTGGTTAGCACGTCAATCAGAGATAGGGACTAGGGTAAATGACAGGGCGTAATCGATGTGATGAGCAATCGAGCGTGAATGTTCTCCATACAGAATCTATCATATCTCTGCGGACAAAAACGTAACTTCTCTTTGATCATATTATATGGAAATTACACCTTTTAAAGAAAATAATTCAACTATATGCAGTCTATTACACTAAAAACACAATAGTGTTTCTAAATAGAGTGAAGTTTGATCCATACCACCCAGGCACGGATCCAGGATTGTTATTGGGGGTGGGGGGGGGGCGATAAGCGATAACCGATACTTGAAACACGCCGAGAAACACCCCCACGAATATAACAAATCTTAAATTCAAACTTGACCAAGGTTATAGGTGTTGATGTACTTGGTGTATTGTGCAAAAATATTTGTTCCCTTTTTGTGCTACCTGCAACAAACTACTATGGTTATACAAAAAAGCAACAGTTTATCCTCGAAGCACCCGTTCGTTACGCAAGAATTGCACCAGTACCCAAGGGACATCTCACCGAGTTCTTGGAACGTAGTTTGCGGAATATCTTGGCATTTGCGATGGTACCACTTTGAAAGCTACAATGGGATTTGAATATAAATGGTGCGTTATCCCAGTCCATTCTGTGGTCTTCTTGGTTGGCATGATGGAACACGGCGAAGTTGACGTCAATATTTAATGGAGTTTTTGTATTCCTTTTTCATGTATATACAAAATATGTATTTCTATTCAACTAAGTACTTTTTGCATTGAATATGTAATATACGAAAGCGCTCTGCTTCGTTAGTTTCTTTTTTCAAGTGGTCTACTTTGCATAATACCATGTACGCAATGTCATATTTCATAGCCTATAAATTTTGTATAGCGCATTTCAAATAAAATTTAATGATTTTTTTTTATTTAATTGTATGCAATATTTATGCAATCTTTGTATTATAAAGAAATAAACAACAATAGTTTTTAAAATAAAATTGTTCACTCTACCTTTATTCAAGTTAGTATGCAAATATGCCCCACATGTTCGAACCTCACAAGAAATTCTAAAAGTATTATGTTTTTGGCCAACTCCATCAACCACGCTCAGCAGGGTTGCCAGGTTTTCTACCAGGAAAAATGCCAAATTCTGACAAAATGCTGCCAAAATGTTTTTATAACATGCCCCAAAAATGCCAACCATTACATTTTCTAAGATTTTTTTTTTTTTTTTGCATTTTGGTTTTACATGTGTAGTTAAAAATAATGTGTATAACTGCAATTACAAAATGAAAACTATTTTTTACGGTTGACTAGCCAATATAAAACAATACCACATGATATAACCAAGATCAAGTAGTTAAAAATAATGTGTATAACTACAATTACAATATAAAGATAATTTTTACTGTTGACTAGCCAATATAAAACAATGTCACATGATATGACCAAGATCAATTTATATCACTCATGTACACCATCATTTAATTCTAGTGGTACTGTTGTAACTGTAATAAACCACCATCCTCTGAAATAAATCTACTTTCAAGACTGTGTGTGAAAAGGAAAGAAAGATATGAACTTCCAAAATAAAATATATTATACTCCGTATTATGCGAGAAAGAAAAAATATCAATAACTAAAATAAAATGTATTACTCCATACATTATGTTTAAGTTCCTAAGTAAACTTTTTAGTACCCTCTACAATAAATTAAACCAGTTTATTAAACAACATCCTAGAGACTGACATACATGAATAAAAAATACATGTGTCTTTTCTATTGTCTAAATATAATCAAAAGCATCATCAGATTTAGAAATGTTTGATGCACTACTCCGTTCTTACATATTTTCACAAAAGAAGAGCTGAAACATCCTTTGGCTAGGCACAAAATCTTTGCAACCTTTCCCGCATGATATAACCAAGATAAATCTATATCATTCATATACAGTACATCATCATTTAATTCTTGATATAAGTAAAAGAATGATCTCTAATCACGAACGGGTATTTAAAAACGCCCCCCAAAAATGCCACCCAACAAATTTTCCTGCCAAACACGGTAAAAACATTCCAAAAATACAAAATTTGGCATTAAAAACGCCAATCTTGCAACTCTGACGCTCAGTGATGATCTGCATTCGCAGAACATAGATGGCAGGCTAGCGGTAACCACGAATCGTAGCTGGGGTCGGTAATTTTGCAGAGGAAATTGTTACTTCTCTTTGATCAAATTACATGAAAATCACACCTTTTAAAGAAAAGAGTTCAAATAATGCAACCATATGCTAATTTGTTACGGTATATGTAGCTGTGGTCGGTCATACTGCAGAGACTAAAACATAACTTCTCTTTGGTGAAATTACATGAAAATCACACATTTTAAAGAAAAAAAAGTTTAAATAATTCAACTATATGCAACCATACATATATAGAAATGTGCATTTGAGCAAAACCCGTCCTTGTTTAGGTTTTGTTGTATTGTTCGGCTTTTCTCGGTTTTCTCGGCAATTAGTGAGACCGGAAAAGCACAATAAAAACCGATCAAAGCAATATTTAGTTTCTATACATTCACAATATTTGTCTTAGGCTTTTAAATTTATCATCATATCCTTTGGTGAAAACATCCGCAATCATAAGAACATAAGAATAAAGGAGACTCCAAGAGACCATAAGGCCTACACTAGGCAGTTCCATGTCCATTACCACCTGTCATTCTCATTCATAAATTTGTCTAACCGTTTCTTTCTTAAAAGCAATCGATAGTTTCAGCGCTTACTACATGGTTACTAAGTCTATTCCATTCGTTGACCACCTTATTAGTAAACCAATTCTTTCCTATTTCCTTCTTAAATTCAAGTTTGTCCAATTTAAATCCATTACTGCGAGTCCTGCCCTGTTGTCTTAATATGATGATCTTGTTTGCGTCACTCTTGATACACTTGAACTTAGATCACCCCGTACTCTGCGTCTTTCCAGAGAGTGTAAGTTAAAGTGCCTAAGCCTCTTTTCGTAAGGTAAATTTCTAAGCCCATGTATAATTTTGATCATTCTCCTCTGCACTAATTCTAGTGAATTGATGTACATTCTATAAGACGCAGACCAAAAACTGCACCGTATAGTCAAGGACGGGTCTAACTAACGCTAGATAGAGTTTGACAATTACCTCTACACTTCTATTCGTAACCGTCGTAGCATTGAAACCTAATGTTCTGTTAGCTTTATTCCTGGCGCTAATGCAGTTTCCTGGATTTAAGGTCAGGACTCACTAGAACTCCCAAGTCTCTCTCGCACTCAGTTTTCTCTAAAAACGTGTTATCTAAGCTATATCTGTTTTCGGGTTTGTGTAGTTTACGTTTAACATGCTACACTTTGAGATATTAAAGTCCATTTGCCATTTCAAAGGGATTACAAAGGCGGAGCATGCCGACAGGAGACCTTTTGATCCATATCTAGGTCGGATGCAAAAAAAAAAAATCATATTAATAAAATAATAAATAAAAACTATAATAATGTAAATAACAAATAAAATACATAAATAAATGCATAGGTATAGTTAAAATAATAAACAAACAGGTAAATAGTAAATAATAATAAATTGTCATATAATTAATAATGAATTAAAATCACAGACAAATTATAACAAAACAAAAACAAATAATATAACATAAATTATAATCATTACAGCATCTTACTTAGGTATTTATCTAAATGATTCTTAAAGCTTCGAACTGAACTACATTGCACTACCTGTGCAGGAAGTTTATTCCATTCATTAACTACACGGTTGGCAAAGTTGTTTCTACCTACTTCCAAATTGAATCTATTTCCGGACAGTTTGAGACCATTGTTTCTTGTCTGATTCTCATTCAATGTGAAGATTTGGTCACTTTTGATGTCAATTCCCTTTAAAATCTTAAAGACCTGTATCAAGTCACCTCTGAGTCTACGCTTTTTTTAGGGAAAACAGATTCATGTGCTTAAGTCGATTTTCGTATGATTTATTTTTGATATTTGGAATCAGTTTTGTGGCTCACCGTTGTACTTTTTCCAGTCTGTCAATGTCTTTAATGAGATTCGGTGACCATACGGAAACAGCATATTCCAAATGTGGACGAACTAACGATTTATATAGCTTGTTAAGTAGTGATGGACTTTTGAAATAAAAAGATCGCGCAATCAGTCCCAGAATCTTATTTGCTTTCTCAGAGGCTGAAATACACTGCTTGGATGATTTGAGGTCGTTACTGATAATTACGCCGAGATCTTTTTCACTATCCACTTTTGTTAACGAATTTCCAAATAACAAAGGATTACAAAGGCGGAGCATGCCGACAGGAGACCTTTTGATCCATATCTAGGTCGGATGCAAAAAAAAAAAAGAAAAAAAAAATCATATTAATAATAATAAATTAAAACTATAATAATGTAAAAATAACAAATAAAATACATAAATAAATGCATAGGTATAGTTGAATAACAAACAAAAAGGTAAATAGCAAATGATTATAAATTGACATATAACTAATAATAAATGAAAATCAGACAGACAAATTATAACAAAACAAAAACAAATAATATAACATAAATTATAATCATTACAGCATCTTAGGTATTTATCTAAATGATTCTTAAAGCTTCGAACTGAACTACATTGCACTACCTGTGCAGGAAGTTTATTCCATACATTAACTACACGGTTGGCAAAGTTGTTTCTACCTACTTCCAAATTGAATCTATTTCCGGACAGTTTGAGACCATTGTTTCTTGTCTGATTCTCATTCATTGTGAAAATTTGGTCACTTTTGATGTTGTCAATTCCCTTTAAAATCTTAAAGACCTGTATCAAGTCACCTCTGAGTCTACGCTTTTTTAGGGAAAACAGATTCATGTGCTTAAGTCGATTTTCGTATGATTTATTTTTGATATTTGGAATCAGTTTTGTGGCTCGCCGTTGTACTTTTTCCAGTCTGTCAATGTCTTTAATGAGATTCGGTGACCATACGGAAACAGCATATTCCAAATGTGGACGAACTAACGATTTATATAGCTTGTTAATGAGTGATGGACTTTTGAAATCAAAAGATCGCGCAATCAATCCCAGAATCTTATTTGCTTTCTCAGAGGCTGAAATACATTGCTTGGATGATTTGAGGTCGTTACTGATAATTACGCCGAGATCTTTTTCACTATCCACTTTTGTTAACGAATTTCCAAATAACTTGTAATCGTACTTACTGTTATTTTTACCTATGTGCATTACCTTGCATTTACTTGTGTTAAATTTCATTAGCCACTTTTCAGACCATTGCTGTAATTGATCTAAATCTTCTTGAATATCTAATTGGTTTGAGTGATCATTTGCCACTCCGCACAGTTTTGTATCATCAGCAAATTTGTAAACAGTAGATTTTAGTCCATGGTCTATATCATTTATATATACTATGAATAGAAGTGGCCCAAGAACGGAACCCTGAGGAACTCCACTTGCAACATTTTTCCATCTTGTAATCGTACTTACTGTTATTTTTACCTATGTGCATTACCTTGCATTTACTTGTGTTAAATTTCATTAGCCACTTTTCAGACCATTGCTGTAATTGATCTAAATCTTCTTGAATATCTAATTGGTTTGAGTGATCATTTGCCACTCCGCACAGTTTTGTATCATCATCAAATTTGTAAACAGTAGATTTTAGTCCATGGTCTATATCATTTATATATACTATGAATAGAAGTGGCCCAAGAACGGAACCCCGAGGAACTCCACTTGCAACACTTTTCCATCCAGAAGTTTTTCCATTTAAAACAACTCTGTTTTCGACCATTCAACCAATTACTAGTCCAACCTAATAGGCTACCACTTATTCCATGCAAAGCTAATTTAGTAAGTAGTCTTTCGTGTGGGACGGTATCAAAAGCTTTTGCAAAGTCTAGATATATTAAATCTATATTGTTTCTTTTGTCATAATTCGAGATAACTGCGTTGTAGAATTCGAGTAAGTTAGTCACGCAAGAACGTTTCCGTCTGAAACCATGCTGGCTATCATTTATCAAACGGTTACTTTCTAAATGATGTTCGATAGCATCTCTGATGATAGTTTCCATTATTTTTCCTACGATTGAAGTCAAACTTATATGCCTATAGTTATTTGGTTTCTTTTTGTCACCTTTTTTTAATATGGGAGTAACGTTAGCTAGCTTCCATTCTCTTGGGACATCTCCGGATATGATGGATTTCTTGAAAATAATTTCTAATGGAACAACAATCTCATTTTTCATTTCCTTTAAGATTCTTGGATGCCAACCGTCAGGCCCTGGTGTTTTATTAACTTTGAGTTTGTCTAAACACCTTTTAATTTTTTCTTTTGTTACATTCACAGGTTTCAGTTTGGAATTCACTTTGTGGTGTTTCGTTTACGAATACCGAGCTAAAATAATTGTTTAAGATATTACACATTCCTTCATTTGAATATTCAAGTTGACCGTCAGCAGATAATAGTGGACCAATGTGATTCCTAACAACCTTTTTATCTCTAATGTGACTATAGAATTCTTTGGGATTCTCTTTGGATTTCTCAGCGATGTTCATTTCGTATTGTCGTTTTCTTTTTCTTATTGTCTTTTTTAAATCTCTCTGTATTGATACATAACTTTCATAGTCATTAGATGCACCCGAGCACTTATATTTCTTATAAGCCTGTCTCTTTTTAGCAATACTTTTTTCAGTTTCTTTGTCGAGCCACTTTGGGCGAGCCTGATTTGGGGGACGTCTGTCCTTAAAAGGAATGTAAGTTTGAATCATCTTAGTGAGCGTATTTTGAAATATTTCCCACATCTGATCTACAGGCCTTTCGTTTAATTTTGCCTCCCAATCTGTAAGCTGAAGCTCCTGACGTAGTCCTATGAACTGAGCTTTACTGAAATCGGGTATTTTAGAAGCACAAGTATCTATTTTTTTTTTTTTTTTTTAGGAGTTTGAATCTGACTAAGTTGTGATCGCTATTTGCAACAGATTCACAGACTTCTACATCAATTACCATGCTTTCGCGGCTAGTGATAAAAAGATCGAGTAAGTTTCCATATCTTGTGGGCTCTTTTACATGCTGAATTAAGTAATTGTCACCAAGAAAATCAATCAAGCGACTACCTATATGGCCATGTTCAAGGGTCATCCAATCAATGTCAGTAAAATTTAAATCACCCATTATCAATAAATCCCGGTTGCAGAAACTAGACAGTTCTTGAAATAACAGTTTGTCGTCTGCTAATGATAATGTCTTTGGCCTATATATTACACCTATATTCATTTTTTGTCCATTTGTTTGGGTTAACTCAACCCACAAACTATCATATGCATCCTGTTTCACTTTCTCTAAAGCACAAGCATGAACATTGTTTTTAACGTACAATAGAACACCCCCACCTTTCTTGTGGTTTCTATCCTGATGAAAGTGTTTAAATTCCGCAATATTAAATTCAGCTTCGAACTCTGTACCATTTAACCATGTCTCAGTTATTCCTATCATATCGAGATTTTCGCTTTTGACATACGCCTGTATTTCTTGAAATTTATTCCTAATACTACGAGCATTAAAGTACATGGTTTTAAGAAACTCGTGATTATTTCTTTTTGACACATTTTGAGTTTCAATATCATGTCTTATATTATCATTTTGTTTTTTATTTATACCTTGCTCTATATTATTATTATTTGGTCCTTCATTGACATTCAATGCCTCATTAACATTTCTCCTATCAAAATTAACATTTCCCCCATCACGGACATCTGGTCGATCACGGTCATCTGATCTCTTTTGTACATTTTGTCCCCCTACGTCACCGTGATTCACGCCGGCCTCCCGTCGTTCAGTGACATTATGTCCGGCATCCCTTTCTAAAATTATATTTTGTCCTCCAGTGACATTATATCCTACCGTGATATTTTTTCCTCCACTATAATTACATCCCATCGTGATCTTTTGTCTTCCACTGTCATTACATTCTATCTTGATATTTTGGCCTTCATTGACATTCTGACCGGTATCCCTTCCTAAAATTATATTTTGTCCTTCACTGACATTATATCCTACCGTGATATTTTCTCCTCCATTATCATTACATCCTATCGTGATATTTTGTTCTCCACTATCATTATTTCCCATCGTGATCTTTTGTCCTCCACTGTCATTACATCCCATTGTGACATTTTGTCCCATGACATTACATTCTAATGTGACATTTCGTCCTCTAGCGACATTACATCCTATCATGATATTTTGGCCTTCATTGACATTCTGTCCGGTATCCCTTCCTAAAATTATTTTGACCTTCACTGACATTATATCCTACCGTGATATTTTCTCCTCCATTATCATTACATCCTATCGTGATATTTTGTTCTTCACTATCATTACTTCCCATCGTGATCTTTTGTTCTCCACTGTCATTACATACCATTGCGACATTTTGTCCTATGACATTATATCCTAATGTGACATTTCGTCCTCTAGCGACATTATATCCTAAAATTATATTTTGTCCTATACTGGCACATTGTTCTACATTAATGCTATACTCTACACTGTTGTCCCAAGTACATTCTATTTCCTCTTCCCTTTGGGCTTCTACCCTAAAAAAGGAGCTAGTTAATTTCAAACTCCCACAATGAGGTTTGTAAGAACATCTTTGCCTCTGCGGGTAAGGTGGATCCCATCAGAAGCGTAAAGGTCATGGCGCCTAGAAAAGAGATACCAAGGATCAAGAAAGTGGTATCCCAATTGTGTGCACAACTGCGATATCCTATCATTGATCCCTATGGCTCTACTGTTCCAACACGAGCCTGCGTAGATCCTCGGGAGGATCCCACAGACTACGTGACGGCTCCCACGTTCCTTCATCTCCTGAAGGAGGACCTTGTAATTCCGAACAAGCTCCTCTGATCTCACCCTACCTACATCGTTACTTCCCGTATGAACAATCGTAACCGTGTTCTTCCGTCCTTGCTCCCTGATGGACCGGGTACAATCGACGATCCCACGGCCCGGTTGACATACAAGCTTGCAACGTCGCTTAGTCTTTCGCTGCAGGATATCGTCATAGCCTCGAACCATGGAGTCCCCCACCACCAAGAACTCCTGGTTTTCAGCCACTTCATCCTCCAGTAGAGCAAAACGATTGGCTAGAGCCAGCGGTTGCTCCACAGGGGTCGACAAACGGGACCCCACGGAGCGCCACTCGCTCATGGCAGTGACAGTAGGTGAAGAAGTGGAACGCTCTTTGGGTTGTGGGGAGGGTTCACTCTTCTCACGGAGCGCACTCCTGAGAAGACGAATTTCCTCCTCACACATCCTGAGACGGACCTCTAGGTTCACGCACCCTTCACAAGCCATTTCGCTCCCCCCTTAGCAATGAAAACGGCAAAGAGAAAATACAAATCAACAACAAAAAATCAAAGCGGTCTCTAATAAACTAAATACGCGAAGCTTACTCTGCTTACCTTGTACTATTTCTCCTACCTTTGGAAAACGGTAACAGAAAACTGTTTTGAATTTAAATAGAACACTGCACTTTTATCTTATACGTATACAATTACAAAATCACAACACAATCACTTAACACTATTCGGAGATATAAATTTCACAGGTATTTGCTAGCAGGTGTCTGTGCAGAAAAACGAGGTCTCTAGCTGAGGTCACGAGCGGACTGAGCTGAGGTCACGAGTGGACTGAGAACTGAGGTCACGAGTGGACTGAGAACTGAGGTCACGAGTGGACTGAGAGCTGAGGTCACGAGTGGACTGAGCTGAGGTCACGAGTGGACTGATGCTGAGGTCACGAGTGGACTGAGAGCTGAGGTCATGTGAACAATTTGTTAGGATCATCCTGCAGAATTTCTGCGTCGTCTCCTGATCTAATTGGGCGTCCTATTATAGTGTCGTCTACAAACTTACTAACATCACCATTTATCCCATTGTCCAAGTCGTTTATGTACATAATGAACAATAAGGGTTCCAAAACCGAGCCCTGGGGAACTCCACTAGAAACACTCCCCTATTTAGATTTTACACCATTTATGGTGACCCGCTGTTTTCTGTCACTGATCCAAGCTTTAATCCGTTCTATCACTTTTCCTACTATGCCATGGGCTTTTATTTTATTTAGTAGTCTGGTGTGGCACCTTGTCGAACGCTTTGCAAAAGTCAAGGTACATAACATCGTAACTATCATTGTTATCTGATGTAAAAAGATAGACGATTAATCACACATGACTTACCCTTGGAGAAACCATGCTGCGAGTTACAAATAAAATTGAATGAAAAAGAAAAAGAGAAGGAATATCGGAAGCTGAAAGACGAATGGGAGGTGGTGAGGAAGAGAGGGGAGGTGGGAGTAGAAGAATAATGGGTATGTTTTAAAAAGGAAGTGACAAAGTGTGCAAAGATAGTGTGTAGGATAAGGAGGATGGGAGGGAATAAAAGAAAAAGTAGTGAACGGTTGACGCTCCCTCCTGGTTTCGCCGGTCGGAGATCCAGTTCCGCCTGTGGAATATCAGCGCGTTCCAAACGAAAGCAGACTATGTTCTCGAGGTGATCCCTGAGGATGTGTTCCCGCTTATCTCCTAATGGTTTGATCAACACGACGGCGTTATTCATTATGACGCTCTGAAGCAGTACTTGCTTCAGGAACCCACGCCGTCAGCGGCCTCCAGAGCCGCAAAAATCCTCAAACTCTCCCAACAGCCACTGTGGGACATTAAACCAAGTACAGCATACCTCGAGATGATGTCTATCACCTGCCTGCCACCCACAGCCAATGTGGCTCCTGCGCCTCCCAGCGCCCGTCCATGGCAATGCCGAGGACATGACCATCAACGAAGTTTCACGGAAGGCGGACCATCTCGCCAACGCCCACACCGCCGCAGCAGGGAGCCAGGATGTCTGTGCTGCTGACGACGTCACGGACGAAATCACCACCGCAGCAGCATTGCCAGGCAACAGACACCAACAACACCAGCAAAAACAACGCCGGACAACAGCCCCTCTACACCTGTGCTACTACCACATAAGATTCGGCGCCTTCGCCGAGAAATGCCAGCCACGATGTACCTGGAAAAAAAACATAAAAACATAAAAAGGCCACAGTCCATCACGGTGGCCTCTACAGGCGCAACGAGTCTCTACATTAACGACTATGCCTCTGAACATAGTTTCCTTGTCGACACTGGCGCTTGCAGGACCATATTTCCTGCATCCACTGCAGAAGGCAGAGTCTCTAGGAATGTTGGCGTTAGGGTCGTCGCCGCTAACGGCACTACCATAGCCACTTATGGGTGGAAACGCCTTCGGGAGTCGCCACTACTGGAACTTCATCCTCGCAGACGTCAAGACGCCCCTCCTCGGTGCTGACTTTCTCGCTCTTTACAGGTTACTGGTCGACGTCGCCAATAGCCGCCTAGTCTGCGCAACCGCATCCACCTCGACATCCCTGCAAATTGCGCCACAACCAACCACGGTCGCCACCATCGACGCTAGAATGCTCTACGCCCACCTGTTCACGGAATTTCCCGACATCTTCAAGCCTGAGCTGCGACACACACCACAGACGCCAGCAAAAGATGGCGTGTACCATTACATCAAGACGTCTGGGCCCCCGGTATTTGCCAAATACCGCTGCCTACCGCCTGAGAAACTCGCCGTCAACAAGAAAACCTTCCAAGAGATGATAAGACTAGGCCTCGCCCAAAAGGCCTCCAACCCTTGGTCCTGCCCTCTCCACCTTATTAAGAAGAACGACGGTTCCTGGCACCCCTGTGGAGACTACTGGCGTCTGAACATGACGGAACCTGACCACTATCCACTCCCAAACATCGCCGACGTTACCACATACCTCAAGAGCACTAAGATCTTTTCGACACTGGACCTCCTGAAGGGCTACTACCACGTTCCGGTACATACAGACGACATCTAAAAGACCGCCATCACCAACCCCTTCGGGACGTGCACCTTTAATTACTCTTGCTTCGGCTTGCAAAACTCGGGTGCGATCTTCCAGCTCCTAATGGACAGCATCCTCGGCCACCTCGACTTCTGCATCTGCTACGTCGACGATATTCTGGTATTCTCCAACTCGCCTGACCAGCATCTCCGACACCTGCGGACCATCCTCGAGCTTCTCCAGGACAACGGCCTTGTCCGTTTTGACAAATGCAGCTTCGGCTTCGGTAAAAAGTCCGTCCCATTTTTGGGACACCTTCTCTCCTGACGGCGTTCGTTCCCTGCAGGATAAAGCCGCCGCAGTTGACAAATTTCCCAAAACCACTACCATCAAAGCCCTGCAGTAATTTATTGGGATGGTGAACTTCTACCACTGTTTCCTCCCTAACATCGCGCAAACGCTGCACCCACATTATAACGCCCTTCACGGAAAACCGAAGAACCTCCTGTGGAACCCCGCCATGTAAGCTGCCTTCGTCAGCACCAAAGAATCCCTTGCCTATGCCACCACCCTCTCCTGCCCTGCACCAGATGCCAAGCTACAATTGTCAACGGACGCAATATCGTCACAGGGGGTGTGCTCCGTGGCACAACTACACCCCTCAGTTTCTTCAGCAGGAAATTCTTCAAGGCCGAGCTCAACTACAGCACGTTCGACAGAGAACTCCACGCCGTCCGCTACTTTCGCCATTTCCTCGAAGGCTCCTCATTTATCATCAACACTGACCACCTCTACTGCACGCCTTTACGAAACAAGATGCTTTGTCTGCCAGACAGCGCCGCCACCTCTCAGCCATCGCAAAGTTCAATTGCACCATCGGACACGTCCACGGTACAAAGAAACCTGTCGCAAACGCCCTCTCCCGAATAGCCATCGACGTAGTTCAACTCGGCCTCGACTATGGAGTCATCGCCAGAGAGCAATGGGAGGATCCTGAAACACTTGCCTACAGGACATCCATCACACCCCTTAAGTGGCAGGACGTTCCTTTCCACTTTTATCATCTCTGTATTCAACGTAGCTGTGTCTCCCGTCGATGACTAGCTTGCACACGCGCTACAAGATGTGGTTTCAACGAAAGCTACGAATCTCCCTAGGAATTTCCATTATTCTGTGACCAAGCTAACCGACCTTTCCGAATGCGACCGTTTGACGAACAATAGTTTCTCGGCGTCTCAGGCCAAGCCCTCTACTGGACAAAGGGCCCAGCTACATCTCGGGTCAACACCTGCACGCTATCGGTTGACGTCTCAACCGACGGGACCAAACCTTCCAAAATTTCCTTCAACTGATATGGCAACTGTACATATGTATATGTTTCTGGCAATCCTCCGAGCCTTGCTGGGGGCTTGCCGTGTATGTTGTAGACAGATCTTAACTTGGAGAATTAAAACAAAGAACTTCGCCCGTTTCTTTTAGCACAAATTCCAAATGTAGAGTACCACAACCTACATTCTGGTGGGCAGCGGAGGGATTACGACTACGAAGACTTACACCTACATTCTGGAGGGATTCGAACCTACACTACATTCTACAGCCGTGGACATCAAAGCAGCAGTGCAACACTAATTCCTTCGAAACATCTTCCAGCATTCCACTTACGAGCCAAAAGCACCGACGCTCTTCGCTGTTTCGCCCACTTCAAGCAACTACGATACGAAGCCCTACTTCTACGCTGATCTCTCTCAGCTGCATTCTCCACGTCAATATAGACGTATTCTTCAACCCCTACAGGAAATCTCCACCAGAGCCATTTGTCCAACACCCACGACGCCCGTCGCTCCACCACGTCAACATGACGCATTCTCCAATATTACAAGGAAATCTCCATCAGCAGCTTTTCTCCACCACCACAACACAAACGTTGGACTACCCTTCACCACTGCACGAGTCGGACCATCTCCCTCTCCTCCAACATCGCATCACCCGATCATTTCTGCGCTCCATAGATCGTCCCGGCATCTACCAACGGCCATACCACTCAAAACACACCGCTTCTAAGCTGCGCAAGAATATCTTTCACCTTTATCTCGTTTTCGTATATACAGACACATCTTGACTGCATGTATTCTCTTTTCCCTCAACCAAATACTAAATGATTCCCCTATTTCCAGCAATGTGCATCTTTCCATCTCTCGAACCACTGCAACCTCGTCACCGGCATACTCCTTCACATTGGGTAAGTAGATATTTTTCTGTTCTCAGCGCCACTTGGGAGCAACACAGTCTCCACATATTTTTTTAAATACATGAACGTGTCCAAAGCCCTCTCCGATTCGACAAACCGACCTTATACACGAAGCCAAGCTACGTCTCCACCAACCATGTCCCCTCCTACTTCCAACTCTTCAGACAATTCAACTCCTACTCACAACACCATGACAACAACCTCATCACAATCATTAAGGACGAGACAACCTTGCCACTCTTTAATGCCAGGAACATTCCTGTACATACCTTCCTCACTGAAGCTCACTCAAATACTATGTAGGAATGTCACAGACGACAAAACAAAGATAATCTTAACATCCAAAATAGACAAGCATGACCTTTTAGCTGATGTCATTCAGTCTGACTTGTTTGAGGAAACTCATTCATTTGACACATTTGTAGAACAATGTAAAGAAGCATTTGTGGCTTTTGAGCCACTTGGAGCACTTTCCCCCCTATACTCTCTTGCAAAAATGTACAATCATGGCCCACATACCACTAAAGAAAAGGCAGTCAAAATAGCTCAAGCAAACTAAGAGAAAGTATCAAAAACTTAGACTGGGTCTCAAACAACACAATTTCATTGGATAACATAGTCTCCCTCATTGCATTCTTTCGCCTTCTCTCACAATTACACCCAGCGCCATTACATTCACACCAGGTATCACATTAGGCAAATTCTCAAGGAAATTCTCTGACACAGAACAAGTTATGTACAGTAGATACAAGACCAGTCGGTACACAGAGCACAAAGACACATGATAGCACAGGTCACAGGGCTCCCCTCGCATAACATGTCACGCACACATCACTCACAACACTCTCCTTCATGAACACGACTGTTTTGTACATACTGCCACAAACCAGGACACCTTGTTAACACATGTCATCACAGACACCTGTCACAACCAAACTGATACTGTGAGTATCACGGTATTTTTCACATAGCTGATCATTGCTGTGCTCCCATCACGGACACACCACAGACAAGAACCCTCAGATAGCTCTCCTGCTAGACATTCATATAACACATCTCCTGCAAGATATTCATGTAACCCATCTCCTGCAAGGCATTCATGTAACACATCTCCCTTGTGACTACAGGATACAAAGACTCGCACACCCAGGACAGTTACTCCATGCCAAGATATTTCATTTTCTACTATACTGGTACACACCCTGGATATCCCAGATATGTCTTTAGTTTCCTTAATCTTCAATGCTAAGTCTAATAACACCAAAGTGAAAATATTCCTCGATACGGGCTCCCCAGTTAACATCATGACAGATTTTCCACAGATTCATGACATTCATAACATCATGACAGTTTCCACATATTCTGCACTGAAACATAATGCGTCACCATTTTGGACCCCCCCCCATGTCAACCTTTGCAATGTAGTGTACCCTTCCCAATCCAATAATTGGTAAATTCTCACTAGACATTAATTTCAAAGATGAGTGCCCAGCCATTCCAGTAATCACCTACGTAGCTGACGTCCACTTCCCTGCTGATATCCTCATAGGCTTACCTTTGATGAAGCAACATAATATAATTTACCCTGCTCAACATGGCATCATTTATGCTAATCATTTCCTCCCTGCATTGCCATCAGCAAATTCCCACAAAGTCAACCACATCAACATGGCCAAACAAACAATATCTGATTTAATGCAAATTAATTCTAGCACACCTGCTCAAATTCACTCTGCTTCATCACAAAAGGATGCACCAGCTCTCAACTCAGATGGCACCGACACACACACATTCCCATGACTAACTCTTCCACTCCACTACTAGCTGTAGACATACATTCCAAGCATAACAGATGCACAAACTCCTCCATGTCAAAATCTGCAAAACTAAGGACAAAACACCATGTAAATAACATTCATGTTTACATCTATATCTACACCCCCACCTCAACACTCTCTGGAACATTTCGTATCTTTGGACATCCAAGAACAAAGTTAAAGCACCCAGTTTCCACAATCTTACGGAGACAGTCTTGCAAACACCAAATCACACTATTCCTGCAATAAAGGACCATCAACAATCCTCTCAACCAAAACCTCCAGTTTCCCTTCCCTACTATAATCTTAGAAATTGAGCAACAAGTTCATAGAATGTATATTCTTGCCTAGGTGAATGGGAACAATATCTGCTTTCTGCATGTTCATACCATTAAGCCTATTTCCTTATATTCATGAATGTTTTACAGTTACCACCATTTTGTGAATATGTCTTCATGCCCAGGTCCTGTAACAGGCCTGGTTTGCCTTGTGTTTTTTTCTTTCTACCTCTGTAGTACCAATATCACTTGGGTCAGTGACAGTGAACCGAGCCATCTTATCATCTCTGTATTCAACGTAACTGTGTCTCCCTTTGATGACTAGCGTGCACACGCACAATTTCACATTAGTGGTCAATACACAAAATGGAGAATGAAGGAGAAAGACAAAAATACAGTGAACCAACGAAGAGAAGTCTGGGTGTAAGCAGGGTGGAATCACCATTGGGGGTCATACCCAAGAAGATTTGCAATATGGAAACCCCGAAATCGAGTCAAAGGTTGGAAAATAATGTTTTTTCACGGTTTCTATAAAAAAGTGGAATATTAGGTAGAGGTTTAGAATTGGAAAGAGAATCAAGGTATAAAAATATCCTAAGAAATCAGGAGATTACAGAATTGATAAATGAAATTATAGATCTGAAAGCTGAATACAGGGCAATGTACAGAGAGGTGAACCAGCTGAAAAGACTAAATGCTAAAACTAACAGAGAGCTTAATGATCTAATAAAGGAATTAAACATAGCCAAAAGTGAAAACAAAAGAATGAAAAATGAAGATACAAAAATGATGCTTTGAAAAAAAGAAATGCAAGCAGTGACTAAGAAATTTGGAGAAACAATAAGACAGATCTTCAAGAAATAAAAAATCAATGCAAAGTGGAAAAAAAAAAAAAAAAAAAAAATTAAGGGAGTGTTGCATTGTTTTATCGAGTATGTGAAATAAAAATTTCAAATATGTATTTAATGAACTTAGATATAATTACCCCTTACATTTGTGTATAATTCCTCAGGGTATTGTGTTCCTCCCATGTATATATAAGGCATAGTGAAGCTCTAATTACTCAATGGAAAATCCTTCCACATCAGCTTGGTATGAAACAAAAGCTTAGAGTCTGGGAAACAAAAATTATTTAATACATTTTATCAAATTAATACTTCTGATCTTTTAATTTGGCTCTCAGAATATTTAAAAAATGCTGCAAAATTCAGGTTTCATAAAAATATATATATTTTTTTTTTACTGTAGAAAATAAAGAGCATGATGTTTTCTTTCAAATGAAACAAAAATGACAAAATCCATGAAGAACAACTATATATTACAACAGAAAGAACAAAAACAAACTTTACAGGAAGGGGGATTTAAATTTTTGCGACCATTTGTTTGATGGTTGCGATGTATAGCAAATCTCTAATTTTCTCTTTATTGATGAGGTGTCAGGTAAGGGCGAGTGGTGTAGCGTGGGTGGTGTAAGGTGGGCGTGGCTATTAGAAGCTTGCAGAGTGCTGGGTGCAGCTGTGATGCTTTTCTCCTCTTTCTTTTTCCTTCTTCTCTTTCAGGCACTCACAGGCCCTCTCTTTATTCTGTCGTTTCACTGTCTTGTTTCTTATTAATTTTCCCATGATCACAGCAACACAGGGCGAGGAATCAAAATTGTGGTGTACTGTGAGACGCTAGGAGCGACGTCACCTTACTTTGACATTTTCAACAGTATTGATGCCCTGTCCACTGTCTTTGTAGGGTATGCTGGTGGGAGTTGCCAAATATCTCCATAAACACAATTCTGCAGCAAAAAATGAAATAGCTATAGAAATGTTAATGCTATTTCAATATACAGAATGTTTTTTTATGCAATGGGGTTGCCAGAGGTTGTCAATATTTTATCTGTTTTATGCTGTATAAAAAAACTAAATACAGCTGTATAACTTTGAGTGTTGCCACCATCATAGAGATTCCTTTAAAATGTTTACCTAAAATTCGCTCATGTACCAAATTTTTCAAACGATCACTGGCGGCGCTCCCTTAAATAGTACAGCAACAAGTGGAAGAAAATGCTAAAGAAACAGTTATTAAAGTAATTAAGGAGAACGAGAATTGGGACAAAGACACAGTGAATAAAAAAAAAGTGCATAGTAGTTTATGGTATTAAAGAAATACATAATGTAGCTAGATACCTAAGAGAAAAAGGAGAAAAAAATTGCAAAAGAAATTCTGAAGATACAAAAGAAGGGACAATTAATGGAAAAAGAAATAGCACATAGAATGGAACAATACTCTAAAGAAAAAAATAGACCACTAAAAATTAAACCATGGTCTCAAATGATGGCAGAAGTACTACCAAAAACAGCAATGTTGGCAAAAATAAAAAGTACAAAAATGTATTAAAAAAAAAAAAAAAAAAAAAAAAAAAAAAAAAAAAAAAAGCAATGAGGAAGAGAGGGAAAATGAAGCAAATGAAAAAAATAAAATAAAAATAAAATACAGAGACTGAAAAGAATGTTTTTGTTTTTGAGTACTAGACCTGAGGTCGAGAAAATTGTGTATATATATATATAAAGGATTACAAAGGCAGAGCATGCCAACAGTAGACCTTTTGGTCCATATCTAGGTCAGATTAAAAAAATAAAAAAAAATAATCATAATAAATAAAAACTTTGTGTAAATAATAAAACAAATAAATGCATATATATATATAAAGGGGGAAACACTATAAACAAAATAGTACAAAGGAAACAATTAAAAATATCTTATACCAACATAGATGGCATGATTTCAGGATTAAACGAATCAAATGACTTCCTGGCAGAAGAGAAACCAGATATAATGGAACCTAATACTATGGAACAAGGTTTATACAACCATTGGATGAAAAATTGAATGGAGAAACAGGATGGAGTCATGTTTTTGACTAAGAAAGGCTTAAATGTGACAAAAATAACAAAAGGAAAAAAATATGTGGAATTGATGATATAAGTTGAAAACGGTAACATTTGAAGTAGAAAATTTGTAGTAATATGTGTGCACCCAAGAACATATTCTTGGACAGAGTGATCATTTCAAAATGTTGGAGGACACAAAGCAAGCATTAAATGATTTACTGAAAGGAGGAAACATAGTAATTATGGGTGATTTAACTCTAAAGAAATGTGTTGGGAAGAGAATACCTTTGAGGAAATATACTAGACATGACCAGTGAATACACAATGACTCAATGGGTAAAAGAAATTACCAGATATAGAAACAATGAAGACCCGTTGAGATTAGATTTAATATTTACCTCAGAGCCTGAAATTGTGGATAAAATGGAATACTAGACACCAATTAAGAAGAGTGACCACATGCTAATAGAGTTCAAACTAAAAGAAGAAATTTATTTGGGAAGAAATGAGAAACAGAAAAGGAAGATATATGTACAACAAAACGGATTTTGAAAAAAACTCAGAAAATTCTTTCAAAAAGTAAATTGGGAAAACTTCTTAAATGAAGAAACAAAGATGGTAGAGAAATGGAGTATATTAAAATAAATTTTTAAAGAAGGAATAGATAAACATGTACCAAAGCAAAAGCAAGAAAGGGTGTACATTAAGTGCTGGTACAACAAAAAATGTAGCGAGGCTAAAGATAAGAGACAAAGCTTGGAAAAGATGAAAAAAAAAAAAAATGAAATGGAATATATTAAAAGAAATGTTTAAAGAATAGATAAATATGTACCAAAGCAAAAGCAAGAAAAGCTGTACATTAAGTGCTGGTACAACAAAAAATGTAGCGAGGATAAAGATAGAAGACACAAAGCTAGGAAAAGATGGAGAGAGAGAGAGAGAGAGAGAGAGAGAGAGAGAGAGAGGGAGAGAGCAAAGGCAAGTGGTAAATATGTATCAAACTAAGAAATATGTAAAAATATGCAGGGAAGAAAAAAGAAACTATGAAAATGACATAATAGAAAACTGTAACAATCAATCTAAACTATTCTACAGGTATGTAAATAGCAAATTAAAAAATAAACAAAAAACAGTGAAACTGCATCAAGGGAATGACGAATATATAGATGAAATTATGAACAAACATTTTAAATCTGTATTCACAATTGAAAATACACAAAATTGGGATGATGAACAGAAAGATCCCCCCCAATGACATAGATGAAGGTGTAGAATGTTATATGAACTTCTTTGCAGATGATGCAAAACTACTAGAGTAAGTACAGAAAGATTGTGAATCATTACTGAGAGACCTGGACAAAGTCTGGGAATGGAGCCTGAAGTGGGAAGTGAACTTCAATATCAAGAAATGTAGTATAATGGAGTTTGGAAAAAGTAAAAATAGAATATCAGGGCTATATAAAATTGGTACAAAGTTATAAAAAGTTAGCTCAGAAAAGGACCTAGGAGTAATTATCAGCAAAGACATGTCACCAGACAAGCATATTAACAAAATAGTTGGAGAAACCTACAATTAACTAAGATCAATAAAGGTGACTTTTAACTACTTGGACAAGGTAATGGTAAAGAAAATATTGGTCACACTGATAAGACCAAGATTGGAGTATGCTGCAACACTATGGACACCCAGCACAAAAAATAATATAAAGAAATTAGAAAGAATCCAAAGAGCAACAACAAAGATGGCACCAACACTTTCACAATTGACATATGAACAAAGATTGTCCAAACTGGAACTACCAACCCTGGCACAAAGAAGAAAAAGAGGAGATCTACTGGCCATTTACAGAATAATGAAAGGCATGGAAATCCCTGACAGAGAAGATTTATTAAAATGGGATATGAGAAAAACAAGAGGACATGAAAAGAAACTCAAAAAGGATAGTTATAGAAGAGATCTGAAAAAGAATAATTTCCCACACAGAGTGGATGTCTGGAACAAATTGGACAAGGCAACAGTGTGTGCAAAAACCATACAAGAATTTAAGAACAAACTAGATGCTGAAAGATTTGATGCAGCCCGAAGGGATTTCTCCCCGTCCTCTCATTTTATGCAATGGGGGGACGGAGAGGGGGGGTCGCTGCATTTACTGAAGCGGCCTTGCTGTGGATGTGCTGTGTCTTGCGACACTGCTTCTGACCCAGGGCAGTGGACAAGGTGCAGGGATGACCCGTCATTCAGGAGGTGCTAAGATAAGAGGGAGGGTGGAGGGGTGTGGAGTGTATTCAGGGATGGAATAGGTGGGAATGATTTTATGCCTTTTTCTTTTTGGCTACTCCCCTTGTGAGGGGGAAAAAGCCTTGGTATATGTATGTAGATGCTGAAAGATACAAAGACAGCACTACGAGCATAGCTCCCTTCCCGTATAATACAAGGTAAATACACATATGCTACAAGATGTGGTTTTGACAAAAGCTACAAATCTCCCTAGGGGACATCCATTGTTCTGTGACCAAGCTAACTGACCTTTCTGACTGTGCCCATTTGATGAACAAGAGATTCTTGGCGTCTCAGGTCAAGCCCTCTACTGGATAAAAGGCCCAGCTAATTCTGAGGTCAACATCTGGACGCTATCAGCTGATGTCTCAACAGACAACCAAACCTCCCAAATTTTCCTACAATTGATATGGCAACTGTACATATGTATGTTTCTGACAACACTCCAAGCCTTACTGGGGGGCTTGTGTATGTTGTAGACAGATCTTAACTTAGAGAATTAAACCCAAGAACTCTGCCCGAGTTTCTCTCACCACCAATTCCAAATGTAAAGTACCACAACCTACAACACTGCAACCACACCGTCTTCTCCAACATCAGTACTGGCCGCCCACAACCCCTCATCCCAGCTGCCTTCTGACGTCAAGTCTTCAATTTAATACATGGCCTGTCTCGCCCTTCAGGGCATGTCACTGAAAAGCTCCTGAAGAAATTCATCTGGCACAGCACCTTCAAGGATGCAAAAGAGTGGGCCAGATCCAGCATTGCCTGCCAGCAAAGCAAAATTCATTGTCACACTGAATCAGGCATTGGATCATTCCATCAGCTCTGACAACGCTTTGCACATATTCATATCGACGTTGTTGGCCCACTCCCCCCATCGGAAGGCTGTTGTTACCTCTTCACTGCCAACTTTATATGAATACGAGTCTATATGTTAGAAAATTAGAGAACAAATGGAACCCAACAAGTGTTGCTTTCCTGTAAACTACAACTAGGTAAGTACATGACACACACACTTCCTTCCATTTTTCTCTAATCTCTCATATCCCCCCCACAACACACACACGCACTACATATCAGTTTGTTCAAACAAGAGCCCAAGTCCTGTTGCTTTTACAAGTTCATTCAATCTATCATTTCACCTTTTCTTGGTGTACCTATTGCACTTACTTCCAGCACCTTTGATTTGTGCCTTCTCACCTGCTTCTGTCCATTCTCATGATGTGACTATACCATCTCATGAAACTTGGGAAAAGATGGGAAATAAAGTACAGAGTAGGTCTTCCCTTTATTAAACTAAGATGAAACATGTTGGCACAATTCTACAAAAACTTACAACCATAAAGCCATAACTATATCTCCAGGCAAGGTCAGTGACACATCTTGATTGTTCTGGCTCCTAAATATTCACAAGACTGGCTTCTAAAATTTCACAAGACTAAGTGGAGTTCCATTATAATGGATTTGCCTTCTGGAGTTACTCTTGTATGGGGAGATAGAGAGGGAAAATATACATATATTACATATATATATATATTACATATATGTATATATAATTATATATATGTATGTATGTATATATATATATATACATACAGTGGGGAGGCAAAAACTTAGGTGCCAGAGTAAAAATAATAAATTTCTTCAAATACATTGTCTTCTTCAAAAACATTGTCAGGTACTTACCGGATCTAGTACTTTGTTGGGTATTCCTTTCTCTTGATACATTCTTGGAGATGCTGCAAGATTTTGAAGCCACACAGGGTCCATGTTCTTCCAAATATCCTTGATGGCTACCTCCAGCTTGGGATTGATGAAGTGTTGCACTCGTGTAATTTATCATTCATGAGCGCCCAGAGGTTCTCAATTGGGTTTAAATCAGGTGAATTTCAAGGCCAATCTTTTATATACTCCACATCACAGAATGCAAACCATTCTTTAACAAGTTTAGCAGTGTGGCATGGTGCACCATCCTGCATTAAGACATATATTTTGCACTGAATAAAACAGTCCTCCAGATGATCATTAAGTAGTACAAAATATTGGTCTGCATTCAGAATTACATTTTTTGGTAGTATCACTAATGATCCCACACCATGGTAGCCAAAAGCACCCCAAACCATCAATGAATCAGGTTATTTTAGAGTACAGTGTGTGAATTTTGGTTCCAAAGGATCACTGCCAGGACGACAGTACACTTTGCGATGACTGTTTCCAGTAACGGTGAAAGTGGCTTCATCCCTCACGACACATTTTCCCACTTCTCCACTGCATAGTGTGCAGCAGTGGGCCAAGAAAACTCGTGATGCTGGTGGAGCCGATCCACTATTACAGAACAAGCCCACAGGGAGGCCCAGGAAGACTACTTGTATTCTGAAGCTACTGAGGAGACATGTGGATGCTAGTCCACATATAACAGCACCACGGTTGAAGGAAAAGAACCCTAAATTACTTGATCATGTATCTATGAGAACAGTACACTGCTGCCTGCATGAGGATCTGCAATTTTCACACCACAATGCTCACAAGAAACCACTTGTATCCATAAAACAGAAAAAGAACAGGTTGCTTTTTGCCCCCAATATTTACAGTGGGATGTGGAGAAGTGGAAAAATGTGTTGTGGAGTGATGAAGCCACTTTCACTGTTACTGAAAACCATCTTGGCAAAGTGTACTGTTGTCCTGGTAGTGATCCTTTGGAACCAAAATTCACACACTGTACTCTAAAATAACCTGATTCATTGATGGTTTGGGGTGCTTTTGGCTACCATGGTGTGGGATCATTAGTGATACTAACAAAAAATGTAATTCTGAATGCAGACTGATATTTTGAGCTACTTAATAATCATTTGGAGGATTGTTTTATTCTGTACAAAACATGTCTTTATGCAGGATGGTGCACCATGCCACACTGCTAAATTTGTTAAAGAATGGTTTGCATTCTGTGATGTGTATATAAAAAATTGACCAGTAAATTCGTCTGATTTGAACCCAATTGAGAACATCTGGGCACTCAAAGATAAGTTACATGAGCATGACAAATCATCAATCCCTATGCTGGAGGTAGCCATCAAGGATATTTGGAAGAATATGGACCCTATGTGGCTTCAAAATTTTGCATCATCTGTCCCTAAACGTCTCCAAGAATGTATCAAGAGAAAGGGGTGTCCCACAAAGTACTTGAGAGCTGGTAAGTACCTGATAATGTGGGTTATTTGAGGAAATTTATTATTTTTACTCTGGTGCCCAAGTTTTTGTCCCCCACTGTATATATATATATATATTAACACTGAAATACAATATGGAATGCTGGGAGTGAACCTATTAAAATGGGGATGAACATGGGAGGACCTTGCCATATTAGGAGCAAGGACTTGACCAACACATCAGACCCATATCACATTACTGGAATGTCTTCAACAAAAATGACACTTATATCACAATGTATTTATCACAAACCATGGCACTCAAATATCAACTATTGCAATTATTACAATATAGCATACAGTTATAACAAACGTTTCATTGTAAATTAATCTAGTTTCATATATTTCTGTGCAATGCAACATACCCTGATATCTTTCAACAAACTATAAATATGATGTAGATACAATCTTAATGACTGATTTCTTTTACACTTAATCTAAGAAGGAAAAGGTCAATTTACATGCTTCACAAACTTCAAATAGAAAAAGTCAATTATATCAAGACCTAGCAACTGAAACTAAACTTCATACAACCTAATGGAGAAAAAAAAAAAAAAAAAAAAAAAAAAAAATACAACACTGGCACAAAAAAATAAAAACGTACATTCACTTCACTACAAACATGTTATCTGTGTAGTCTTGAACTATGACTGTCCTAGAGATTCTTTAGCAGAGTCCCTGGAGAGAGAGAGAGAGAGAGAGAGAGAGAGAGAGAGAGAAAAAAAAAGTGTGTGTTCACTAACACTCACTGAGCATGCAGACTCAACACAGTAATTTACTGCTTAAAACATGACAACCCTTCACTGGAACATGAAAGATGGAAGTAAACTTTGACGCTTTTTCAATGGAAAACTTGTATCACATCAATGGTATAAAATACATTAGAAAAAATTCAATATTCTAATAAATGTTGCATTAACATATCATCTTGGAAAATAAGACTTTCTGATGAGGAATGTGGTTACCATCATTTAAACATCTTAAGTACATCACTGTTTATGAATTCTATGCAAGTACAACATTAAGGAATCAACCTGTTGAAATATTATCTTTATAAATCTACTGGATTTTGCAGTACAACTGATTTTTATCACTATATTACATAATGGCAATTATCTATAATGCCAAAAATTAAAGTTGGTGATGTGATGAGATGAGGAAAGCCAAAAAAAGAAAAAAAATTGAAGGCACAGGAAGACCAAAATGTCTAATATACTTGAAGCTTAGGGCAAAGCACATTGCGGGAACAACTTGATGGCTATGTAATCCTTCAGCACCTGTTTCAGAGAAACATAAAAATTAAGTACCACTTCATATCTTCAAACCTCAATTACATTCATCAGAGGGAGTAATTGGTAAGGAACAGAGTGGGTTTAGGACAGGTAGAGGTTGCGTAGATCAGATTTTTGTGGTAAGACAGATATGTGAGAAAGCTATAGGAAAAGGGAAGGATGTTTTTATGGATTTGGAAAAGGCTTATGATAAGGTAGACAGGAAGGCACTGTGGGAGGTATTCCAGATATATGGGATAGGAGGAAAGCTCTATATATTTCATGAGTGGTGGCAGTGGTGGGGGGGGGGGCAGGTTTTTGTCATATAATGAAGAGGTAGGAGTAAACTAACTTCAGCTGTTGAGCTCTGCCATAGGGATGCTGTGTCTTGCTATATTATTTTTGATTTGAGCAGTGTAGCATGGGATAGGGATGATCCTTCATCAATGAAGAGCTATGAGGGGCGGGAAAGTGAATGGATTTCTTGACAAATGCTGGATGGGTGTATGTTGGTTGTATGATTTGACCTAGCCACCCCCATTAAAAAGGTAAAGGGATCTTTTGTATATGTATGTACTAATATACAATCTGTTATCTAGTAGCTAATTATGACAAGGTAGGCAATATTAATATTGTTTCACAATGACACCAAACTACAGTTCATGTTATGAAGAACAAGAGAGAACAAAAATGAATAACTGTACCTCCATTAATTTCTCTTGTGATGGTTTAGGAACATTATATTTAAAGCCTTCTTTCCTCAGCTTACTTCCATCCAAATGCAAATGTTCTTTCATGATAGCTTCCTGATGAAGATAGGGACTCAAAGGAGTATTGTCAACACCACCAACTGAGCACAAGGCAGCCCACGGTGCTAGATGTTTCTCGTTGATTTCACTTATCAAGCCTTCTATGTCAGTCTTGTAAGAAAACATTTTACAATGTGATCAAGATATATTTATGAACAGAAAATATAATTCTATAATAGATTAAAAGTTTTAAATACATACCTTTGCAACTGTGGAGAGTATATTACCAATATACTCATGGTTTATGTTGAATATATTAGATATAATATTTGTGATATATCCCTGAGTTGTGTTGCACTCATCCACAACATTGTATATTTGTCCTGTCTTGCCTCGTTTGCTTAACCACACCACTGCCCTGCAAGAAAAGATACAAGCATTATATAATACTTTTTAAGTTAAGTCAAACAAGGGAATGGTCAAGACTGCCATTGTGCTATAAAAAAAAAAAAAAAAAAAAAAAAAAAAAAAAAAAAAAAAAAAAATTATATATATATATATATGTTACAGTAAGAACACATACCTAGGGATTACACGTAATCCCTGAATGTTTCAGTGAATACGCGTAATCCCCGTTTCACTAACCTAACCTAAGGTTAGGTTAGGTTAGGTTAGTGAAACGGGGATTACGCGTATTCACTGAAACATTCAGGGATTACGCGTAATCCCTAGGTACGTGTTCTTACTGTAACATATATATATAGCAACATACATGTCATAATTTCAGGATTAAATGAGTTAAACGATTATCTGGCAGAAGAAAAACCAAATATGATGGGAATTGTTGAGACGAAATTAAAAGGTCCATTACCACCAAAGTGTTGGACAAGGTCATGTTTTTGACTAAGAAAGGCTTAAATGTGGCAAAGATTACAGAAGGAAATAATAAGGTGGAATTATGATAAAAGCTGAAAACAGTGACATGAAAAGTAGAAATTTTTGTAGTGATATATGCGCCCCTGAAAATACATTCTTGGAAAGAGCGTGACCATTCCAAAATGTTGGAAGACAAGGTATACATCAAATGAAATATTGAAAGGAGGAAACTTGGTAATCATACATACATACATACATATACCAAGGCTTTTTCCCCCTTACAAGGGAGGTAGCCAAAGAGGAAAAGGCATAAAATCATGTAAAGTGCTTTGATCAAGTTAGTAACTTGAGAAAGTTTACAGAAAATGACAAGAATGATGAAGAATTCAATAAGTTACACACCTATACCAAAGGCTTTTTCCCCCTTACAAGGGAGGTAGTCAAAAAACAAAGGCATAAAAACCATTCCCACCCATTCCATCCCCAATACACTCCACTCCCCTCCACCCTCTACCCTCCCTCATATCTTGGCACCTCCTGGATGACTGGTCATCCCTGCATCTTGTCCACTGCCCTGGGTCAGAAGCAGTGTCGCAAGACACAGCACATCCACAGCAAGGCCATTTCATTAAATCGGCGACCTCCCATCTCTGTCCCCCCCATGCAGAAAAATAAAAGACAGGAAGAAATCCCTTCGGGCTGCATCAAATTTTTCTCACACATACCACCTCACCCCCCATCCCCCATCCATTCCACCTCATCCATATATAACCATTCTCCATTCACCCATCTTCTGTCTTCTCCCGTCCTTCCTCAACAAACATTCCCCTCTTTCCCAAAGCCCCTTTTACCCCATCCATCCATCTCATCCTAGGTCACCCCCTCATGTTCACTCCCTCCACTTCTGCCTTCCACACTTCTTTTACTAGTCTTTCTTCACTCATTCTTTCCATGTGTCCAAACCATCCCAATACTCTTTCATCCACCCTATCTCCCAACTCCCTTACCACCCCTGTTCTCCTCCTCACCTCATTTCTCACTCTATCTAGCCTAGTAACCCCCATCATACTTCTCAGACATTTCATCTCAAACACATTCAAACTCCTCTCTTATGTTCCATGTTTCTGCCCCATACAGTGCTGTTGGCACAATCACTCCTTCATACAATCTCCTCTTAGCATCCATTCCCAGATGTCTATTTCTCATTACACTTTTTAATCCACCAAGGCACTTACTTGCTTCTCAATCTAAATTTTACCTCCACCTCCACTCCTCCCTTTCCTGCCACATTCACATCCATGTCTCTAAAACTATCCACTTCCTCCCTTAATGCTCACTGTCTGCTGCCACTCTCACCCCTTGTACATCTCATCACCTTACTTTTACCCAAATTTATCTTCAACTTCCTTCTTTCACACACTTTCCCATAGTAATCGGACTTTAGGTTTAAGAAGGAAATAAGCAAGAATTGGTTTACCAAAAGTATGGCTAATGAATGGAAAAGCCTTGGTAATCATGTAGTGATTGCTGAAACAATTGGTTGTTTAAGATCAGACAACTTTATGTATAGGAATGCATTAGACATGGAACTGCCTAGTGCAGGCCTTATGGCCTCTTGTAGTCTCCCCCATTCTTATGTTTTTACATTTTATGTCTTTCTTGCAGAGGACCCAAAGCTGATTTTACATACATATACCAATGGCTTTTTCCCCCTTACAAGGAAGATAGCCAAAGTCAAAGGTAATAAATCCACTCCCACCCATTCTATCCCCACATACTCCACTCCCATTCATCACCCCTCCCTCCCTCTTTTCTTGGCTCCTCCTGGATGATGAGTCATCGCTGCATCTTGCCCATTGCCCTTGGTCAGAAGCAATGCAGCAAGACAGCACATCCACAGTAAGGTCACTTCATTTAATCGGTGACAATCCCCCCCTCCCCTCTTAATCCCCTCATGCAGAGATGGTGAGAAATCCTTTTAGGCTAGGTCAAAATATCATTCACACACAACCACTCCCTTCCATGCATCACATCATCATCCATTCACAACCATTCTCCACTCACCCCTATCTTCTGTCTTCTCCCTTCCTTCCTCAACAGACATTCCCCTCTTACTCAACACCTCTTTTACCCCATCATCCATCACATCCAAATCAACAAAATGTGATTTTACAGAATTAAAAAGCAATTCTCATTGATGGAAGAGGATATTAAGTACATACCTACTGACATCAGTTACATGAACCGTATTTATTTTTAGATTCTCATCCCAAAGCAACTTCATGATTTCTCCAAGGTGATGATACACTGCTCCTATCACCAGACGTGGAGCTGTAATGGAAGGGAAAAGAGAATGTTGAAGTTATTTCTGTATCACACAAACACATTAGCAGAAAATAAACTGTTGTTTCAAGAACTGACTAGTTTCTGCAACCAGGACTTACTGATAATGGGTGATTTCAATTTTACAGGCACTGACTGGACGACCCTCATACATACATACATACACCAAAGGTTTTCCCCCTTACACGGGGGGTAGCCAAAAAAGAAAAAGGCATAGAAACCACTCCCACTCATTCCATTCCCTATATATTCCACTCCTCTTCTCCCTCCCTCTTATCTTGGCATCTCCTGGATGACTGGTCATCCCTGCATCCTGTCCACTACCCTGGGTCAGAAGCAGTGTCGCAAGACACAGCACATCTGTAGCAAAGCCACTTTATCAATTTGACGACCCCCCTCTCCGTCCCCTCATGCAGAAAAGGAGGTGGGGAGAAATCCCTTCAGGCTGCATCAAATTATTTCTCATACATACTTCCTCACCACCCCATCCCCCACCCACTCCCCCTCATGCATCACATAATCATCCATACACAACCCTTTTCCATTCACCTCTATCTTCTGTCCTCTCCTGTCCTTCCTCAACAGATATTCCTCTCTTTTGTAACACCCCTTTCACCCTATCCATCCATCTCATCCTAGGACGCCCCCTCATATTCACTCCTTCCACCTCTGCCTTCCATACCTCTTTTACTAATCTTTCTTCACTCATTCTTTCCATGTGTTCAAACCATCCTAATACTCTTTCATCCACTCTATCTCCCAGCTCCCTTTCCACCCCTGTTCTCCTCCTCACCTCCTCATTTCTCACTCTATCTAGCCTAGTAACCCCTATCATATTTCTCAGACATTTCATCTCAAATACATTCAAACTCCTTCTCTCTTCCTCTCTTATGTTCTATGTTTCTGCCCTGTACAGTGCTGTCGGCACAATCACTCCTTCATATAACCTCCTCTTAGCATCCATTCCCTGATGTCTATTTCTCATTACACTATTTTAATCCACCAAGGCATTTACTCACTTCTCTCAATCTACATTCTACCTCCACCCCCACTACCTTTCCTGCCACATTTGCACCAAAATATCTAAAACTTCCTCCAGTCTTTCACCCTTAATGATCACTTCCAGCCTACTGTCACTCTCTCCAATGTACATCTCATCACCTTCCTTTTGCCCACATTTATCTTCAGCTTCCTTTTTTCACACACCTTCTCAAACTATCACTAACTTCCTCAATCCCTCCTCTCATCCTGCTACAAGTGCAGTGTTGTCAGCAAACAACTGATTTATTTCCCACTTTTCTCCATTTTCTTTAACCATCTCCAATCCCTGACCCACTACCCTTGCATTCACCTCTCGCACCACCCCATCCATGTATAGATTGAACAGTCAGGGTGACATATCACATCACTGACAAAGTCCCACCTTTACCTCAAACCATTCACTCTCTCCATTTCTAATCCTAACACAAGGTCTACTACTCACATAAAAACTCTTGACTGCTCTTAACAGCTTTCCTCCTATCCCATATATCTGCAGTACCTCCCACAGTGCCTTCCTGTCTACCCTGTCATAAGCCTTTTCCAGATCCATAAAAGCCCCAAAAATCCTTATCTTTTCCTATAGCTTCCTCACATATCTGTCTTACTACAAAAATCTGATCTACACATCCCCTACCTGTCCAAAACCACACTGTTCCTCACCAATTACTCCCTCTGTTCCTCTCCTAATTCTCTCAATCAAGACCCTCCCATAAGACTTCCACCTACACTCACAAGCTGATCCCTCTGAAACTACTACACTCTTACTTGTCCCCCTTTCCCTTGTAAAGCAGAACTATACAGGCACTCCTCCAGTACTCTACCCTCTCTTAAACAAACATTAAATAACCTCACCAGCCAGTCCACCATAACTGTACCTCCTTTCTTCAGACATTCTGCATGGGATCCATACAATCCAAGTGCCTTACCTGCTCTCATCATCTTAACAGCTGCTTTCACTTCATCCTTCCCTATTTCTCCTCCATTTTCCTCACTCATCACTCTCATTTTCTTAGTGCTTCCCACTGCAACTACCTTTCCCTCCCTATCCTCCTTCACATTTAACAACTCCCTAAAATACTATGCCCACCTTCCTCTCACTGCCTTCTCTTCCATTATCATCTCTCCATCTGCACCGTTTACCTTTTCTTCTCTACTTGATTCGCCTCCTCCTCCTTTTTTAATTTCTTTCCAAAACACCTTTTCATTACTTTCAAAATTTTCGGTCATACTCTTACCCCATTTCACATCTGCTCTCCTCTTTGCTTCCTTTATCTTATGCTTAACTTCCCTTCTCTTTACTTTGTACCTCTTATACAATTCCCTCGTCCTAATTTGTAGCCAATCTATGAATGCCTGCTTCTTCTCTTCTACACCCTTCTTTGTTCCCTCATCCCACCTCTCACTACCCTTCCTTCTAATTCCTTCCGCCCTCCTTGTTCCACACACCATCTTTGCACACCTAATGACTCCCTCCTTGAACCATCCCTATTCCTCCTCCACTCCTAGTTCTACTCTATCCTTCACTCCCTCCCACTCCTCTCTCAGCTTCTTATAGTCCTCCTTTTCTTTCTCATTTAAGGGAGCCCCGGCCGCGAAAACTTGAAAAATTCTGGAAAATGAACGAATTTTAGGCAAACATTTCAAAAGGTTCTCCATGATGGTGGTAACACTCAAACCAAATATTAGAGCTCAGTTCCGTTTCTTTTCTTATATATAAAATAAAATAGATAAATTTTTGGCGACCTCTGGCAACCCCATTGCATGGTAGCTTGATATGGAGGTATCTGGCAATTTGACTAAACCCAAAGAACAATGCTAAAAGGAGAGACTTTAGTAGCTGTCAAAGTGTGAAAGCAGGAGGATATCATTTTCCCATGCTATTCATGCACGCGATCGTATATATATTTTTTATTCTTCCAACAGATAAGCATTTCAAAACATTCTCTATAATAGTGGTAACACTTCCACCAAAAATTACATCTCAATTCCGTTTCTGTTCTTATATATAAAATAACATAGATAAATCATTGGCGACATCTGGCAAGTATCTCACTCTTGCACGTCAAATAAATCTTTCATTTATTCTACCATTAACCAATGACCAATATTCATTATTCTACCAACAATAACTGTGGGAGGGGTGAAGAGAAATAGTAACTTTAATTTGGTAATAAAATAAAATAAAGGAAAATATAATTTAATGTCTGTGCATCCCTTTAAATGTCCGTGCGGCATTTAAATGGCGCTACTGAAAAGTTTGTTTTCTTTCCATTCATCAAATTATAACTCACCCATTTATATGCAAATTTTCACAATTTTTTTTCCATTTGATATTGAATTGTAGGACATAAATATCTGGAAGTCAAAATAAAGCAAATTCTTTAGCAGTATTTTTCTGGCTATTATTTTTCCTCAGAAATTTAATCTTATTAACAATATGTACACATAAAAATATATAAAAAAAAATCATTGCTATTCTCATAAGAGGTAAAATGTTCAGATAGGGCCACTCTTCAAATGGACCTTAAGCAAAAAATATTTGGTAAGACCTTTTCCACAATATTAGTTTTTGAAATTACTGAACATTTTGCCCATTAACTCTTAGATAATATGGTATTTTTAAGTGCAAGGAAGTGATACTACATGTATTAATAGGTAATCAGAAAGGTGCTCAGATGAGAGGGAGGGTGGGAGGGGTGTGGAGTGTATTTAGGGATGAAATGGGTGGGAGTGTTTTTATGCCTTTCCCTTTTTGGCTACCTCCCTTGGAAGGGGGAAAAAGCCTTGGTATATGTATGTATGTATGTTTGTCTGAATAACTAATTCGGTCGTACCGCACAAGAGTACAGGTGTCCGGGGCCCCCTTAAGCAGTTCACTCTAAGTACCTCCCTACCTTCTACCCTTTTCCTCTTTCTCCATCTATTCTCCACTCTCAATTTACCTTCCACCAGAAAATGATCTGATATTCCCCCACTCTCTCCCCTTAGAACATGTACATCCTTAACTCTTCCTACCATACTCCTGGTTACCACTATATAGTCCATTAATGCTCTACCTGCCACCCTTCCATCCACCACCCTCTCCCATGTGTACTTATGCTTGACTTTCTTCCTAAACACTCTCTTTCAAGACATCTCCACCATCAATTCTCCACTACCATTTTTACCTGGAACTCCATATTTCCCAATCACTCCGTCTATTGGTTCGTTTCCTACCCTAGCATTAATGTTTCCCAATACAACTACATTGACATTTCTCTCTAATCCCTCTATGCACTCATTTATATCTACCCAAAAAGCCTCCCTTACCTCTATGCTCTTCTCACTACTAGGTCCATATGCATTTACAAAAACCCTCATCTCCCTTCCCAGCTTTACTCTAATCCACATCAACCATGATGAAACCTTCCACTCCACTACACGCTTACTTATCTCTTCACTTACTAGTATAGCCAACTATTCTCTCCCTCGTCCCCTCTTCACTCCTGAGTACCTCCCAACTGCACTCCCAAACTCACACTCACCCCCTCCCTTTCATTTTAGTTTCACTCAAAGCCAGCATATCCATCTTTCTTCTCACAAACATATGCCTATCTCTTCCCTTTTACTCTCATCTGTACCACATCCATGCACATTAAAAGACCCAAACCTTAAAGTACATACATACATACATATACCAAGGCTTTTTCCCCCTTATAAGGGAGGTAGCCAAAAAGGGAAAGGCATAAAATCACCTCCACCCATTCCATCCCTGAATACACTCCACACCCCTCCACCCCCCCTCTTATCTGAGCACCTCCTGGATGACAGGTCATCCCTGCACCTTGTCCACTGCCCTGGGTCAGAAGCAGTGTCGCAAGACACAGCACATCCACAGCAAGGCCGCTTCATTAAATTGGCAACCCCCCCTCTCTGTCCCCCCATTGCATAAAAGGAGAGGACGGGGAGAAATCCCTTCGGGCTGCGTCAAATTTTGCTCACACATACTACCTCACCCCCCATCCCCCCGCCCATTCCACCTCATGCAATCACATCATCATCCATATACAACCATTCTCCATTCACCCCTGTCTTCTGTCCTCTTCCGTCCTTCCTCAACAGACATTCCCCTCTTCCCCAAAGCCCCCTTCACCCCATCCATCCATCTCATCCTAGGACGTCCCCTCATGTTCACTCCCTCCACATCTGCCTTCCATACCTCTTTTACATCTCGAATGACACCATGAAGGCCGCGTGCTGCAGGTTCAGGTCCTGCCTGAAGGTCGTGATGGAGGCTCAGGGAAGCTTCTTTGAAACTGTATTTGGCAAAAGATCCTCTAAGAGATGCACTTTGAATTTTGAGAATACATAAATTTTTGGCCAAGATATGATGTTTTTCTTTCCTTTCCGAAAGTGTCAAATTTATCCTGAACACCCTGTACTCCCTCACCCACTCCCTTCCATGCATCAGAGCATCATCCATACACAACCATTCTCCACTCACTCCTATCTTCTGTCTTCTCCCTTCCTTCCTCAACAGATATTCGTCTTTTTCCCAATGCCCCTCTGACCCCATCCATCCACCTAATCCTTGGTCACTCCTGATGTTCACTCGTTCCACACCTCTTTTAATAATCTTTCTTCATTCACTCTTTCCATGTGTCCAAACCATCCCAATACTCTTTCATCAACCTTATCTAAATACCAGACTCCGGAAACATATTCATAATATCACTCACCGCTCCATTAACACACTGAAAGACAACACATTGCTGCATGCCAGACCCCCTGATATCCACCCTTCTGAATCCTCTCTCCCACGAAAGGACAGAGTCCACTTGGCCAGACTGCAGTGCGGCCACCACCCAGCACTTCTAAGCTACCAGAAGAGGCTGAATGACAGCATTGTGAACAGCTGCCCGGGATGTAACACTTCACCCCATACCATACAACATAAAATGGAAGACTGCATTATACACAATCATGCACGCAAACAACACAACATACACTCTATAAAGGATTTGTGGGAAAACCCAGTTTCGGCTGTGGCATTCCTTGGGGAGACAGGACTGCTCGGACAGACAGTCTAGGGAACGACAACAACAACCTTATCTATTAAACTCCCTTTCCACTCCCACTCTCCTCCTCATCTCCTCATTTCTTACTCTATCCACCCTAGTAACCACTACCATACTTCTTTGGCATTTCATCTCAAAAATATTTAAACTCTTCCTCTCCTCCTCTCTTATGTTCCATGTTTCTGCCTCATACAGTGGAAATGGAGGCAAAAGTGGGAAGTGAACTTCAACATCAAGAAATGCAGTATAATGGAGTTTGGAAAAAGTAAGAATAGAATATGATGGTTAAAGAAAATGGAGGAAAGTGGGAGGTGAGCCAGCTGTTGTTTGTGGACGACACTGCGCTTGTGGCAGGATCGGAGGAGGGATTGAGGAAGTTGGTGGCAGAGTTTGGGAGAGTATGTGATAGAAGAAAGCTAAAGATTAATGTGGGTAAAAGTAAGGTGATGAGATGTACAAGGGGTGAAAATGGCAGTAGACTGGAAGTGAGCATTAAGGGAGAGCGACTGGAGGAAGTGGATAGTTTTAGATACTTGGTTGCAAATGTGGCAGGAAAAGGTGGAGTGAAGGTGGAGGTAGAATGTAGATTGAGAGAAGCGAGTAAATGCCTTGGTGGATTAAAGAGTGTAATGAGGAATAGACATTTGGGAATGGATGCTAAGAGGAGACTGTATGAAGGAGTGATTGTGCCAACAGCACTGTATGGAGCAGAAACATGGAACATAAGAGAGGAAGAGAGAAGGAGTTTGAATGTGTTTGAGATGAGGTGTCTGAGAAGTATGATGGGGGTTACTAGGCTAGATAGAGTGAGAAATGAGGAGGTGAGGAAGAGAACAGGGGTGAAAAAGGAGCTGGGAGATAGGGTTGATGAAAGAATATTAGGATGGTTTGGACACATGGAAAGAATGAGTGAAGAAAGACTAGTAAAAGAGGTATGGAAGGCAGATGTGGAGTGTGTGAACATTAGGGGGTGTCCTAGGATGAGATGGATGGATGGGGTGAAGGGGGCTTTGGGGAAGAGGGGAATGTCTGTTGAGGAAGGACGGGAGAGGACAGAAAACGGGTGAATGGAGAATGGTTGTATATGGATGATGTTGTGATTGCATGAGGTGGAATGAGCGGGGTGGTGGGGGCTGAGGTAGTATGTGTGAGCAAAAGTTGACGCAGCCTGAAGGGATTTCTCCCTGTCCTCTCCTTTTATGCAATGGGGGGACGGAGAGGGGGGGTCGCCAATTTATTTAAGCGGCCTTGCTGTGGATGTGCTGTGTCTTGTGACACTGCTTCTGACCCAGGGCAGTGGACAAGGTGCAGGGATGACCCCTCATCCAGGAGGTGCTCAGATAAGAGGGAGGATGGAGGGGTGTGGAGTGTATTCAGGGATGGAATGGGTGGAAATGATTTTATGCCTTTCCCTTTTTGGCTACCTCCCTTGTGAGGGGGAAAAAGCCTTGGTATATATATATGTATGTGTGTATATTTTTTCTTTTTCCCTAATTTGAGATGACTGTTGTAGAATTTGAGTAGGTTAGTCACACAAGAATGTTTCAGTCTGAATCCATTCTGGTTTTCATTTAAACAGCTACTTTCAAAATGGTGTTCAATAACATCTCTGATAGTTTTCCATTATTTCTCCTACAGTTGAAATTAAGCTTGTATGACTGTTGTTAATTGGCTTCTTTTTGTCACCCTTTTTGAATATGGGGTTTATGTTAGCTTACATTCATTCTGAGGTAAGCCACTTGTGTATTTACCTAGTTTTACCTAGTTGTATTTTGCGGGAGAAGAGCTATGCTCGTAGTGACCCGCAGTTGTATCTTTCGGCATCCAGTTCTTTCTTAAAATCATGTATAGTTTAACACTCACTGTTTTCTCATTCAATTTGTTCCATGTATCTATTACTCTGTGTGGAAAGCTGTTCTTTTTTAAATCTCTTCTGTAACTATCCTTAAGTTTCTTCTTGTGTCCTCTTGTATTTCTTCTGTCCCATTTAGTAGGTCAACCCTATCAAGGATCTCCATCCCTTTCATAATTCTGTAGATGGTTATCAAATTGCCTCTCTCTCTTCTTTGTTCCAGTTAGTAAGTTTAGTTTGTCCAATCTTTGTTCATATGTCAACTTGCTAAGTGTTGGTGCCATCTTTGTCAATGCTCTTTGAATTCTTTCTAGTTTCTTCATGTTTTTTATTGTACTAGGTGTCCATAATGATGCTGCATATTCTAATTTTGGTCTTATCAGTGTAACTAGTATTTTCTTTACCATTTCCTTGTGCTGACAACATTGCTTGTAACAGGATCAAAGGAAAGATTAAGGAAGTTAGTGATGGAGTTTGGGAAAGTGTGTGAAAGAAGGAAGTTGAAGATAAATGTGGGTAAAAGTAAGATGATGAGATATACAAGGGGAGAATATGGCAGCAAATTGGAAGTGAGTATTAAGGGAGAGAGACTGGAGGAAGTGGATAGCTTTAGATACTTGAGAGCAAATGTGGCAGGAAAGGAAGGAGTGGAGTAGGTAAAATGTAGAGGAGCAAGTAAATGCCTTGGGGGATTAAAAAGTGTAATTAGAAAGAGAGAGTTGGGAATGGATGCTAAGTGAAGATTGTATTTACATAATTGTATTATACAGGAAGAGAGCTATGCTCGTAGTGACCCATCTTTGTATCTTTCAGCATCTAGTTTGTTCTTAAATTCTTGTATGATTTTTGAACAAACTATTTTTTTTGTCCAATTTGTTCCAGACATCTATCACTCTGTTTGGAAAATTATTCTTTTTCAGATCTCTTCCATAACTATCCTTTTTGAGTTTCTTTTCATGTCCTCTTGTTTTTCGTGTTTCCCACTTTAATGGATTTTCCCTGTCAAGGACTTCCATACCTTTCATGATTCTGTAAATGGCCAGTAGATCTCATCTTTCTCTTCATTGTTCCAGGGTTGTTAGTTCCAGTTTGGACAATCTTTGTTTGTATGTCAATTTTGAAAGTGTTGGTGCCATCTTTGTCATTGCTCTTTGGATTCTTTCTACATACATACATATACCAAGGCTTTTTCCCCCTTACAAGGGAGGTAGCCAAAAAGGAAAAGGCATAAAATCATTCCCACCCATTCCATCCCTGAAAACACTCCACATCCCTCCACCCTCCCTCCCATCTTAGCACCTCCTAGATGACGGGTCATCCCTGCACCTTGTCCACTGCCCTGGGTCAGAAGCAGTGTCGCAAGACACAGCACATCCACAGCAAGGCCGCTTCATTAAATCGGCGACCCCCCCCCCTCCGTCCCCCCATATAAAGGAGAAGACGGGGAGAAATCCCTTCAGGCTGCGTAAATATTTTGCTCACACACACTACCTCACCCCCATCCCCCCGTCCATTCCACCTCATGCATCACAACATCTTCCATATACAGTAGTCCCTCGAATAACGCGGGGGTTAGGTTCCTGAAATTACCGCGTATAACCAAATCCGCGTATGCTGATATTTCATATTAGATACCGGGGTAATTCTTTAGTTTCAACCATGAGAGTAATATAGCAATAGAAAATTAAATATTAATTTTGTAAATTAAAATGTATCACCGTAATATGCAATTTTGTGTGCGGAAATGAAAAACAAAAAAAGGTGCTAAAACAGATTTTTTAAGTAACGAAGTCGTGTACGACGAATGGTATGCCATGTTTGTTATGGTAGATGCCGACGTCGAAGATATGAAAGGATGATAAATTGGTCTAAGGTAAACTAAACTAAACTAACCTAACCTGTGTTTATTAAATCATTACCTGCAAATTAAATGTCATCCGGCTCGTCCTTGTTCTCGTCGTCGTGAGAGACGTTGGCGGGCTTTTCAACCACTCTCTCAGCTTGCAGAGTATACAAATTAATATTTAATTTTTTATTGCTCTATTCCTCCCATGATCGAAACTAAAGATTTACCGGTTAGGTTAGGTTAGTTTAGTTTACCTTAGACCAATTTATCATCCTTCCATATCTTCGACGTCAGCATCTACCATAAGAAACATGGAGTACCATTCGTCGTACACGACTTCATTACTTAAAAAATCTGTTTTAGCACCTTTTTTGTTTTTCATTTCCGCACACAAAATTGCATATTACGGTGATACATTTTACATACATACATATACCAAGGCTTTTTCCCCCTTAGAAGGGAGGTAGCCAAAAAGGGGAAGGCATAAAAACACTCCCACCCATTTCATCCCTACATACACTCCACACCCCTCCCACCCTCCCTCTCATCTGAGCACCTCCTGGATGACGGGTCATCCCTGCACCCTGCCCACCGCCCTGGGTCAGAAGCAGTGTCGCAAGACACAGCACATCCACAGCAAGGCCGCTTCATTTAATCGGCGACCCCCCCTCTCCGTCCCCCCTTGCATATAAGGAGAGGACGGGGAGAAATCCCTTCGGGCTGCGTCAAAATTTACTCACACATACTGGAGGATACATTTTAATTTACAAAATTGATATTTAATTTTCTATTGCTATATTACACATGATGCATAGGACATACCACTTCTCAGTTTGTCCAAAATGACGATTTTTTCTGATGTCATACACTTCCTTTCTCACTTAGCAATTTTTCCAGCCTTTCCTTGAATCTTTGTCTTTGTTGGCTTAGAGGAGTGTATCGGTGCCATGTGAAGAACACGTGGAGGGGTAATGAACACGACTTCCAGAGCAATTGACCAGCACTACAAATGGTGAGAGACTGAGGAATGGGTCACCGCACAAGTCGCGGGAACAGGTAGAATCAAGCGCACCGCTAATGGATTGCAACCAACAGCCTTAACTTTACGAGTACATAAATGATCAAAGTGAGACACAACAGCAATAATGAAATATTGGAAAGTGGAATATAATAATAAAATAAAATGAAATGAATATAAGTAAAATACAAAATATATACAGTTGTTCCTCAGATAACGCGATTTATTGTAACGCCCCGGAGGTTGACACGTGACCTCAGGCAGCCACCCACGGCTTTTCCCTCACCCCACACCCTTGTTTGAGCAGTTCCCAGTGTACATAATGACCACGTTATATGAGGATCGACTGTATATGGTAAATTAGAAAGCAGTCACCACAAATGTTTACGATGTTGCCGCGTGTGTGCGTATGCGTGCCCAACTCGGCGTGAATTTTAAAACAATTCTCTTCATTTGAGATGGTTTTGAAATAAAATCCGTGTATGATTGAATCCGCATTATTTGAATCCGCGTTATTTGAGGGACTACTGTACAACTATTCTCCATTCACCCCTGTCTTCTGTCCTCTCCCGTCCTTCCTCAACAGACATTCCCCTCTTCCCCAAAGCCCACTTCACCCCATCCATCCATCTCATCCTAGGACGTCCCCTCATGTTCACTCCCTCCACATCTGCCTTCCATACCTCCTTTACTAGTCTTTCTTCACTCATTCTTTCCATGTGTCCAAACCATCCTAATACTCTTTCATCAACCCTATCTCCCAGCTCCTTTTCCACCCCTGTTCTCCTCCTCACCTCCTCTTTTCTCACGCTATCTAGCCTAGTAACCCCCATCATACTTCTCAGACACCTCATCTCAAACACAATCAAGCTCCTTCTCTCTTCCTCTCTTATGTTCCATGTTTCTGCTCCATACAGTGCTGTTGACACAATCACTCCTTCATACAGTCTCCTCTTTCCCAAATGTCTATTCCTCATTACACTTTTTAATCCACCAAGGCATTTACTCGCTTCTCTCAATCTACATTCTACCTCCACCTTCACTCCACCTTTTCCTGCCACATTTGCACCCAAGTATCTAAAACTATCCACTTCCTCCAGTTGCTCTCCCTTAATGCTCACTTCCAGATTACTGCCACTTTCACCCCTTGTACATCTCATCACCTTACTTTTACCCACATTTATCTTCAGCTTTCTTATATTACACACACTCCCAAACTCTGTCACCAACTTCCTCAATCCCTCCTCCGATCCTGCCACAAGCGCAGTGTCGTCCACAAACAACAGCTGGCTCACCCCCCACCCCCCTCCACCCTCTCCAACCATCTCTAATCCCCTACCCACCACCCTTGCATTTATCTCTCGCACCACCCCATCCATGTATAAGTTGAACAGCCAGGGTGACATAATGCATCCTTGACGAAGTCCCACCTTTACCTCAAACCACTCGCTCTCTCCATTTCTAATCCTGACACAAGCTCCAACTACTCTCATAAAAACTCTTGACAGCTCCGAGAAGCTTTCCTCCTATCCCGTACATCCGCACAACCTCCCACAGCACCCCTCCGTCCACCCCGTCGTAAGCCCCTTCCAGATCCACAAAGGCCCAAAAAACATCCTTCCCCTTTCCTATAGCTTTCTCACATATCTGTCTTACCACAAAGATCTGATCTACACAACCTCTACCTGTCCTAAATCCACACTGTTCCTCACCAATTACTCCTCCTGTTCCTCTCCTAATCCTCTCAATCAAGATCCTCCCATAAGCCTTCCCAACTACACTTAACAAGCTAATCCCTCTGAAACTACTACATTCACACTTGTCCCCCTTTCCCTTGTAAAGAGGAACTATACAGGCACTCCTCCAGTCCTCTAGCACTCTACCCTCTCTCCAGCAAACATTAAATAACCTCACCAACCAGTCCACCATCACTGTACCTCCTTTTTTAAGACATTCTGCATGGCATCCATCCAGACCAGGTTCCTTACCTATTTTCATCATCTTAACTGCTGCCTTCACTTCATCCTTCCTTATTTCTCCTCCATTTTCCTCACTCATCACTCTCATTTTCTTTGCATTTCCCACTGCAGCTATCTTTCCCTCCCTATCCTCCTTCACATTTAGCAACTCCCTAAAATATTCTGCCCATCTTCCCCTTACTGCCTTCTCCTCCATTATCATCTCTCCATCTGCACCTTTTATTCTTTACTTGATTCGCCTCCTCTTCCTCTCTTAATTTCTTTCCAAAACATCTTTTTATTACTTTCAAAATTTTCTGTCAAACTCTTACCCCATTTCACATCTGCTCTCCTCTTTGCCTCCTTTACCTTTTGCTTTACTTCTCTTTTCTTTTCTTTGTACCTCTCATATGACTCCCTCGTCCTATTTTGTAACTAATCTGTGAAAGCTCGCTTCTTCTCTTCTACAACCTTCTTTGTTTCCTCATCCCACCATTCACTACCCTTTCTTCTATTTCTCCCTATCCTTCTTGTTCCACACACCATCCTTGCACGCTTTATGACGCCCTCCTTGAACCATCCCCATTCCTCCTCCACACCTAGCTCTACTCTATCCTTCACTCCCTCCCACTCTTCCTTCAGCTTCTTCTTGTACTCCTTTTCCTTTTCATTCAAAGAGTTCACTCTAAGCACCTCCCTACTTTTTGTCCCTTTCCTCTTTCTCCATCTATCCTCCACTCTCAACTTACCTTCCACCAAAAAATGATCTGATATTCCCCCACCCTCTCCCCTTAGCACATCTACATCATTAACTCTTCCTATCATTGCATGTTGGGAAAAAAGGATTGTGGTACTCCCCAAGGCAGGCGTAGCTCCTCTTGGGGATCGGTGCCACCTGCGTAGAGCTGATGGCCAGGGGTGGTTGCTGCTGTTTGGCCCCCAACTCTTGGGGTTGGGGGGTGGTCCCACGACGTAGACGCTGCAGCTCCAGGACCACCTCGACATGAGAGGCACACAAACACTTGCCGCAGCCACCACAAACACATCACCCGCTACACTACATAGCAGAACACCCACAAACACCAAGAAACATTAAAACAACACCCAAAGACCTTTATTACGCACAAATACTCTCTTCTCTTCCTCCACAACCACCAAATACCAGCCTCCGGAAACATATTCATAATCATATCACTCACCGCTCCATTAACACACTGAAAGACACACTGCTGCATGCCAGACCCCCTGATATCCACCCTTCTGAATCCTCTCTCCCACAAAAGGACAGAGTCCACTTGGCCAGACTGCGGTGCGGCCACCACCCAGCACTTCTAAGCTACCAGAAGAGGCTGGATGACCGCATTGTGAACAGCTGCCCAGGATGTAACACTTCACCCCATACCATACAACACATAATGGAAGACTGCATTATACACAATCATGCACGCAAACAACACAAAATACACTCTATAAAGGATTTGTGGGAAAACCCAGTTTCGGCTGTAGCATTCCTTGGGGAGACGGGACTGCTCAGACAGACAGTCTAGGGAACGACAACAACAACAACAACTCTTCCTATCATAATCCTATTTACCACTACATAATCCATTAGCGCTCTATCTGCCACCCTTCCATCCACCACCCTCTCCCATGTGTACTTATGCTTGACTTTCTTCTGAAACACTGTATTTGCTATCATCAACTCTCTTTCTAGACACATTTCCACCATCAACTCTCCACTACGATTCTTTCCTGGAACTCCACATTTCCCAACCACTCCATCCATTGGACCATTTCCTACCATAGCATTAAGGTCTCCCAGTACTATTACATTGACATTTCTTCCTAAATCCTCTATGCACTCATTTAAATCTATCCAAAAGGCCTCCCTTTCTTCTACACTCTTCTCACTGCCAGGTCCATATGCACTTACAAAGACCCACATCTCCTTTCCCAGTTTCACCTTCATCTACATTATCCTTGAGGAAACCTCCTTCCACTCCACTACACGTTTACCTATCTCTTCACTTACTAGAATTGCCACCCCTTCCCTCCCTCGCCCTCTCTTCACTCCTGATAACCTCCCACTTACACTCCCAAACTTACACTCACCCTTCCCTTTCAACTTAGTTTCACTCAAAGCCAACACATCCATCTTTCTTCTCACAAACATACTACCTATCTCTTCCCTTTTACTCTCATCTGTACCACATCCACGCACATTAAAAGACCCAAACCTTAGGGTGCTGGTCCGAGAACTTCCAGACCCTTTTATGCCTTCTCTTTTTTGTTTAGGAATGACCCCTGTGGGGCTACAAGGAGAAGGATGCCTAGTCCCACTCCCCGTCCCTTTCTTCTCGCCTCTTACAATCCAAGTGGGAATACTTGGTGGCAGTATTCTTTTACCCCACCACAGGGAATTCCCCCATCACAGAAAAAGAATACTCAGAGAAATGGTACAGAACAGCAACAAGGGGTTGGGGGACAGCATAATGGAGGGACAGTCGTAGTATAAAAGTGTCATCATTTCTCTATGAACAGAGTTTTCCTCTATCATAGACAAAATGATGTGTGGCTCTGGTCCGTAGGGGCGCCCCATATAGACCCTAAAGTATCAACTGCATGCTACTTTGCCACAATAACAAGGAGCCAATACCCCAGACGGGCTTTTTCCCCCTACATGGTGGGTAGCCAAAAAGAAAAAGGCACAGAAACCACTCCCACCCATTCCATTTCCTATGTATTCCACTCCCCTCCACCCTCTTCCCTCTTATCTTGGCACCTCCTGGATGATGGGTCATCCCTGCATCCTGTCCACTGCCCTGGGTCAGAATCACTGCCGCAAGACACAGCACATCCACAGGAAGGCCGCTTCATAAATTCGGCAACCCCCACTCTCCGTCCCCCCATGCAGAAAAGGAGAAGACTGGGAGAAATCCCTTTGGGCTGCATCAAATTTTTTTTCATACATATGTTCTCACCCCCCCCCCCCACTCCCCCTCATCCATCACAGCATCATCCATACACAACCATTCTCCACTCACCCCTATCTTCTGTCCTCTCCCGTCCTTCCTCCACAGACATTCCTCTCTTTTGTAATGCCCCTTTCACCCCATCCATCCATCTAATCCTAGGACGCCCCTTCATATTCACTCCTTCCACACTTCTTTTACTAATCTTCCTTCACTCATTTTTTCCATGTGTCCAAACCATCCAAATACTCTTTCATCAACCCTATCTCCCAGTTCCCTTTCCAACCCTGTTCTCCTCCTCACCTCCTCATTTCTTACTCTATCTAGTCTACTAGCACCTATCATAATTCTCAGACATTTCATCTAAAACACATTCAAACTCCTTCTCTCTTCCTCTCTCATGTTCCATGTTTCTGCCCCGTACAATGCTGTTGGCACAATCACTCCTTCATATAACCTCCTCTTAGCATCCATTCCCTGATATCTATTTCTCATTACACTTTTCAATCCACCAAGGCATTTACTCACTTCTCTCAGTCTACATTCTACCTCCACTCCCACTCCTCCCTTTCCTGCCACATTCGCACCCAAGTATCTAAAATTACCACTTCCTCCAGTCTTTCACCCTTAATACTCACTTCCAGCCTGCTGTCACTCTCTCCCCTTGTACATCTCATCACCTTACTTTTATCCACATTTATCTTCAGCTTCCTTCTTTCACACACTTTCTCAAACTCTGTCACTAACTTCCTCAATTCCTCCTATGATCCTGCTACAAGCACAGTGTCGTCAGCAAACAACAACTGGCTCACCTCCCACTTTTCTCCATTTTCTTTAATCATCTCCAAACCCTGACCCCACTACCCTTGTATTCACCTCTCGCACCACTCCATCCATTTAAAGATTGAACAGCCAGGGCAACATAACACATCCCTGATGAAGTCCCACCTTTACCTCAAACCATTCACTCTTTCCATTTCTAATCCTAACACAAGCTCTACTCTCGTAAAAACTCTTGACTGCTCTTAACAGCTTTCCTCCTATCCCTTATATCTGCAGTACCTCCCACAGTGCCTTCTTGTCTACCCTGCCGTAAGCCCAAAAAACATCCTTACCTTTTCCTATAGCTTTCTCACATATCTGTCTTACTACAAAAATCTGATCTACACAACCTCTACCTGTCCTAAACCCACACTGTTCCTCACCAATTACTCCCTCTGTTCCTCTCCTAATCCTCTCAATCAAGACCCTCCCAGAGCCTTCCCAACTACACTCAACAAGCTGATCCCTCTGAAACTACTACACTTACACTTAGTCCCCCTTTCCCTTGTAAAGTGGAACTATACAGGCACTCCTCCAGTCCTCCAGCACTCTACCCTCTCTTAACCACTTCACTACGGGACTTAAATCTCGCGGGCAGCAGCCAATGCCAGCCGTACGACGTGTCGTAATAATACTCGCATCATAAAATATAGTCACCGCTTGTATTGATCGTTCTCTCTTTCACCCGCGAATTTTGAAAACCACAGAGAATGGGATTCAGGGCACATTTGGGAGAATGTAAAAACACAGGGGCGACTACAATAAATATAATCAAGACGCCGATATGGCAGTGTCGCGAATCCTCATGACGCCTACGTAGGCGGCACCATATGGAAGGGGTTAAACAAACATTAAATAACATCACCAGCCAGTCCACCATAACTGTACCTCCTTTCTTCAGACATTCTGCATGGCATCTATCCAGACCAGGTGCCTTACCTGCTCTCATCATCTCAACAGCTGCTTTAACTTCATCTTTCCCTATTTCTCCTCCATTTTTGTCACTCATCACTCTCATTTTCTTAGCGCTTCCCACTGCAACTACCTTTCCCTCCCTATCCTCCTTCACATTTAGCAACTCCCTAAAATACTTTGCCCACCTTCCTCTCACTGTCTTCTCTTCCATTATCATCTCTCCATCTGCACCTTTTATCTTTTCTTCTCTACTTGATTCGCCTCCTCTTTCTCCTTTAATTTCCTTCCAAAACATCTTATTATTGCTTTCAAAATTCTCAGTCATACTCTTACTCCATTTCACATCTGCTCTCCTCTTTGCTTCCTTTATCTTATGCTTAACTTTCCTTCTCTTTACTTTGTACTTCTCATGTGATTCCCTCGTCCTAATTTGTAGCCAATCTATGAATGCCTGCTTCTTCTCTTCTACACCTTTCTTTGCTTCCTCATCCTAATTTGTAGCCAATCTATGAATGAATGCTTCTTCTATGCCTTTCTTTGCTTCTTCATCCCACCACTCACTACCCTTCCTTCTCTTTCCTCCCGCCCTCCTTGTTCCACACACCATCTTTGCACACCTTATGACTCCCTCCTTGAACCATCCCCATTCCTCCTCCACTCCTAGTTCTAAATATAGTTTTATATATCTGGACTTTGTGAAGGCTTTTGATACCAACCTGCATGAAAGACTACTTGCTAAATTAGCTTCACATGGAATAAGTGATAGCCTATAAGCTGGACTAGTATCTGGTTAAATGATCATAAACAGAGTTGTTCTAAATGGCAAAACTTCTCAAAGGAAAAATGTTATGAGTGGAATTCCTCAGGGTTCCGTTCTTCGGCCACTTCTTTTCATAGTATCTATAAAGGATATAAACCATGGACTGAAATTTATTATCTCCATATCTGATGATTATACAAACCTGTCCAGAATGGCAAATGATCATTTAAACCAATTAAATAATCAAGAAGATTTAGATAAACTACAGCAATGGCCATGAGGTGGAATGGGGGGTGAGGGAATATGCATGAGAAAAATTTGAGACAACCCTAAGGGATTTCTCCGTCTTCTTTACTGCATGAGAGGACAGAGAGGGGGGATTGCCAATTTAATGAAGCGGCCTTGCTGTGGATGTGCTGTGTCTTGCGACACTGTTTCTGACCCAGGGCAGTAGACAAGATGCAGGGATGACCCATCATCCAGGAGGTGCCAAGATAAGAGGGAGGGAAGATGGTGGAGGGGAGTGGAGTGTGATAGGGATGGAATGGGTGGGAGTGGTTTTTATGCCTTTTTGTTTTTTGGCTACCTCCCTTATAAGGGGGAAAAAAGCCTTTGGTATATGTATGTACAGCAATGGCCTGAAAAGTTGCTAATGAACTTTTACACAGGCAAACAAACTTATGTAGACAATGTAACTTATGTAACAATTAAGTATTATTACCCCATCTGGGGTATTGGCTGCATGTTATTGTGGCAAAGTAGCATGCAGCTGATACTTTAGGGTCTATATGGGGTGCCCCTATGGACCAGAGCCAAACATAATTTTGTCTGTGATAGGGGGAATCTCTGTGAATAAAGAAATTATGACACTTTTATTATACTGCAACTGTCCCTCCCATATGCTGTCCCCCACCCCTTGTTACAGTCCTGTACCATTTCTCTGAATATTCATTTCCTTTTTTCACCTAACCCTGTGGTGGGAGAAAAGAATGCTACCACCAAGTCTTCCCACTTGAGTTGTACAAGGCGACAAAAAAACAATGAGGATAAGACTAGGAATCCTGCTACATGTAGCCCCACAGGGGACATTGCTAAAAAAAGTAAAGGTATAAGAGGATCTACTAGTTTTCCAACCAGTACTCTAAAATTTGGGTCTTTTAATGTGCATGGATGTGGTAGAGATGAGAGTAAAAGGGAAGAGATAGGCATATGTTTGTGAGAAGAAAGATGGATGTGTTGGCACAGAGTGAAACTAAGTTGAAAGGGAGGGGTCAGTGTGAGTTTGGGAGTGTAGTTGGGAGGTTCTCAGGAGTGACGGGGTGGCTATACTAGTAAGTGAAGATATAGGTAAGCATGTAGTGGAATGGAAGGAGGTTTCTTCAAGGTTAATGTGGATGAAGGTGAAACTGGGAAAGGAGATGTGGGTTTTTGTAAGTGCATATGGGCCTGGTAGTGAGAAGAGTGGAGAGGAAAGGGAGGTTTTTGGGATGGATTTAAATGAGAGCATAGAGGGACTAGGGAGAAATGTCAATGTAGCTGTATTTAATGCTAGGGTAGGAAAGAAACCAATAGATGGAATGATTGGGAAGTATGGAATTCCAGGAAAAAATCATAGTGGAGAGTTGATGGTGGAAATGTGTCTTGAAAGAGAATTGATGATTGCAAATATAGTGTTTAGGAAGAGAGTCAAGCATAAGTACATATGGGAGAAGGTGCTGGATGGAAGGGTGGTAGATAGAGCATTAATGGACTATACAGTGGTAACCAGGAGTATGGTAGGAAGAGTTAAGGATGTACATGTTCTAAGGGGAGAGAGTGGGGGAATATCAGATCATTTTCTGAAAGGTAAGTTGAGAGTGGAGGTTAAGTGGAGAAAAAGGAAAAGGTCAGAAGGTAGGGAGGTACTTAGAGTGAACTGCTTAAATGAGAAAGGAGTATAAGAAGAAGCTGAGAGTGAAGTGGGAGTGAAGGAAAGAGTAGAACTAGGAGTGGAGGAGGAATAGGGATGGTTCAAGGAGGGAGTCACAAGATGTGCAAAGATGGTGTTTGGAACAAGGAAGATGGGAGGGAATGGAAGAAAAGATAGTGAGTGGTGGGATGATGAAACAAAGAAAGTTGTAGAAGAGAAGAAACAGGTTTTCATGGATTGGTTACAAATTAGGACGAGGGAATCATGTGAGAGGTACAAAGTAAAGAGAAGTGGCACACAAGATAAAGGAGGCAAAAAGGAGAGCAATGTGAAATAATGTGAAATGGGGTAAGAGAATGACAGAAAATTTTGAAAGTAATAAAAAGATGTTTTGGAAAGAAATTAAGAGAGGAAGAGGATGTGAGTCAAGTAAAGGTAAAAGGTACAGATGGAGAGATGATAATGGAAGAGAAGGCAGTGAGGGGAAGGTGGGCACAGTATTTTAGGGAGTTGCTAAATGTGAAGGATTGGGAGGGAAAGGTAGTTGTAGTGGGGAGTGGTAAGAAAATTACTGTGATGAGTGAGGAAAATGGAAGAAAAATGAGGAAAGATGAAGTGAAGGCAGCTGTTAAGATGATGAGAACAGGTAAAGCACCTGGGTTGGATGGATGCCATACAGAATGTCTGAGAAAAGGAGGTATAATGATGGTGGAGGCTGGTGAGGTTATTTAATGTTTGTTTAAGGGAGGGTAGAGTGCCGGAGGACTGGAGGAGTGCCTGTATAGTTCCACTTTACAAGGGAAAAGGGAATAAGTGTGAGTGTAATAGTTTCACAGGGATCAGTTTGTTAAGTGTATTTGGGAAGGCTTATGGAAGGGTCTTGATGAGAGAATTAAGAGAGGAACAGAGGGAGTAATTGGTGAGGAAGTATGGATTTAGGACAGGTAGGAGTTGTGTAGATCAGATTTTTGGGGTAAGACATGTGAGCAAGCTATAGGAAAAGATAAGGATGTATTTTGGGCTTTTATGGATTTGGAAAAGGCTTATGACACAGTAGACAGGAAGGCACTGTGGGAGGTACTGCAGATATATGGGATAGGAGGAAAGCTGTTAAGAGCAGTCAAGATTTTTTACAAGAGTAGTAGAGCTTGTGTTTGGATTAGAAATGGAAAGAACGAGTGGTTTGAGGTAAAGGTGGGGCTTCGTCAGGGATGTGTTATGTTGCCTTGGCTGTTCAATTTATACATGGATGGGGTGGTGAGAGAGGTGAATGCAAGGGTAGTGGGTCAGAGACTGAAGATGGTTAAAAAATATGGAGAAAAGTGGGAGATAAGCCAATTGCTATTTGCTGATGATACTGTGCTTGTAGCAGGATTAGAGGAGGGATTGAGAAAGTGACAGTTTGGGAAGGTGTGTGAAAGAAGAAAATTGAAGATAAATGTGGGTAAAAGTAAGGTGATGAGATGTACAAGGGAAGAAAGTGACATCAGATTGGAAGTGAGTATTAAGGGAGAGAGACTGGAGGAAGTGGATAGTTTTAGATACTTGGGTGCGAATGTGACAGGAAAGGGAGGAGTGGGAGTGGAGGTTGAATGTAGATTGAGAGAAGCTACTAAATGCCTTGGTGGAATAAAAAGTGTAATGAGAAATAGATACCTGGGAATGGATGCTAAGAGGTTATATGAAGGAGTGATTGTGCCGACAGCATTGTATGGGGCAGAAACATGGAACATAAGAGAGGAAGAGAGAAGGAGTTTGAATACGTTTGAGATGAAATGCCTGAGAAGTATGATAGGTGTTACTAGACTAGATAGAGTGAGAAATGAGGTGAGGATGAGAACAGGGATGGAAAGGGAGCTGGGAGATTGGGTTGATGAAAGAGTATTGGGATGGTTTGGACACATGCAAAGAATGAGTGAAGAAAGATTAATAAAAGAAGTGTGGAAGGCAGAGGTGGAAGGAGTGAACATGAGGGGACAACCTAGGATGAGATGGATGGATGGGGTAAAAGGGGCATTGGGAAAGAGGGGAATGTCTGTTGAGTAAGGACAGTAGAGGACAGAAGATAGGGGTGAATGGAGAATGATTGTGTATGGATGATGCTGTGATGGATGAGGGGGAGTGGGTGGGGGATGGGGGGTGAGAGAATATGAGAAATAAATTGACGCAGCCTGAAGGGATTTCTCCCCATCTTCTCCTTTGCTACATGAGGGGATGGAGAGGGGGGTCGCCGAATTAATGAAGCTGCCTTGCTGTGGATGTGCTGTGTCTTTTGACACTGCTTCTGACCCAAGGCAGTGGACAAGATATAGGGATGACCCATCATCCAGGAGGTGCCAAGATACGAGGGAGGGAAAAGGGTAGAGGGGAGTGGAGTATGTTGGGGATGGAATACGAGTGGTTTCTATACCTTTGTTTTTTGGCTATCTCCTGTGTAAAGGGGAAGAAAACCTTTGGTATATGTATGCATGTAGAACTTAGATACCCCCAACACCACTACACTAACATGTCAAATACAGTAAACTCGCGCTTATCCGAACGCGTTTTAACCGAATAATCGCATTAACCAAACATTTTCTCAATACGGTAGCCATCGCTTTAACCAAACGTATTTGGATCTCAACCGAACATTCAAACACCCCGCCGCCTCTTCCGTCACCCCCGCAAGCTTCACCAAGTGCTCACACGGTGGCAGCACACTCCATGTTTACACCTGATCGCCTGTTTGGCGGTACATACATTTGTGAGTCCTCTCGGTGACGATACCGTATCACAAGCTCTCCTTAAACATTTTCTCTTTATACTCTATAGAATATGTTTATGAACTATTATAAGCATTTCCATGTGTATGTTAAGTTTACAGGTACGAATATTGCAGCTGACATTACCGCATAAAACTCTACGGGAATAAAACATACAAAGTCGGATTAACTGAACATTTCAATTAATCGGACATTTCTAATCCCCCTTGGAGTTTGGATAAGTGGAAGTTTACTGTACTTCCCACACACTAGTTAAACTTGAAAAATCTTCTCTTCTCCTCATTTTTCTACCACAGCCACACTTGCAAGTACTTGTACCTCAAAGCCTAATCTCAATTTTACCTCACAGTATTCTCAACCTTTCCTTCTATTCAACCACAAACCTTATCTTTCACCATATAAGCCATTCCTTACCTCCTTTGCATCTCACCATACCTAAATTTCAGAACTCGACTTCCCTTTTCAGTTTACTTTCACTGAATGCTAACATCCATCTTTTTTCTCTCAATCATACAACTAATTTCATCCTCTTTGTTCTTTGTTCGATATCTAGGCACGTTCAAAAACCGAATTACTAGGGTTCTGGTTGGAGTCTTTCTTCTCAACTCACAGCAAGAACTCTGGCAGTATCCCTCCATAACAGGAACACAAGAAAATAAAAAGCAGACTTACAAGTCGGAAAGGATACTCATGGACAACTGAAGAAAGGAGTGAGAGCACAAAAAGATATATTATCATACTGAGATACATAGCATGCATGGTTTAAGATGCATGCTATGTATCAAAATGAAGAAACAACTGAAGAAAGGAGTGACAGCACAAAAAGATATACACAGCACATATTATCATACTGAGATACATAGCATGCATCATTTAAGATGCATGCTATGTATTGAAGTGCTAGTACAAAAAAATACTTTTCTATACAATACTTACTAATGCCTTGTCTATCTCCAGGACCATACACAATTGGAAGGCGAAGAATAATCCAATTAAGATTGGGTATTGATTTAATTTCTTCCTCGGCCAATAGTTTGTACTTTGCTGTCAGAGTCCATGGGTTGCATGTACTGTCCTCCTTGTTGGGAATCTAGAAATAGGGGAAAAATTAGACAGAGTTACAAGGAATCCCAGTACCTTAAAAGGTTTTAAATCCCATACCAAGTTAAAAGGTTACCAGGGATTCACATTAATACTTACACTGTGTATAGCACCTTATCTAACCCACTTTTGAAATGCTCAACTAAGCAACTGTTTACCATGTCCTTTGGCAGTCTTGCATATCTATTTAAGTAAAAAATAAACTGACCCTTCGCGTTTGGTGGTAAATCGGTAACACCGCCAACTACGGTGAAGAAGAAGAACTCGAAGAAGAAGAACTCGAAGAAATCGAAGAAGAAGAAGAGGAAGAACTCGAAGAAGAAGAAGAAGAACTCGAAGAACTCGAAGAAGAGGAAGAAGAAGAACTCGAAGAAGAAGAAGTAGAACTCGAAGAAGAAATCGAAAAACTCGAAGAAGAACTCGAAGAACTCGAAAAAGAACAACTCGAAGAACTCGAAAAAGGAGAACTCGAAGAATTCGAAAAAGAAGAACTCGAAGAAGAACTCGAAAAAGAACTCGAAGAAGAAGAAGAAGAAGAAGAAGAACTCAAGAAATAAAAAGCAATATGATTTTGATATTTTATTTTCCAAAAAAGGGGCGTAGCCCAGGGCGCGCAGCGCCTAAGGCGCAGCGCCGCAGGCCAAGGCCCCCGACGTAGCCGGTGGGCTTGTTTTAGAGGTAAAAAAGTCACCTTGTCACAAGAGAAATGAAAGGGATTGAGCTTCTACCCATGATTGCTCCTTTTCTGTATGGGGGGATGGAGAGGGGGGAGGGGTCGCCAATTTTATGGAGCGGCCTTACTGTGGATGTGCTGTGTTTTGCAACACTGCTTCTGACCCAGGGCAGTGGACAAGATACAGGGATGACCCATCATCCAGGAAGTGCCAAGATAAGAGGGAGGGTAGAGGGTGGAGGAGAGTGGAGTGTATTAGGGATGGAATGGGTGGGAATGGTCTTTATGCCTTTGTTTTTTTGGCTACCTCCCTTGTAAAGGGGAAAAAGCCTTTGGTATATGGATGCATGTAATTGCTATGCCATGACCCAGAAGAGAATAGTCTGCCTTCTGGTCTGCATGCCCGATATGCATAATCTTGCACTTATCCAGATTAAATGGCATCAGCCATTTCTCAGATCATTCTCCCACTTTCTCTAAGTCTAACCTAAAAATTTCTACAGTTTCAGGTGTTGCAACATTTGCTCCCAAATTAGTGTCACCCGCAAACTAAGCTATGCAGCTCACAATTCTAACATCTATATCATTGATATGGATGATGAAGAGGAGCGGACCTAATACAGATCTTTAGGGTACCCCACTGGTAACAGACCAGACCATTAATAACTACACATAGTTTTCTATCTTTCAACCAGGCTTCAATCCAATTTAACAGTGCTCCTCTAATAACAATGATTTGAACTTTTAACATTAACCTCTTACAAGGTACCTTATTAAAGGCTTTCTGGGAGTTGAGATAAAGTATGTTGACTGGTCTGTTCCTATCATATTCTTAAAGCATGACTTGGAAGAAATCTATCAGGTTGGTTAAGCATGATCTGTGACACCAAAAACCATGCTGCGGGTCTAATAACAGGTTGCTTCCATCCAGAAACTCAACTATTGTATCCACAATGAAACCTTCCAGTATCTTCCCTACTTTGGAAGTAAGGGTGATAGGTTGGCAATTCCCTGGACTGGCACGATCCCTTTTCTTAAAGGTGGGAGTCACATTTGCCTCTCACCAGTCCCTTGGCAATTCTGTCCACAGAGACTCATTGAAGATCACTACATGGGGAGCCACCTACTTGCGAACCTCCCATAAAAGCTTTGGCAGGAATCCATCTGGCCTGGGAGACTTTTTTGTGCAAAGTTTGTCTAGTCAGGCTAAGACTTCAATGTTTGTACACTGAATATTCTCCACGGATTCTCCCTTGTGTACCAGAATTTTTTCAAGGATTGTCCCTTCTACTTCCTCAGTAAATACTGAAGAGAAGTGTGTGTTCAGAATATCAGCCATCTCAAGGTCTGTGTTCTGAACCATTCCACCCCAGTCATGCAAAAGATCAATTTTGTTTCCAACTGTTTTCTGCTGTTAACATAGCTACAGAACTCCTTGGGGTTAACCTTGCAAGATGCAGCCACCCTCTGCTCTTCACCACATTTTACTGCTTCTATCATTCTTTTAACCTGCCTGTGCAAGCTGATGTATTCTTGATGGGCAAAACCACTAAAGTTTGCCTTTGAGCAGCAATAAGGAGCTTTGCTGTCTTTACTTGCTCTTCCTATCTCTCATGTGAATCATTGAGAGAGAGAGTGAGAGAGTGAGAGAGAGAGAGAGAGACAGAGAGAGAAAGAGGAGAGAGAGAGAGAGAAAGAGGAGAGAAAGAGGAGAGAGAGAGAGAGAGAGAGAAGAGAGAGAGAGAGAAGAGAGAGGAGAGAAGAGAGAGGAGAGAAGAGAGAGAAGAGAGAGGAGAGAGAGAGAGAGAGAGAGAGAGAGAGAGAGAGAGAGAGAGAGAGAGAGAGAGAGGGGAGAGAGAGAGAAAGAGGAGAGAGAGAAAGAAGAGAGAAAGAGGAGAGAGAGAAAGGAGAAAGAGAAAAGGGGAGGGAAAGAGAGAGAGGCACAGAGAGAAGGGGAGGGAAAGAGGCAGAGAGATTGAGAGTAAGAAACAGAGCAGGAGAAAAAGTGAGAAAGAGAAACTTTTGAAGAAGATGCCTATTCTCAGATCACAAATGAAACCCATGAGATGCAAGGCCTACCTTAGACATCAAATACCCTGGCACTTACCACACATCCTTTCTCTGGATAAAAGCCTATTAACAAGCTCTATCGACTATGAATAGAGAAACCCCCATTTCATGTGCAATTTTAATTTTTTACACAAACCTTTTCAGAAGCCCCCATTTGTCCTGACGAGATTTCAATGTACACCTTTGCACCTCTTGCAGCGGCATTCTTGGCACAGTTAATGGATAGCTTCTGGATTCCTTCCTTGAAAACTGCATCTACCTGCAATATAAATTTCAACATTAAAACAGGAGTTCATCCATTTCATCAACAATTTATGTTTAACCCATTAACTGGTTGAGTGACCATACTTAAGCATTAAAATGGGCATCAAAATGGCGCCACCACATCCCACAATGAGTAAACCAGTACATCATCAAGCTTGAGCCAATCACTACATCTCTGACTATCAGTGAGGGTGACATCATGGCCTCCTCTGCCCCTCTCATTGGCTGGCCTGGGATGCAGACCTCAGTTACTCTTCAGACATGAATGATGAAGAAATTTTTTTTTTGTGCTTCTTGTCCTGATGTCTATGACTCCCTCTCTTCATAACGTCGTTAAGTAGATGATACCCTGATAAGATACAGTTGAATAGTTGTATCTTAACCTGACATGTATGCCATTTGCATTGGAAAACCAAAAACTTGTGAAAAACAAAAGTGAAAACGGTGATAATTTTTTAACATGCACCCAGTAGCCTATAGTTTTTTAAATTGCCAGTTGACTAAATATAATCACTTTGCTCAGTTGGGGATAAAACTGGTTTGTTATTGTTTACATAGAACTTTAAATATTCAAAGGTCCATGTAACCAATAATGTTGCTAATAGACATTGTTTATGGCGAACCTATGCCCAATTTTTTCTTTTGAAATTCATTGTTCATGGTGAATCTGTCCAATTCCTTTTGGAATTCATTGTTCATGGTGAACCTATGGCCAAATTCTGCTGGAATTATTTCTTTATGGAAGACTTATGGCTAGCTTTTATTGGAATTCATTGTTCAGGGGAAAATTATGCCATTTCATAAGGTCATGACATCATACATACATACATACATATACCAAAGGTTTTCTCCCCCTACATGGGGGGTATCCAAAAAGAAAAAGGCATAGAAACCACTCCCACCCATTCCATTTCCTATATATTCCATTCCCCTCCACCCTCCCTCTTATCTTGGCACCTCCTGGATGATGGGTCATCCCTGCATCATGTCCACTGCCCTGGGTCAGAAGCAGTGTCACAAGACAGCACATCCACAGCAAGGCTGCTTCATAAATTTGGCAACCCCCCCTCTCTGTCCCCTCATGCAGAAAAGGAGGAGACTGGGAGAAATCCCTTCAGGCTGCATCAAATTTTTTTCTCAAAAGGAGAAGTACAAGAAGAAGCTGAAGGAGGAGTGGGAGGGAGTGAAGGATAGAGTAGAGCTAGGTGTGGAGGAGGAATGGGGATAGTTCAAGGAGGGAGTCACAAAGTGTGCAAGGATGGTGTGTGGAACAAGAAGGACAGGAGGAAATAGAAGGAAGGGTAGTGAATGGTGGGATGAGGAAACAAAGAAGGTTGTAGAAGAGAAGAAGCGAGCTTTCACAGTTTGGTTACAAAATAGGACGAGGGAGTCATATGAGAGGTACAAAGAAAAGAAAAGAGAAGTAAAGCAAAAGGTAAAGGAGGCAAAGAGGAGAGCAGATGTGAAATGGGGTAAGAGTATGACAGAAAATTTTGAAAGTAATAAAAAGATGTTTTGGAAAGAAATTAAGAGAGGAAGAGGAGGCAAATCAAGTAGAGAAGAAAAGGTAAAAGGTGCAGATGGAGAGATGATAATGGAAGAGAAGGCAGTAAGGGGAAGATGGGCAGAATATTTTAGGGAGTTGCTAAATGTGAAGGAGGATAGGGAGGGAAAGATAGTTGCAGTGGGAAATGCTAAGAAAATGACAGTGATGAGTGAGGAAAATGGAGGAGAAATAAGGAAGGATGAAGTGAAGACAGTTGTTAAGATGATGATAGCAGGTAAGGCACCTGGTCTGGATGGATGCCATGCAGAATGTCTAAAAAAAAAAGGAGGTACAGTGATGGTGGACTGGCTGGTGAGGTTATTTAATGTTTGCTGGAGAGAGGGTAGAGTGCTGGAGGACTGGAGGAGTGCCTGTATAGTTCCACTTTACAAGGGAAAAAGGGACAAGTGTGAATGTAGTAGTTTCAGAGGGATTAGTTTGTTAAGTGTAGTTGGGAAGGCTTATGGGAGGATCTTGATTGAGAGTATTAGGAGAGGAACAGAGGGAGTAATTGGTGAGGAACAGTGTGGATTTAGGACGGGTAGAGGTTGTGTAGATCAGATCTTTGTGGTAAGATATGTGAGAAAGCTATATTAGAGGGGAAGGATGTTTTTTGGGCTTTTATGGATCTAGAAAAGGCTTATGATAGGGTAGACAGAAAGGCACTGTGGGAGGTTATGCAGATATACAGGATAGGAGGAAAGCTTCTAGGAGCTGTCAAGAGTTATTAGAGTAGTAGAGCTTGTGTCACCAAATGTGAGGATGGGAGCCTCTATTAGTATGGCGTTTCGCTTATTACAGCTTTTTCAAGTACACGGTTGTAATTCACATAACTGAGATTAAGTAAGAAGAACTGGGGGAAACAGGGGGAGGGGGGAGGGAGAGAGGGAGGTAGGGAGAGGGGGTCACTGAATATTAGGAAAGGTTAAGTAGGAAGGTGGACCAATGTCTTGGAACAGGAAAGGTTAAGGATAAGATGGAACAATTGGCTGGGTGAAGGACATTAGCTCACAACCAAGGAACAAAAGGAAGAAGAAAATAAGAAGGGTGGGCAAATGTCTACAGGTGGGGGGTTTGGAGGGCAACTAGGGATGGCTTAAAAATTTTGTGGGCACTGGGTACTAAAAGGAAATAAGTGGTGTGAGATACTGAACATGCCCCTGTTCAATATCTCTTGTCCTTAACCTCTCCTGTTCCCAGGCATTTGGTCCACCTTCTCCTTAACCTTAACAAATATTCAGTGACCCCTTCCCCTTTTTTTCCCTACCTCCCTCCCTTCCCCCATTCCTTCTTAATCTCAGTCATGTGTATTACCACTACATACTTGAAAAAGCTGTAACAACCAAAATGTCATGCTAATATAGGCCCTGTCCTCACATGGTATTTATTTCAATAAAGTTTCTAATGTTATCCTCTCTCTTACAAAGGATTACAAAGGTGGAGCATGCCGACAGGAGACCTTTTGGTCCATATCTAGGTCGGATGCAAAAAAAAAATCTTACATACATATACCAAGGCTTTTTCTCCCTTACAAGGGAGGTAGCCAAAAAGGAAAGGCATAAAATCATTCCCACCCATTTCATCCCTGAATACATTCCACACCCCTCCACCCTCCCTCCCATCTTAGCACCTCCTGGATGACGGGTCATCCCTGCACCTTGTCCACTGCCCTGGGTCAGAAGCAGTGTTACCAGACACAGCACATCCACAGCAAGGGCGCTTCATTAAATCAGCGACCCCCCCATGCATAAAAGGAGAAGACGGGGAGAAATCCCTTCGGGCTGTGTCAAATTTTGCTCACACATACTACCTCACCCCCCATCCCCCCACCCATTCCACCTCATGCATCACAACATCATCCATATACAACCATTCTCCATTCACCTCTGTCTTCTGTCCTCTCCCATCCTTCCTCAACAGACAATCCCCTCTTCCCCAAAGCCCCCTTCACCCCATCTATCCATCTCATCCTAGGATGTCCCCTCATGTTCACTCCCTCCACATCTGCCTTCCATACCTCTTTTACTAGTCTTTCTTCACTCATTCTTTCCATGTGTCCAAACCATCCTAATACTCGTTCATCAACCCTATCTCCCAACTCCCTTTCCACCCCCGTTCTCCTCACCTCCTCATTTCTCACTCTATCTAGCCTAGTAACCCCCATCATACTTCTCAGACACCTCATCTCAAACACATTCAAACTCCTTCTCTCTTCCTCTCTTATGTTCCGTGTTTCTGCTCCATACAGTGCTGTTGGCACAATCACTCCTTCATACAGTCTCCTCTTAGCATCCATTCCCAAATGTCTATTCCTCATTACACTCTTCAATCCACCAAGGCATTTACTCGCTTCTCTCAATCTACATTCTACCTCCACCTTTTCCTGCCACACTTGCAACCAAGTATCTAAAACTATCCACTTCCTCCAGTCACTCTCCCTTAACCACTTCAATACGGGACTTAAATCTCGCGGGCAGCAGCCAATGCCAGCCGTACGACGTAACGAAATAATATTCGCATCATAAAATATAGTCGCCGCTTATATCGATCGTTCTCTCTTTCACCCGCGAATTTTGAAAACCACAGAGAATGGGATTAAGGGCGCATTTGGGAGAATGTAAAAACACAGGGGCGACTACAATAAATATAATCAAGACGCCGATATGGCAGCGTCGCGAATCCACTTGCTCCTCATGACGCCTACGTGTGCGGCACCGTATGGAAGGGGTTAATGCTCACTTCCAGTCTACTGCCACTTTCACCCCTTGTACATCTCATCACCTTACTTTTACCCACATTTATCTTTAGCTTTCTTCTATCACATACTCTCCCAAACTCTGTCACCAACTTCCTCAGTCCCTCCTCCGATCCTGCCACAAGCACAGTGTCGTCAGCAAACAACAGCTGGCTCACCTCCCACTTTTCTCCATTTTCCTTAACCATCTCCAATCCCTTGCCCACTACCCTTGCATTTACCTCTCGCACTACCCCATCCATGTATAAGTTGAACAGCCAGGGCGACATAACACATCCTTGACGAAGTCCCACCTTTACTTCAAACCACTCACTCTCTCCATTTCTAATCCTGACACAAGCTCTACTACTCTCATAAAAACTCTTGACAGCTCCTAGAAGCTTTCCTCCTATCCCATATATCTGCAGTACCTCCCACAGTGCCTTTCTGTCTACCCTATCGTAAGCCATTTCCAGATCCATAAAAGCCAAAAAAACATCCTTCCCTTTTCCTATAGCTTTCTCACATATTTGTCTTACCACAAAGATCTGATCTACACAACCTCTACCCGTTCTAAATCCACACTGTTCCTCACCAATTACTCCCTCTGTTCCTCTCCTAATCCTCTCAATCAAGATCCTCCCATAAGCCTTCCCAATTACACTTAACAAGCTAATCCCTCTGAAACTACTACATTCACACTTGTCCCCTTTTCCCTTGTAAAGTGGAACTATACAGGCACTCCACCAGTCCTCCGGCACTCTACCCTCTCTCCAGCAAACATTAAATAACCTCACCAGCCAGTCCACAATCATTGTACCTCCTGTTTTTAGACATTCTGCATGGCATCCATCCAGACCAGGTGCCTTACCTGCTTTCATCATCTTAACAACTGCCTTCACTTCATCCCCCCTCTCCGTTCCCCCATGCATAAAAGGAGAAGATGGGGAGAAATCCCTTCAGGCTGCGTCAACTTTTGCTCACACATACTAGCTCAACCCCCATCCCCCCGCCCATTCCACCTCATGCATCACAACATCATCCATATACAACCATTCTCCATTCACCCGTTTTCTGACCTCTCCCGTCCTTCCTCAACAGACATTCCCCTCTTCCCCAAAGACCCCTTCACCCCATCCATCCATCTCATCCTAGGACATCCCCTCATGTTCACTCCCTCCACATCTGCCTTCCATACCTCTTTTACTAGTCTTTCTTCACTCATTCTTTCCATGTGTCCAAACCATCCTAATACTCTTTCATTAACCCTATCTCCCAACTCCCTTTCCACCCCCGTTCTCCTCACCTCCTCATTTCTCACTCTATCTAGCCTAGTAACCCCCATCATACTTCTCAGACACCTCATCTCAAACACATTCAAGCTCCTTCTCACTTCTTCTCTTATAATCCATGTTTCTGCCCCATACAGTGCTGTTGGCACAATTACTCCTTCATACAGTCTCCTCTTAGCATCCATTCCCAAATGTCTATTCCTCATTACACTCTTCAATCCACCAAGCCATTTACTCGCTTCTCTCACTCTACATTCTACCTCCACCTTCACTCCACCTTTTCCTGCCACATTTGCACCCAAGTATCTAAAACTATCCACTTCCTCCAGTCGCTCTCCCTTAATGCTCACTTCCAGATTACTGCCACTTTCACCCCTTGTGCATCTCATCACCTTACTTTTACCCACATGTATCTTTAGCTTTCTTCTATCACATACTCTCCCAAACTCTGTCACCAACTTCCTCAATCCCTCCTCCAATCCTGCCACAAGCACAGTGTCGTCAGCAAACAACAGCTGGCTCACCTCCCACTTTCCTCCATTTTCTTTAACCATCTCCAATCCCTGACCCACTACCCTTGCATTTACCTCTCGCACTACCCCATCCATGTATAAGTTGAACAGCCAGGGCGACATAATGCATCCTTGACGAAGTCCCACCTTTACTTCAAACCACTCACTCTCTCCATTTCTAATCCTGACACAAGCTCTACTACTCTCATAAAAACTCTTGACAGCTCCTAGAAGCTTTCCTCCTATCCCATATATCTGCAGTACCTCCCACAGTGCCTTTCTGTCTACCCTATCGTAAGCCATTTCCAGATCTATAAAAGCCCAAAAAACATCCTTCCCCTTTCCTATAGCTTTCTCACATATTTGTCTTACCACAAAGATCTGATCTACACAACCTCTACCCGTCCTAAATCCACACTGTTCCTCACCAATTACTCCCTCTGTTCCTCTCCTAATCCTCTCAATCAATATCCTCCCAACTACACTTAACAAGCTAATCCCTCTGAAACTACTACATTCACACTTGTCCCCTTTTCCCTTGTAAAGTGGAACTATACAGGCACTCCTCCAGCACTCTACCCTCTCTCCAGCAAACATTAAATAACCTCACCAACCAGTCCACCATCACTGTACCTCCTGTTTTTAGACATTCTGCATGACACCCATCCAGACCAGGTGCCTTACCTGCTTTCATCATCATAACAACTGCATTCACTTCATCCTTCCTTATTTCTCCTCCATTTTCCACACTCATCACTGTCATTTTCTTAACATTTCCCACTGCAACTATCTTTCCCTCCCTATCCTCCTTCACATTTAGCAACTCCCTAAAATATTCTGCCCATCTTCCCCTTACTGCCTTCTCTTCCATTATCATCTCTCCATCTGCACCTTTTACCTTTTCTTCTCTACTTGATTTGCCTCCTCTTCCTCTCTTAATTTCTTTCCAAAACATCTTTTTATTACTTTCAAAATTTTCTGTCATAATCTTACCCCACTTCACATCTGCTCTCCTCTTTGCCTCCTTTACCTTTTGCTTTACTTCTCTTTTCTTTATACCTCTCATATGACTCCCTCGTCCTATTTTGTAACCAATCTGTGAAAGCTCGCTTCTTCTCTTCTACAACCTTCTTTGTTTCCTCATCCCACCATTCACTACCCTTCCTTCTATTTCCTCCTGTCCTTCTTGTTCCACACACCATCCTTGCACACTTTGTGACTCCCTCCTTGAACCATCCCCATTCCTCCTCCACACCTAGCTCTACTCTATGCTTCACTCCTTCCCACTCCTCCTTCAGCTTCTTGTACTCCTTCTCCTTTTCCTTTTGATTTAGAGTTCATTCTAAGCACCTCCCTAGCTTTTGTCCCTTTCCTCTTTCTCCATCTATCATCTAATAATAAATTAATAAATAAAAACTATAATAATGTAAATAAATAAAATACATAAATAAATGCATAGGTATAGTTACATAATAAACAAACAGGTAAATAGTAAATAATAATGAATTGACATATACCGGTAACTAATAATAAATGAAAATCAAAACAGACAAATGATAGCAAAAAAACAAATAATATGAAATAAATTATAATCATTACAGCATCTTGCTTAGGTGTTTATCTAAATGATTCTTAAAGCTTCGAACTGAACTACATTGCACTACCTGTGCAGGAAGTTTATTCCATTCATTAACTACATGGTTGGCAAAGTTGTTTCTACCTACTTCCAAATTGATTCTATTTCCGGACAGTTTGAGACCATTGTTTCTTGTCTGATTCTCATTCAATGTGAAAATTTTGTCACTTTTGATGTCAATTCCCTTTAGAATTTTAAAGACCTGTATCAAGTCACCTCTGAGTCTACGCTTTTTTAGGGAAAACAGATTCATATGTTTTAGTTGATTTTTGTATGATTTATTTTTGATATTTGGAATCAGTTTGTGGCTCACCATTGTACTTTTTCCAGTCTGTCAATATCTTTAATGAGATTTGGTGACCATACAGAAACAGCATATTCCAAATGTGGACGAACTAACGATTTATATAGCTTGTTAATGAGTGATGAACTTTTGAAATCAAAAGATCGCACAATCAGTCCTAGAATTTTATTTGCTTTCTCAGAGGCTGAAATACACTGCTTGGATGATTTGAGATCTTTACTGATAATTACGCTGAGATCTTTTTCACTATCCACTTTTGTTAATGAATTTCCAAATAACTTGTAATCGTACTTACTGTTATTTTTACCTATGTGCATTACCTTGCATTTACTTGTGTTAAATTTCATTAGCCACTTTTCAGACCATTGCTGTAATTTATCTAAATCTTCTTGAATATCTAATTGATTTAAGTGATCATTTGCCATTCCACACAGTTTTGTATCATCAGCTTCCTTGTTGTATTTTTTACCACAGAAGGAGCAAGTCCCAGCAGATTATACTAATTCCTCTGGACCAAAGTACCAGTGATGATTCTTTGGGCAAGGATGACAAGAAAAACCTCAATTTGTGCCCATCTTACATGACCCAAATTTCCCAGGCACCAGCGATGAGCCTCCTCCTAAGAGGAGGTGTGCTGTGCCACTATTTGAGGACAACCAAGAGGAAGAAGAGGAGGATGACAACCAAGAGGAGGTAGAGGAAGAAGAGGAGGAGGCAGAGGAGGAGGAGGCCAACAGCAAGGGCACAGCCTAGACCAAATGCAGGAAAAAAAAAGTGTCCTTCAACTGAGGCTCACAACCTGGAAGGAGGAGGACATAAGGAATCAATCCTCCCCTGCCCACTTACAACCACCAGCCACCTAGATATGTAGAGACCCCCAGAAGTACTTCCATGGGTTCTTTACCCTCCAGTTCATCAAGCACATAACCTATCAAACAACCCTCTATGCCACTCAAAAAGATGTTGCCACAACCTTCTCTTCTAGGGTATTCTGCATGTTGTTATGGCAAAGTAGTATGCAGGAGTGCCCCCATGGACCAAAGCCATACATAATTTTGTCTGTGATAGAGGACAACTCTGCTCACTGAGAAATGACGAAACTTTTATTATACTGCTGCTTTCCCTCTGTTATGCTGTCCCCAAACCCCTTGTTGCTGTCCTGTACCATTTCTCTGAATTTCATTTCCTTGTTTTGCCTACCCTGTGGTGGGGGAAAAGAATGCTGCCACCAAGTATTCCCACTTGGATCATAAGAAGCGAGAAAAATGGGACAAGGATTGGGACCAGGCATCCTTCTCCTCGTAGCCACACAGGGGACATTGCTAAAAAAGTAAAGGCATAAGAGGATCTAGGAGTTTTCCAACCAGCACCCTAAGGTTTGGATCTTTTAATGTGCATGGATGTGGTACAGATGAGAGTAAAAGGGAAGAGATAGGTAGTATGTTTGTGAGAAGAAAGATGGATGTGTTGGCTTTGAGTGTAAGTTGAGAGGGAAGGGCGAGTGTGAGTTTGGGAGTGTAGTTGGGAGGTTCTCAGGAGTGAAGAGAGGGCAAGAGAGAGAAGGGGTGGCTATACTAGTAAGTGAAGAGATAGGTAAACATGTAGTGGAGTGGAAGGTTTCTTCAAGGTTAATGTGAAACTGGGAAAGGAGGTGTGGGTTTTTGCAAGTACATATGGGCCTCGTAGTGAGAAGAGTGTAGAAGGGAGGCTTTTTGGATAGATTTAAAAAAGTGCATTGAGGAATTAGGGAGGAATGTCAATGTAGTACTGGGAGACCTTAATGCTAGGGTAGGAAATGAACCAACTGACAGAGTGGTTGGGAAATGTGGAGTCCCAGGAAATAATCATTGTGGAGAGTTGATGGTGATGTGTCTAGAGAGTTGATGATAGCAAATACAATGTTTCGGAAGAAAGTCAAACATAAGTACTGTACACATTTTTCATGAAAGTGGCAGTTGCCGACAAGACTGACGAGTTAAACACCATATGAAGACGGAGCCTTTATTTGTACGACGTTTCGCTTATTACAGCTTTTTCAAGTACTTGAAAAAGCTGTAATAAGCAAAACATCGTACAAATAAAGGCTCCGTCCTCATATGGTGTTTAACTCGTCAGTAAGTACACATGGGAGAGGGTGGTGGATGGAAGGGTGGTAGATAGAGCACTGATGGACTATGTAGTGGTAGATAGGAGTATAATAGGAAGAGTTGAGGATGTACATGTTCTAAGAGGAGAGTGTGGGGGAATATCAGATCACTTTTTGGTGGAAGGTAAGTTTAGAGTGGAGGATAGATGGAGAAAGAGGAAAAGGACAAAAGAGTGAACTCTTTAAATGAGAAGGAAATGGAGGAGGAGTAAAGAAGAAGATGTGAGAGGAGTGGGAGGGAGTGAAGGATAGAGTAGAACTTGGAGTAGAGTAGGAATGGGGATGGTTCAAGGAGGGAGTCACAAAATGTGCAAAGATGGTGTGTGGAACAAGAAGGACAGGAGGAAATAGAAGGAAGGGTAGTGAGTGGTGGAATGATCAAACAAAGAAGGTTGTAGAAGAGAAGAAGCGAGCTTTCACAGATTGGTTACAAAATAGGACTAAGGAGTAATATGAGAGGTATAAAGAAAAGAGAAGAGAAGTAAAGCACAAGGTAAAGGAGGCAAAGAGGAGAGCAGATGTAAAGAGGGGTAAGAGTATGACAGAAAATTTTGAAAGTAATAAAAAGATGTTTTGGAAAGTAATTATGAGAGGAAGAGGAGGTGAATCAAGTAGAGAAGAAAAGGTAAAAGTGCAAATGGTGAGATGATAATGGAAGAGAAGGCAGTAAGAGGAAGATGGAAAGAGTATTTTAGGGAGTTGCTACATGTGAAGGAGGATAGGGAGGGAAAGATAGTTGCAGTGGGAAGCGCTAAGAAAATGACTATGATGAGTGAGGAAAATGGAAGAGAAATAAGGATGAAGTGAATGCAGTTGTTATGATGATGAGAGCAGGTTAGGCACCTGGTCTGGATGGATGCCAAGCAGAATGTTTAAAGAAACGAGGTACAGTGATGGTGGCCTGGCTGCTAAGGTTATTTAATGTTTGTTGGAGAGAGGGTAAAGTGCTGGAGGACTGGAGGAGTGCCTGTATCCCATCTACAAGGGAAAGGGGGACAAGTGTGAGTGTAGTAGTTTCAAAGGGATTAGCTTGTTAAGTGTAGTTGGGAAGGCTTATGGGAGGATATTGATTGAGAGGATTAGGAGAAGAACAGAGGGAGTAATTGATGAGGAACAGTGTGGTTTTAGGACAGGTAGGGGTTGTGTAGATCAGATTTTTGTGGTAAGACAGATATGTGAGAAAGCTACAGGAAAAGTTAAGGATGTTTTTTGGGCTTTTATGGATCTGGAAAAAGGCTTATGACAAGGTAGACAGGAAGGCACTGTGGGAGGTTTTGCAGATATAAGGGATAGGAGGAAAGCTTTTAGGAGCAGTCAAGAGTATTTACAAGAGTAGTAGAGCATGTGTCAGGATTAGAAATAGAGTGGTTCAAGGTAAAGGTGAGACTTTGTCAGGGATGTGTTATGTCACCCTGGCTGTTCAATCTTTACATGGATGGGGTGGTGGAAGAGGTAAATGCAAGGGTGGTGGGTCAGGGACTGGAGATGGTTAAAGAAAATGGAGAAATGTGGGAGGTGAGCCAGCTGTTGTTTGTGGATGACACTGTGCTTGTAGCAGGATCAGAGGAGGGATTGAGGAAGTTGGTGACAGAGTTTGGGAGAGTGTGTGAAAGAAGAAAGTTGAAGATAAATGTGGGTAAAAGTAAGGTGATGAGATGTACAAGGGGTGAAAGTGGCAGCAGACTGGAAGTGAGAATTAAGGGAGAGCGACTGGAGGAAGTGGATAGTTTTAGATACTTGGGTGCAAATGTGGCAGGAAAGGGAGGAGTGGAGGCGAGGTAGAATGTAGACTGAAAGAAGCGAGTAAATGCCTTGGTGGATTAAAAAGTGTAATGAGAAATATATATTTGGGAATGGATGCTAAGAGGAGATTATATGAAGGAGTGATTGTGGCAACAGCATGGAACATTTATGTAAGGAGAGTGAGCACCTTGTCACGGGATGTTGGTTGTTAGGTATGTTGAAGAGGCTGTCTGGTGGGGTGGTGGCTCGAGTATTATGTACACTGTAGGGTGGCACTGAAAAAATTATTTTCGATTTTTCTTGCTGCCTTTAACCAAGTTGTTTGTATAGTTGAAAAAATATTTCTTGCAAAATTTGAGTGAAATCGGTTAATATTTAGAACTGCCGCATCGATGTTGAAGTTTCGAGAATTGGTTATAAGTAAAGAAAAAGAGAAAACATCGGATAGAAAATTTGAACTAACTGAAACGGTCAATTTTTCTTCAAAAACAGAACAAATACAGAACAAAAAACAGAAGAAAGTCTCATCATTGATCAATCAGCACTTCACTTGGAGGGATTTTCCTTCCGATGTTGCTCAACTACTTGAAGGATGAACTGATGCTGAGACTCATCTCTGGTCAACTGCAAATTGAAATCCTGCATCAAAGCGACACCTCTCTCGGCACGATCATTGATGACTCCAAGAGCTTTGGCACGTCGTTGACCAAGAAGGTATTGCGTATCATTTTTCCAGTCTTCCACCGGGAGTTCCAGGAACTTTCGACCACATCCAAGTCGATCGAGAAGAAGGGAACTCGCAGGCGTTGCAAAGTCTGAGAGCCTCTTGGACGTTGCTCCAGAAGGGTTCAACTTGATTCCTTTAGGGGGTTGCTTTCCTCCTCCGCACCAACTTCCTTCATGGCTTTCGCAAGTTCTTCAAGAACCGTCTCTGGCGTTTCAAAATCAAAGAGAGCCAGGCCCACAAGGTGCTCGCTGAGGTACCAAAGGTGCCTTCCAAAGGTTCCAACAACGGCTTTTGAAAGCCCTTTGTCAACATCCTCATACTTCACGAGAGACTGGTAAAATCGAAGGTCTCTTGCTGGAGCTGCCGTAGCCTCTACAGCCGAGTACCATGCTGGCACATACAGAAACAGCACGAAGTTGATGAATCTTTTTAGTCCTTTTCTTTCTGAACTAGTGAGCTGGAACTGGTCCCTCAGAACCCAAATCTTCATTCCGTAGATCAGCGTCGCCATCCATCTGGCTCGGTGTAACGCTCCAGGGCGACGAAGATGTACCCCTCGAGGAGGCAAGCCTCCCAAAGTGATGATAGAGAGTTCCAGCAGTTCCTTGTAGTCATCACGCGGTTGACTTTTGGTGAGATGTCGACCAAAGAGCTCCAGAAATACCTTTCGCTTTTCGAGAAGAGGGGCAACAATCTCCTCGTCGAGAAGAGGGCGAACGTCTTCTGATGTCGTTGCCAGGAACATCCATTGGTTCTTGAATCTTGAGAATAGAACTATCTCAGGTCCCGTCGACGGTCCCATACATTCTGTGAAGGCTTTCATTGCAACGAGTTCATGCATGTGATGTCGGCACGCAAGATTGAGAAGCTGTCGTCCAAGCGCTTGCTCTAGAAGGATGCACGTTCCTCCAATGATCCCCGTGTTCGAAGCCGTGGTATCGAAGCCGAGCCCAATTACACGGTCTTCAAGGCCCCAGTCCTGTAAAGCTTCCATCACAGCGTCAGCCTGGGCTTTTCCGGTTCCAGACGGGAGCATAGGTACACCAAGAAGCTTGTCCACTCCATCTCCCGAGACCAAGATGGCTAAGCGATCCACAACTCCGCCAGTGACATGTGGAACGATTTTTCCGTCCCAGTGGACAATCAGTGGAGTGTCTGGAGAGAAGTTCTTTTTTATCTCTTCTGCCAACAAAGCTCGATGGGACCTTCGGGATCGACGGATAGACTCTCGATTCAGTGCGAGTGTTGCTTTATCATGTCCCAGACTGGAGACAGTTGCTTCTACCAGATGAACAGCACCCCGATTGCTTGTTTTCGTCCGGTCGAGGGCTGCCACCAGTTCTGGGCTCATATACGAAGTTGAAGGACGAGGACCTGTTCGCCGTTGTTTTGGAGTAGACATTCCACCTTTGCTGTCTTCGTCGGGGCTTGTCGACGTCGAGGAAGAGGATGATGCTAGTTCGACCGTTGCATCCCGTTTCTCTGCTTGGTGTTTTTCCACTTCCTGCCTTTGGAGATCCTCCTTTTGTCGCGTCGCCTTTCTCTTCTCTGCATTCGCGAGGTTCTTGTCGACACCAAGCATGGATCCTTGTCTTCCTGGCTCTCGTTGGGCGATGAGGAACTCCTTGTCCTCGGTTATAGTGATCACCTAAGAACAAATAAAACTAGTGTTAACATAGATAAATCTGCTGAACGGACGTCGAACATCTTGCAAAAACGTGACCTCAGAAACTGACCTCAAGCGTATCCGCAGAAGCAATGTCGATTAAGTTGTTCAGTTTCTCCGAGAACTCTTGCTCCTTCTTCTCCTGCGTTGGTCCCTTTCTCTTTGCTGACTTCTGAATTACCCTCCATTCCTCTTTGAGTGCGAGAACTTTCCTCGTAGCACTCTTAGCTGTAATCGTGGGAATCCGGGCACGATTCCAGAATTCTTGTACACGAAAAATCACAGCTTGTGCCGAACTAAGGTCTGCTTTCTTCAGCGTCTTGTGGTGGTACATAAAATGACGCAGAATATCGCCATTTGATGGAAGTTTGGAGCCGAGAATTTCTTCTATCGGACTGCCAATCAGAGGCAACACACTTTCGCTTCGTTTTTTAGCCATGTCAACTTGTGAAAAAACGATGGAGATGGATGGATTATTACAGTTGATTACTGAATGTAAATAACATTTATTAAGGCATGGCCTTTTGGTGGTACCGGTATTAAAATCCCGAAAGCAGAAATAAAGGATGAAAGGAGGGAAGAGACTCAAACGGAACACTAGTCGTGCAAACATGACCGATGTGGCAGTTCTTAATATGCACCGATTAAGCTGAAAATTTACGTAACTTATTTTCGTATGAATACCTATGATCCCACAAAGGGCCGTATGAAAATTCCAACTTTTAAAAATTACCCCCATGTTCAGTGCCACCCTAATGTACAGGTCAAGGAGTTATCTATTATTTTGTCCTATTTGGTTGGCTGCTTATTTGTTAAATCAAACTGAGTGATGTGCATTCAGATCAGTTGAGTACATGGAGTTGATGGACAAAGCCTCATGGGGTTGATGTTGTGGGTATATGTTTATGATGTATGTTGTTATACAACCTTCTCTATGTATTAAAACATGTGGTGTGTGTGGTATGAATGTGCATAAGTTTAATACCCACAGCATGGGGCAAATTTCACCCAGAGAACAACACAGGCTACAATCACCCAAGGCATGTAGGGCCGCATCAGTGCCTGGTGTAAGAGGGAAGTGAAGGAGAAAAGATAGAGGGTATTACTACAATTATAAGAGTCAATACATAAGCTAGAAAAAAGGAATAGATAAGGAATAGTAGCGAGTGATAAATACTTAAAGGTATTATCACTGGCCAGTATCTCAACAATGTAGATTGTAGACCATAATTAAGGTGAATAATAGTTATTTCCATTAAACAAAAAGATACCTAGGCTTTAGCAGACCGGTGCAATGGAGACGAATAGTACAAGTGGAGAATCAACCAAGATATTCAAGCATTCAGTGGAAATAGGGATGTTGTTGCCTGGTTGAAAAAGGCCGAGTTGGTGGCTAATTTGACTGACATTGGTAATGTGGCTTACTTCATAGTTCTTAATCTAGGAGATGGATTGGCAATATACCTCGAGATGAGTGCTGCAGATCAGAAAGATGCAATGAAGATACAGGAAAGGTCGAATGAGGCCTTCATGCAGGGTATGTTTGACATGAATAGTCTACTATCTAATATACGATGGGCAGGTAAGCATGTTGACCTGTTCATCAATGAAATAAGAAAGTTAGCCATATTGGCTGGGTGGACAGGAGAAAGCTTGGAACAAACAATGAAACTGGCATTTGTGAACCATTTTCCAGATCATATATCCACAGTTGCAATAAACATCAAATGTAAGGTCCACTAGCGTGGACATCTTGGTAGCCCTTGCTAGAATTCTGAAGACTTTAGGTAAAAATAGGCAATTGGCTGTGCTTACAAATGAACAGTCATTGGCCCTCCAAACAGATCAATGAACATTGGCATACCATTACCATAAGGTACTGAGCAGGAGAAAGGGAGAACCAAAGTCAAAGGCATAAATCCACTCCCACCCATTTCATCCCCACACACTCCACTCTCATTCACCACCCCTCCCTCTTTTCTTGGCTCCTGGATGATGGGTCATCCCTGCATCTTTCTCACTGCCCTAGGTCAGAAGCAATGTAGTAAGTGCACATCCAATGCAAGGCTGCTTCATTTAATTGGTGACCCCCCACTCTCTGTCCCCTCATGCAGAAAAAGAGAAGATGGGGAGAAATCCCTTCGGGCTGCATCAAAATATTGTTCACACATACTCCCTCACCCACCCACCCATCCCCCACTCACTCCCTTCTATGCATCATAGCATTATGTATTCACAATCATTCTCCATTCACCCCTATCTTCTATCTTCTCCCTTCCTTCCTCAACATTCCCCTTTCCCAATGCCCATTTTACCCCATCTCGTCCTTGGTCGCCCCATCATGTTCACTCCTTCCACCTCTGCCTTCCACACCTCTTTTACTAATCTTTCTTCACTCATTCTTTCTATGTATCCAAACCATCCCAATACTCTTTCATCAATACTATCTCCCAACTTCCTTTCCACCCCAGTTCTCCTCCTCATTTCTCACTTAATCCAGTCTAGTAACCATTACCATACTTCAGGCATTTAGTCTCAAAAACATTTAAACTCTTCCTCTATTATGTTCCATGTTTCTGCCCCATACAGTGCTGTCCCCACACTCCTTCATACAATCTCCTCTTAGCATCCCTTCTCAAATGTCTATTTCTCATTACACTTTTAAATCCCTGAAGGCATTTACTTGCTTCTCTCAATCTACATTCTACCTCCACCTCCACTCCCTTTCCCACTACATTTGCACCCAAGTATCTAAAGCTATCCACTTCCTCCAGTCTCTCTCCCTTAATACTCCCATTTTGCTGCCAAGCTCTCCTCTTGTACATTTCATCACCTTACTTTTTACCCACATTTATCTTCAACTTTCTTCTTTTGCACACCATCCCAAACTCTGCCACTAACTTCTTAATCCCTCCTCTGATCCCGCTACAATTGTAGTGTCATCAGCAGACAACAACTGGCTATCTCCCCTTTTTCTCCATTTTCTTTAACCCCTTCCATACGGTGACACCTACATAGGTTGATTGATTTTATGAGTTTTTGGCTGACGGCCAGATACTGGGACCAAAATGATCATTCAGCGCCAGACACCTACATAGGCGTCATGAGGAGGAAGTGGGTACGCGAGGATGCCGACATCGGCGTCTTGATTATACAGGTAAACGTCGACTTACGATGGCCGCGACTTACGATTGTTCGACTTTACGATGACGACGACGACGACGACGATATGATAATTTAACCCCTTCCATACGGTGCCGCACATGTAGGCGTCATGAGGAGCAAGTGGATTCGCGACGCTGCCATATCGGCGTCTTGATTATATTTATTGTAGTCGCCCCTGTGTTTTTACATTCTCTCAAATGTGCCCTAAATCCCATTCTCTGTGGTTTTCAAAATTCGCGGGTGAAAGAGAGAACGATCGATATAAGCGGTGACTATATTTTATGATGCGAGTATTATTACGTCACGTCGTACGGCTGGCATTGGCTGCTGCCCGCGAGATTTAAGTGCCGTACTGAAAATACATATTATAGTGTTTCAATATGGTAAAAAGGATAAAGATAATTAAATAAACTACTGTACATGTTTAATAAGCTATATTCAGTATCTCTGGTGGTTAATATACAGGTAGGCTAGGTACAGTGACCACGGAACAGAGTGGGGATCGACTTACGATGAGATCGTCTTACGATGGCTCTATCGAAACCTAATGCCATCGTAAGTCGACGTTTACCTGTATTTATTTTGTAGTTGTAGCTGAGTGACCCTCCATACTCTGTAAACTGGCTTCATCATATTTTCTATGGTTATCAAAATTCATGGGTGAATGAGAAAATGATTAATGCAGCAGTGACTTTATTTCTTATAATGCGAGTATTATGACGTAATATCGCATGTCTGGCAGCTAATGCTGCCCGCGAGATTTTGGCCCGTATTGAAGGGGTTAACCATCTCCAATCTCTTGCCCATTACCCTTATGTTTACCTCTAGCACCACTCCATGTATTTATAAATTGAACAGCCAAGGCAACATAACACACCCCTGATGAAGTCCCACATTTACCTCAAACCACTCACTCTCTCCATTTCTATTTCTTACACCATCTTGTGTATCCTGATATCCCATTTGCCAGAAAACCAGTGCTTCATGGCCCAGAAATTCCTGTACCAAGTGTACCAAAGGGCACAGATATTGTTGAAGACAGTAATACCCAGCTTGAAGGTGGACACCTCTGCATTGTATCAATCTCCAATCCCTGATGAGATCCAACCAAAGCCTTTAAGTCAAGCACAGCTGAATGACTTAACAAGGGTTTTTGGGTTATCAAAAGAGTCTGCCCAGCTACTTGGATCACACCCTGACAAAAGCAATTTACTTGCATCAGGCACTAAACATTTCTGGCATCACAAGAGAAGTTTAAAAAAAAATTCTCACTTCATGACAACTCTTCATTAGTATGTTGCAGTGATATTGGAGGACTAGTTGAACCCTTGGGTTTAATTTATAGTCCAGTGGAATGGAGACTTCATTAACTCATTCAGTCAAAGTTTGAAAGTTGTTCTTTTAAACATTGGCAATAAGATTGCATCTGTTCCTGTTATACATTCAGTTCAATTAACAGAGTTATGAGAATATAAAAATCTTAGTGCTCTGAAGTATGGTCACCATAATTGGAAGATTTGTGGATACTTAAAGGTAAAAAGACTCATTTTATTTGTTTTCACAGTGTAATTTGATCTTGCATATTTCAATTATCTCCTTTATCTCATATTTCATGATATTTACATAATTTCTTTTCAGGTTATGTCCCTAATATTAGGAATACAAGGAGGTTACACTAAATACCTATGTTTTCTCTGTCTGTGGGTTAGCCGAGCAGATGACAAACACTACGAACTAGTGAATGGCCATCTAGAGAAACACTCCACCTGACTCACACTAGTCAACCCTCGCCAATTTTCTATGTCACTTCTTCATATAAACTTGGATTGATGAAGAATTTTGTCAAGGCCATCAATAAAGGAAGTCCAGCATTTGCTTTCATAAGGCATACATTTCCAGAAGTCAGTAATGCAAAACTGAATGTAGGTATTTTTGATGGCCCTCAGATTAGAAGCATAATGAAGAATGAACAGTTCAATAGAATAATGAGTGAAACAGGGGAATGCATGACAAGCCTTCAAATCAGTTGTGAACAATTTCCTTGGAAACAAAAGAAGTTCAGCATACATGTTCAATGTTCAAGAACTGATGCAGTTTTAAGGCTCTGGGAGCATATATGTCAGTAAATATGCATTTTCTATGATTGCATCTGGATTATTTTCCTGATAACTATGGGGACTACAGCAAAAAACAAGGTGAAAGGTTCCACCAAGCCTTTCGCACTACGAAAGAAAGGTATCAGGGATGATGGGTGAAAAACATGTTAGCAGATTACTATTGGTGTCTGAAACATGACTTGCCTGGTGAAAAACACATGAGAAAATCACCAAAAAATCCATTCTTCCATTATTGATACATTTGCAAATTTTCAATATTGATAAAAGCAATATTATAACATTCAGTAATTATTAATCTTATCTTACAACTTTGATACTAAGTAAAAAAGAGGCAATAGCTAAAATGCACTCTCATCCTGCCTAGCTGATCTTCCCTACTCTTCTGGGTTATTATCTATTTAGTGAGTAAACATTAACAAGACTGGAAAAGGGGAATGTCTGTTGAGGAAGGATGAGAGAGGACAGAAGATAAGGGCACATGGAGAATGGTTGTGTATGGATGATGCTGTGATACATGATGGGGTGTGGGTGAGGGAGTATGTATGAGAAATAAATTGACACAGCCCAAAGGGATTTCTCCCCATCTTCTCTTTTTCTGCATGAGGGGATGGAGGGGGGGGGGTGCCACTTTAATGAAGCGGCCTTGCTGTGGATGTGCTGTGTCTTGTGACACTGCTTCCGACCCAGGGCAGTGGACAAGATGTAAGGATGACCCGTCATCCAGGAGGTGCCAAGATAAGAGGAAGGGAAGAGAGTAGAGGAGAGTGGAGTATGTAGGGGATGGAATGGGTGGGAGTGGTTTTTAGGTCTGTTTTCTGGATACCTCCTGTGTAAGGGGGAAAAAGCCTTTGGTAATATGTATGTTATCTAGCCTTCCCATACTAGGTAATACAAAACTGATATAATAAGCACAATATGTAATTGCTGTGCATTTTCAGACAAGGAGTCTATGTGTACTCTAGATTAAGCTGTCTGGGTGGGTGAGAGTGGAGATAATTCCTAATGAAGATAGCTCATACCTGGCCTGATTTTGTTTCTCCTGCTGCGTTTATTACCCAGTCCCATTCTGTATCTCCAAAAGAAGACTCACAGGAACCTGAATAAAAAGGAAAATTGATGTTAAAATGTATCCAAATTTTAGACTTAATATATATAATGGGCATGACGATTTCATTTTATGCTAGAGTAGGAGAATGGAACCAGAAAAATGTATACTGAAAATTGCTGCTACCCACCAAAGAGAAATGAAAATGAATACTGTTAGGAAGTTGTCCTCACTTCTAATCGTCACTTCTTCTCTAGCCCATCCCACGACTTTTGACCCAGGAGGCTGCCAAGGGAATGCTCATGGGCCTAGCCATGTGAATCATATGATGCCACTTGGCCATGTGACTCGACCAAGGCTTCCTTGAGGCCCACAGGTGGGACAAAGCGTCCTTGAGGAACTCGTGTGCAGTCCCAGCAATGACTTAGCCAGACCCTTGCTTGACCATGCAATGATGAACAATCAACTCTTTGAGGAACTCACATGCAGTACCAGCCCCCATATCTTGCTTTTGTGAGTCAGCTGCATAAGAATGTTTTGTATCCAACTTCCCACACATCAACTTTGCCTTTACGCCAATTAACCACTTCAGTACAAGTCAAATTCTCGTGCACAGCATTGGCTGCCACATGTACGATACATCACACTACTCACATTATAAAATATAAAGTCACTGCTGTATTGCTTGTTCTCTTTAACCCCTTCCATACGGTGCCGCACACGTAGGCGTCATGAGGAGCAAGTGGATTCGCGACGCTGCCATATCGGCGTCTTGATTATATTTATTGTAGTCGCCCCTGTGTTTTTACATTCTCCCAAATGCGCCCTGAATCCCATTCTCTGTGGTTTTCAAAATTCGCGGGTGAAAGAGAGAACGATCGATATAAGCGGTGACTATATTTTATGATGCGAGTATTATTACGACACGTCATATGGCTGGCATTGGCTGCTGCCCGCGAGATTTAAGTCCCGTACCAAAGTGGTTAACTCTGAGTAATAATAAATGCAGAAAACATGGTCAAACTAGTTCACAGAATCTGGGGGTAACTCGTCTACAATTACAAAAAAATGTAAGCAATACGGAGACGTCTGCATCCTCATGTACTCACTCGCGCCTCATGATGCCTACATCGGTGTCATCGTACCAAAATGGTTGAGGGCACAGGTCATGACCTGCCTGAGTATATAAAGATAAGGTGAACACCGAAGACTCAGATTACCTCAGAGCATCACACAGTAAGCCTGGCTTGCTGCTCTGTTACTTTCTCCTCCTCCTCCCTCCCCCACAAGGAGACCAAGTTGGGACACAACTTGAAGTACAGTCATCACCTCCCTTGCTGTCTCTTCCCCTTTCCCTTTTCTCACACTAAAAGTGATGCCTAACATTTGCCACCCTATGTGGGTGCAAGATTACCAGCCTAATATTTGGCTGTCCAATGTTTGGGGCCCTGATCCCCAGCTCTGCCATCTGCCACCACTTAGTCTGTCATACTGGCTGTTGCTTGACTGCTGCCACTTGATCTGCCAGATCATCTACCACCACTTCCTGCTGCTCAATTGTTGCCAGCTTGCCTGCTGCTCGACTACCACCACTTGATCTGCCAGATCACCTGCCACTGCTGCTTGCCAGTACAACTGCCAGCTTCCCTACCAGGTCTGCCATCTACCAGCTAGCCTGCCCACCAGCTTAACTGGTGTCCCTGCCTGCTAGGTTGTCTGCCAACAGCCAGGTAATCTGCTGACTACTAGATTGACTCCCTCTTGCCTACCACAGATATGTCACTGCTCAACTGCTACCACTTGTCTGCCAGATCAACTGCTGTCACTTATTTGCCAGATCAACTGTCACCCCTTGTCTGCCAGATCACTTGCTGCCACTGCCTGCCAGTTCACATACCAGATCGACTGCCTACACTCTTGCCTACCACAGATATATTTGTGGCCTACTGCCACTAGATCATTTAGCAAACTAGAGCTGTGAGCATCCCCACCTTGACCCATCCACATGATCAACTAAGATCACAAGGTCCTGCACCTCAACTACTGTAAATCTAACAACTAGCAACCTCAACTGTCAAGTCCACAATGCCCTGGGTGGCCTAACACCCCACCCACTAACCACGACCATTCTCAAGTGTCTGTCTTTCCAGGGAGATATTGCAACCATACTACCAATGCCAACGTATGACATGATCCCAGGACTCGTTCCAGAAATCCCTTGAGCAGCTTCCTGAGATGCACTAACCTCTTTGATGTCACCCAAGACATACAGAACAACTCCAGTCCCAGAGGATTAGCCAAGCATTCTGAGGCTTGCTACCCTATGGCAAAAGAATGCCCACCTACTGCTACCCTTGCAGTTTGATGGCATCTCTACTCCCACCTTCAAGTTCTGGCCACGTCATAAAAATATCTCCCTAAATGATTTCTTGTCAAGGCTCAGCATGACTTCACTCCCAGTGTCAACTTCCGAGAGGTCATGTTAGGAAATTTCCCTCGCTTCTAGTCCCCACTCCTTGGACCTCACTTCTCCCATCCTCATCTCTTCTCTGGCCCATCCCATGACTTTTGACCCAGGAGGCTCCCATGGGAATCACTCATGGGCCCCACCACATGAATCATGTGATGCTTGGCCACATGACTCAACCAAAACTTCCTTAACCCCTTCCATACGGTGCCGCACACGTAGGCGTCATGAGGAGCAAGTGGATTCGTGACGCTGCCATATCGGCGTCTTGATTATATTTATTGTAGTCGCCCCTGTGTTTTTACATTCTCCCAAATGCGCCCTGAATCCCATTCTCTGTGGTTTTCAAAATTCGCGGGTGAAAGAGAGAACGATCGATATAAGCCGTGACTATATTTTATGATGCGATTATTATTACGACACGTCATACGGCTGGCATTGGCTGCTGCCCGCGAGATTTAAGTCCCGTACCGAAGTGGTTAAGGCCCACTGGTGGGACAAAGCCTCCTTAAGGCACTCATATGCAGTACCAGCATCAGTCCCACCAATGGCTCAACTAGGGCTTCACCTGACCATGTGATGATGAACATTGAACTCTTTGAGGAGCTCATGTGTAGTACCAGCCTCCCACACCCTCTGTCTTCATGAGTCAGCAGTGTAACATTTTGCATCCAACTTCCCATACATCGACTTTGCCCTTGCACCAATTAAGGGCATGGATCATGACCTGTCCATGCATATAAAGACCAGATGAATGCCGAAGATTCAGATCACCTCTGAGCAACACACAGTGAGCTGGCTCATTGTTTCCTTGCTTTCTCACCTCCCTCCCCTGCAAACAGACCAAGTTGGGACAATTTGAAATGTTCTGTCATCATCTTCCTCCCCATATCTCCCCCACTTTCTTGCACTTAGAGAGCAAGCTATCATTACTGGTACCCAACATTCATTTCTAAATACACAAATATTCTCTCCATCAGAGTTTGCCTTCAACCAGCCTAACAAATACTAACAACTATTTTTCTGAATATAAAGGTCAAAATAAAACTTACAAGAGCAGAAAAAGGGAGGAAATAATATACAACAAACAAGAGATGTCAACAGGAATATCTGGCAACTGAAAGGTTGCTCAAAGACCTTCCATCCATTTCACATAAAATAACGTTTTCCAAGAACACCTTTGAAATCTTCCAAACACTATTTTACACACAAACTTTGACATCTGTGGGAATGAGGGGACAGAACTCTAGAATATAAGATTTCTGCTAATATATAATCCCCAAGCCCCGTAGACCAGAATTTAGGGGGGCCATGGCCTGTTATTACAAATTGTACATTACTATATAATGTGGGCCAGGGATTGGAGATTGTTAAAGAAAAGAGAGAAAAATGGGAGATAAGTCAGTTCTTGTTTGCTGACGACACTGCGATTGTAGGAGGATCAGAGGAGGGATTAAGAAAGTTAGTGACAGAGTTTGAGAGGGTGTGCAAAAGAAGGAAGTTGAAAATAAACGTGGGTAAAAGTAAGGTGATGAGATGTACAAGAGGAGATGATGGCAGTAAATTGGAAGAGAATATTAAGGGAGAGAGACTGGAGAAAGTGGACAGCTTCAGATACTTGAGTGTGAATGTGGTAGGAAAGGGAGGATGGAGGTGGAGGTAGAATGTAGATTGAGAAAAGCAAGTAAATGCCTTGGGGGATTAAAAAGTTTAATGAGAAATAGACATTTGAGAATGGATGCTAAGAGGAAATTGTATGAAGGGTGACTGTGCTGACAGCACTGTATGGGACAGAAACATGTAACATAAGAATTTAAATGTGTATGAGATGAAATGCCCGAGAAGTATGGTTGAGGTTATTAGGATGAATAGTGAGAAACAAGATGAGGAGGAGAGTGGGGGTGGAAAGGGAGTTGGGAGATAGGGTTGATGAAAGAGTATTGGGATGTTTTGGACACGTGGAAAGAATGTGTGAAGAAAGATTAGTAAAAGAGGTGTGGAAGGCAGAGGTGGAAGAAGTGAACATGAGGGTGTGACCAAGGATGAGATGGATGGATGGGGTAAAAGGGGCATTGAAAAAGAGGGGGGTGTCTGTTGAGGAAGGGAGAAGACAGAAAATAGGTATGAGTGGAGAATGGTTATGTATGGATGATGCTGTGATGCATGGAAGAGGGTGGGTGGGTGATGGGGGTTAGGGAGTATATGTGAATGATATTTTGATGCAGCCTGAATGATTTCTCTCCATCTTCTCTTTTTCTATGTGAGGGGACAGAGAAGGGGGGGGGGGGAGGTCGCCGATTAAATGAAGTGGCCTTGATGTGGATATACTGTCTTGCTGCAGTGCTTCTGACCCAGGGCAGTGAGCGAGATGCAGGGTTGACCCATCATCCAGGAGGAACCAAGAATAAAGGGAGTGGGTGCATGGGAGTGGAGCATGTGGGTTGACTGATTTGTAAGATTTATGGCCTTTAGCCATGCACTGGAGCCATAGGGCCATTCAGCGCAGATTTATCAGCTTTAAAATTAAGGAAGTCTTGTAATTGACTACTACTGTATTTACTTATACATACACATATGCACACACACATATACTAACAGAAGTCATGATTTCAGGACTAAACGAATTAAATGACTATCTGTTAAGAGAAACCAGACATAATTAAAAGGTCCACTGCCATTAAATACTGTGGGACAAGGTATATATAACCATTGGCAAAAATAGAACAGAAAAACAGGGTGGTGTCATGTTTTTGACTAAGAAAGGTTTAACCTCATCAGTACAGGCCAAAATCTCGCGGGCAGCATTAGCTGCCAGACGTACTATGTGTCGTAATAATACTCGCATCATAAAATATAGTCACCGCTTATATCGATCGTTCTCTCTTTCACCCGTGAATTTTGATAACCATAGAAAATGTGATGAAGACAGTTTAGAGAGTATGTCATTACACAGGGGCAACTACAATAAATATAATCAAGACGCCGATATGGCAGCCTCGCGTATCCACTTGCTCCTCATGCCGCCTACGTATGTGGCACCGTATGGAAGGGGTTAAATGTGACAAAGATAACTGAAGGAAAAAATAATGTGGAACTGATTATGATTAAAGTTGAAAACAGAAATATGAAAAGTAGAAAATTTGTAGTATTATATGTGCCCCCAAAAACATTCTTGGACAGATAGTGATCATTCCAAAATGTTGGAAGACACAAAGAATGCATTAATTGAATTACTGAAATGAGGAAACATAGTAATTATGGTTGACTTTAATTCAAAACAAATATGTTGGGAAGAAATGACAGTGAAAGGTGGAGAAGACCTTTGGGGAAATATTCTACTGGATATGACCATTGAATACACATTGACTCGATGGGTAAAGGAAAATATCAGGTATAGAAACAATGATGAACTGTTGAGGCTAGATTTAATATTTACATTAGAGCCTGAAATCATGGACAAAATGAATTACAAGATACCAATTGGGAAGAGTGACCACATACTAGAGTTTGAACTAAAAGAACAGTTTGATTTAAGAAGAAATGAGAAACAGAAAAGGAAGACTAATGTACAACAAAATGGATTTTGAGAAACTCAGAAAATTCTTTCAAAATGCAAACTGGGAAAATTTCTTAAATGAAATGGCACATATTAACCACTTCCATACGGTGACGCCTACGTAGGTGTCATGAGGAGCAAGTGGTTACGCGATGATGCCGACGTCAGCGTCTTAATTATATTTATTGTAGTCGTACCTACATAACCTCCATTCTCTCTAAACTGGCTTCATCATATTTTCTATGGTTATCAAAATTCACGGGTGAAAGAGAACGAATGATTGAGCACTGACTATTTTTTATAATGCGATTATTATGACGCAACATCACACGTCGGGCAGCTAATGCTGCCAGACGTGCGATGTGCCCCAGAGTGAAGAGGTTAAAAATATACATAATCAGGGAATAGACAAATACGTACAACAGAAGAAACAAGAACAGGTCTACATAACGTGCTGGTACAACAAAAAATGTAATGAAGCTAAATATAGAAGGAACAAAGCCTGGTAAAGATTAAAAAAGGTGGCAAATATACATTAAACTAAGAAATATATAAAAATATACAGAAAAAAAAAAAAAAACTATGAAAAGGACATAATAGAAAATTGCAAGGACCAGCCAAAACTGTTCTACAGGTATGTGAATGACAAACTAAAAGATAAATGTGAAATAATGAAACTGCGTCAAGGGAATAATGAATATATAGATGATGTAGAAATGGCTGAAATTATGAACAAACATTTAAAATCTATATTTACGATTGAAAGTACACAGTGGAGGTGGTTTGGGGATGGTTCAAGGTGGGAGTTATAAGGTGTGCAAAGATGGTGTGTGGAACAAGGAAGGGTAGCGAGTGGTGGGATGAGGAAGCAAAGAAGGGTGCAGAAGAAAAGAAACGCATTCATAGATTGGCTACAAATTAGGACAAAGGAATTGTATGAGAGGTACATACATACATATACCAAGGCTTTTCCCCCCTTTCAAGGGAGGTAGCCAAAAAGGGAAAGGCATAAAAACACTCCCACCCATTTCATCCCTAAATACACTCCACACCCCTCCCACCCTCCCTCTCATCTGAGCACCTCCTGGATGACGGGTCATCCCTGCACCTTGCCCACCGCCCTGGGTCAGAGGCAGTGTCGCAAGACACAGCACATCCACAGCAAGGTCGCTTCATTTAATCAGCGACCCCCCCTCTCCGTCCCCCCTTGCATATAAGGAGAGGACGGGGAGAAATCCCTTCGGGCTGCGTCAAAATTTGCTCACACATACTACCTCACCCCCACCCATTCCTCCTCATGCAATCACAACATCATCCATATACAACCATTCTCCCCTCACCTCTGTCTTCCGTCCTCTCCCTTCCTTCCTCAACAGACATTCCCCTCTTCCCCAAAGCCCCCTTCACCCCATCCATCCACCTCATCCTAGGACGTCCCCTCATGTTCACTCCCTCCACATCTGCCTTCCATACCTCTTTGTATGAGAGGTACAAAGTAAAAAGGGAAATTAAGCATAAGATAAAGGAAGCAGAGGAGAGCAGATGTAAAATGGGGTAAGAGTATGACAAAATTTTGAAAGTAATAAAAAGATGGTTTGGAAAGAAATTAAAAGAGGAGGAGCCAAATCAAGTAGAGAAGAAAAGGTAAAAGGTGCAAATGGAGAGATGATAATGGAAGAGAAGGCAGTGAGAGGAAGGTGGGCAGAGTATTTTAAGGAATTGCTAAATGTGAAGGAGGATAGGGAGGGGAAAGGTAGTTGCAGTGGGAAGAGCTAAGAAAATGACCGTGATGAGTGAGGAAAATGGAGGAGAAATAGGGAAAGATGAAGTGAAAGCAGCTGTTAAGATGATGAGAGCAGGTAAGGCACCTGGGTTGGATGGATGCCACGCAGAATGTCTGAAGAAAGGAGGTATAGTTATGGTGGACTGGCTGGTGAGGTTATTTTAAGAGAGGGTAGAGTGCCAGAGGACTGGAGGAGTGCCTGTATAGTTCCACTTTACAAGGGAAAGGGGGACAAGTGTGAGTGTAGTAGTTTCAGAGGGATCAGCTTGTGAGTGTAGTTGGAAAGGCTTATGGGAGGGTCTTGATTGAGAGGATTAGGAGAGGAATAGAGGGAGTAATTGGTGAGGAACAGTGTGGTTTTAGGACAGGTAGGGGTTGTGTAGATCAGATTTTTGTGGTAAGACAAATGTGAGAAAGCTATAGGCAAAGGTAAAGATGTTTTTTGGGCTTTTATGGATCTGGAAAAGGCTTATGACAGGGTAGACAGTAAGGCACTGTGGGAGGTACTGCAGATATATGGGATAGGAGGAAAGCTGTTAAGAGCAGTCAAGAGTTTTTATGAGAGTAGTAGAGCTTATGTTAAAATTAGAAATGGAGAGAGTCAATGGTTTGAGGTAAAGGTGGGACTTCGTCAGTGATGTGGTGGTGCAAGAGGTGAATGCAATGATAGTGGGTCAGGGATTGGAGATGGTTAAAGAAAATGGAGAAAAGTGGGAAATGAGCCAGTTGTTGTTTGCTGATGACACTGTGCTTGTAGCAGGATCAGAGGAGGGATTAATGAAGTTAGTGACTGATGAAGTTAGTGACAGAGTTTGAGAAAATATGTGAAAGAGGGAAGTTGAAGATAAATGTGGGCAAAAGTAAGGTGATGAGATGTACAAGGGGAGAGAGTGACAGCAGGTTGGAAGTAAGCATTAAGGGAGAGAGACTGGATAAAGTGGATAGTTTTATATACTTGGGGGCGAATGTGGCAGGAAAGGGAGGAGTGGGGGTGGAGGTAGAATGTAGATTGAGAGAAGCGAGTAAATGCCTTTGTGGATTAAAAAGTGTAATGAGAAATAGATACCTGGGAATAGATGCTAAGAGGTTATATGAAGGAGTGATTGTGCCTACAGCACTGTATGGGGCAGAAACATGGAACATAAGAGAGGATGAGAGGAGTTTGAATGTGTTTGAGATGAAATGTCTGAGAAGTATAATAGGGGTTACTAGGCTAGATAACGTGAGAAATGAGGAGGTGAGGAGGAGAACGGGTGGAAAGGGACTTAGGAGATAGGGTTGATGAAAGAGTATAGGATGGTTTGGACACATGGAAAGAATGAGAGAAGAAAGATTAGTAAAAGAGGTGAGGAAGGCAGAGTTGGAAAGAGTGAATATGAGGGGGTGTCTTAGGATGAGATGGATGGATGGGGTAAAAGGAGCATTACAAGAGAGGAATGTCTGTTGAAGAAGGACAGGAGAGGACAGAAGAGGACAGAAGATAGGGGTGAATGAAGAAGGGTTGTATATGGATGATGTTGTGATGCATGAGGGGGAGTGGGTGGGGAATTGGGGGGGTGAGGAAGTATGTATGAGAAATAAATTGATGCAACCCGAACGGATTTCTCCCCGTCTTCTCCTTTTCTGCATGAGGGAATGGAGGAGGAGGGGGGGGGGGTTCACCAAATTAATGAAGCAGCCTTGCTGTGGATGTGCTGTGTCTTGCAACACTGCTTCTGACCCAGGGCAATAAACAGTATGCAAGGATGACCCATCATCCAGGAGGTGCCAAGATGAGAGGGATAGAATAGGGTGGAGGGGAGTAAAGTATGTAGGGGATGGAATGGGTGGGAGTAGTTTCTATGCCTTTTTCTTTTTGGCTACCCCCCATGTAAGGGGTAAAAAAGCCTTTGGTATATGTATATATGTGTATTTTCCTTTACCCATCAAGTCAATATCCAATGGTCATGTACAGTAGAGTATTTCCCCAAAGTTCTTCTCCACCTTTCACTGTCATTTCTTCCCTACATATTTGTTTTGAATTAATGTCACCCATAATTACTATGTTTCCTCCTTCTTTCAATAATTCAATTAATGCATTATTTGTGTCTTCCAGTATTTTAGAATGATCACTATCTGTCCAAGACTATGTTTTTGGGGGCACATATATTACCGTATTTTTCGGTGTATGACCCGCAGCTTTTTGCCTCAGAAAGGGGTCAAAATTCGGGGGTGCGGGTCATCTGTGGATTCCGATTAGAAATTGCCCTCTTATGCAGTCAAAAAAATTGAACGATTAGTTTAGCTGGGTGCCCTCTCGGATCGGGGATTTGCGGGAGGACCGACTGGGTTCGTCGAATGAAAGTTGATCAATGTCATAATACAGCGTGCACGATCGAGACAAACGACAAAAAGAAGGTAGGATTTGTCAGTATCTTAACCTCTTTACATGCTTTTGTTATTAATAAAGGCATTATCACAAATAAAACAGGCCTAACTAAACAGCATGAACATACAATACAACACTGACTGGTACCAACACCAACATCGTGTGTCGCCATTCAAGGACAGACTGTGTGCTGCCTGGGAGAAGTGGATGGTGGAGGGCAAACATTCCTTCACTAAAACTGGTAGACAATGCAGAGCTACTTACGCTCAAGTGGCAGAATGGGTCGTTCAAGCATGGAAGAAAATTAAAGAATCGACTATTCAGAACGGTGTCCGTAAATCAGAAATGTGCCATCCTGCAATGTTCGATGCATGCTACGACTCGGAAAAGGAATCGGACGAATCCGAAATGGAAACGGATGAGGTCACTGCATCAGAATTGGCCGATTTATGCCACAACCTCTTCCATGACGATACAGAGGATGAGGAATTCAATGGCTTCGTGAGTGATGATACGCCTTAATAAACATTATTGACTGTCATCTGTGATCACTGACTGTGCTTTTTTCTAATAATGATGTGCTCCATTGACTCTGTTCATAACAGTTCAGTAATGTGCTCTATTATTGTTCTATTCTATTGAAAACTAACCATTGGAAATTGTTTGGTTTAATAATTAATTACCAGTCTTTGTATGGCATTTATAAACCAATTGATTGATTAATTACTGGTAAACAACCAAACAGGGTTTTATGGTATTATTTACACAAATTAAGGTTCTTTGTAATATATATATAAGTGCAATAAAATATATTGAAATGTAATTTGTTGGTTATTCTTCATCTTCATCACAATCAGAAATAAATAGGACTGGAGGAATGCTGGTATCATGATCATGAATCGCAAAGGCATCGTACGATCAGTTGCACACTTTCGAGATCACCCCTCTTTCATCGAAGCTACCACTACATCTAGTGGCAGCTTCAGAAACCAAATTGTGAGTTTGTGTACGTACGTGTCGGCCTTTGACGTGTGATGAATCCTGAAAAGCAAGATATCTCCAAGAAACCTGCCAATATCGGAAAACATATATCTTTTTTTATAAATCACATAAGCATTGATGAAACAGAAAATTTAGAAAAAGCCTCAGCTTTGAAATTACTTTGATCACCACGTCAACTGCCGGCCGTAACAACAACAGCCGTGAGCTGTGCCTGTGGCCACCCATGCATGGGTAGTATACATCGTCGGATCTACACTGCTGTGCACGCCATATGACTGCGGGTCTTGTGTGGATTTTCACTAAGGTGTAAGGGGGTGCGGGTCATATAACAGTGCGGGCTATAGTCCGAAAAATACAGTACTATAAATTTTCTACTTTTCATGTCTCTATTTTCAACTTAAATCAAAATCAATTCCACATTATTATTTCCTTCTGTTATCTTTGTCACATTTAAACTTTCCTTACTCAAAAACATGACTCCTCCACCTTGTTTCTCCATTCTATTTTTTGCCCAATTGTTGTATTGACCTTGTCCCATAGTATTTAATGGTTGTGGACATTTTAATTTTGTCTCCGCAACTCCCATTACGTCTGTGTGTGTTTGTGTATTTTTACCTAGTTGTATTTTATGGGAAGGGAGCTATAATTGTAGTGACCCGTGTTTGTATTTTTCAGCATTTAGTTTGTTCTTAAATTCTTGTATGGTTTTTGCACATACTATTGATTTGTCCAATTTGTTCCAGACGTCCACCACTCTGTGTGGGAAACTATTCTTTTTCAGGTCTTTCTTATAGCTATCCTTTTTTGAGTTTCTTTTCATGTCCTCTTGTTTTTCTTTTATCCCACTTTAATAAGTCTTCTCTGTCAAGGACTTCTATGCCTTTCATGATTCTGTAAATGGCTAGTAGATCTCCTCTTTCTCTTCTTTGTTCCATGGTTGGTAGTTTGAGTTTGGACAATCTTTGTATGTCAATTTTGAAAGTGTTGGTGCCATTTTTGTCACTGCTCTTTGGATTCTTTCCAATTTCTTTATATTCTTTTTTGTGCTGGGTGCCCATAGTGTCACAGTGTACTCCAATCTTGGTCTTAGCAGTGTGACTAATATTTTCTTTACCCTACGTCATCCAAGTAGTTACAGGCCACCTTTATTGATTTTAGTAAATTGTAAGTTTCTCAGACTATTTAGTTAATGTGCCTGTCTGGTATCATGTTTTTGTTTACCACTTCACTCTGGGCCAAAATCTCGCAGGCAGCATTAGCTGCCAGACGTACGATGTTGCGTAATAATACTCGCATCATAAAAAATAGTCACCGCTTATATTGATCGTTCTCTCTTTCACCCGTGAATTTTGATAACCTTAGAAAATGTGATGAAGCCAGTAAAGCAAGTATGTCAGTTACGCAGGGACAACTACAATAAATATAATCAAGACGCCGATATGGCAGCCTCGCGTATCCACTTGCTCCCCATGCCGCCTACTGAGGCGGCACCATATGGAAGGGGTTAATAATTACTCCTAGGTCCTTTTCCAAGCTATCTTTTTTTATTAACTTTGTACCTATTTCATATTGCCCTGATATTCTATTTTTACTTTTTTCAAACTACATTATATTAAATTTCTTAATGTTGAAGTTTACTTCCCACTTTTGCCTCCATTCCTAGACTTTGTCCAGATCTGTAGTAATTCACATTTTTTTCTGTACTTTCTTTAGTAGTTTTGTGTCATCTGCAAAGAAGTTCATATAACATTCAATACCTTCATCCATATCATTTATATATATGGCAAACATTATTGGAGCTAATACAGAATCTTGTGGGATTCCACTTATCATTTCTTCCCAGGTTGAGGTTTTGTCCCACCCTCATTTTTCTCCCATTCAAGAAATCTTCCATCCATTTCAGTAACTTTCCTTGCACACCTGTTATTTTGAGTTTTCTTAGTAGCTTTATGCGTGGTACTTTATTAAATGCCTTTTGTAAATCTAGGAAAGCACAATCAGCCCATCCATCCCTTTCTTGCATTATGTCTATTAGGCTTGAGTAAAAATAAATCAAGTTAGTGGCACATGATCTTCCTTGTCCAAGTCCAAATTGTTTTGGATTCAGTATCTTATTTTCTTCCAGATGCTTAATCCATCTACTTTTGATAATTCTTTTGCATATTTTAGCTATTGTACTTGTATTATATCTATTAGTTTTGAGTAGAAAAAGACCTGGGAGTAATTATCTCAAATGACTTGTCCCCTGATAAACAAATAAACAAAATTGTTGGAGAATCCTACAATTTGTTATGATCAATAAAAGTGGCTTTTACCTATTTAGACGAAGAAAGAGTTAAAAAAATATTAGTCACACTAATAAGGCCTACACTGGAGTATGCTGGAACACTATGGTCACCCAATACCAAAAAGAATATAAAGAAAATTGAAAGAATCCAGAGAGCATCCACGAAAATGGCCCCAGCACTTTCAAACCTATCATATGAGGAGAGACTGGCTAAATTGAAATGACCAACTTTGGAACAAAGAAGAATCATGAATGGCACAGAAATCATTGATAGAGAGGACTTATTAAATTGGGACAAGAGAAACACAAGATGACATGGAAAGCAACTCAAAAAGAATAGTTATAGAAGAGACCTGAGGACAAACTGAACAAAACAATATTGTGTGCAAAAAACATACATAAGTTTAAGAGCAAACTAGACACTTGAGATATAAAGATGGAACACCATGAGCATAGCTCCCCTTCCCGTAAAATACAACTAAGTAAATACACACACACACATACTGGGTGGCCCAAAAGTCACTGAGGGGTTTTGAATTTTAATAGCTTTTTTTATTTTGGTAAGGGAGTTGGGAGAAGGGTGGATGAAAGAGTATTGGGATGGTTTGGACACATGGAAAGAATAAGTGAAGAAAGACTAGTAAAAGAGGTGTGGAAGGCAGATCTGGATGGAGTGAACATGAGGGGGCAACCTAGGATGAGATGGATGGATGGGGTGAAAGGGGCTTTGGGGAAGAGGGGAATGTCTATTGAGGAAGGACGGGAGAGGACATAAGATGGGTGAATGAAGAATGGTTGTATATGGATGATGATGTGATGCATGAGGTGGAATGGGTGGGGGGATGGGGGGCAAGGTAGTATGTGTGAGAAAAATTTGACAGAGGGGGGGGGGGGTCGCCGATTTAATGAAGCAGCCTTGCTGTGGATGTGCTGTGTCTTGCATTACTGCCTCTGACCCATCATCCAGGAGGTGCCAAGATAAGAGGGAGGGTGGAAGGTGGAGGGGAGTGGAGTGTATTAGGGATGGAGTGGGTGGGAATGGTTTTTATACCTTTTTCTTTTTGGCTACCTCCCTTGTAAGGGGGAAAAAGCCTTTGGTATATGTATGTATGTACAGTTATGGAATTTTAACACAATGTGAAGAAGATTATGGAAATTTATTTACACAAAAAAAGGTGCAAGATCCAGGCAAGGCAATGCAGACCTTGGCGAGTGAGATGGGCAGCATGGTGACTTTGAAAAAAGTGCTGAATGAGGATCTTTGCTATTTCTCATACAAGAGGTGAGAGGGCCAACTACTCACCACCAAGGCCCAAGAGAACCATCTTATGAAAGCCAAGAAACTTCTCAATAACTCAAGCTGTGGATTCTATGGTTCAGATGAGAAGAACTTTTGCCAGGACAAGTTGCACAATACACAGAACAACAGGTGGCTAGCCTACAGTCCACACAAAGTCCCGCACTTCATGAAGACCAAGTTCCCACAAATTGTGATGGTCTTTGGGTGCGTTTCCAGCAAAGGCCACATCATGCTGCCCCACATCTTTGAAGAGGGACTCGGACTCACTTCAGATGGCTATATTGAGTTGCTGTCCACTGTTGTCAAGTGCTGGGTGGAGAGGGTGGCTGTGGGAAGACCATATGTATGGCAGCAGGACTCAGCTCTGTGTCACACCTGACAACTTCTACAACTTCACCAGTTCCAACATCTGGCTCCCCAACTTGCCTGATTGCAACCCTATGGACTATTATATGTGGGATACAATTGAAAAAGACTCCAATAGCACTGCCTGCAACATCAAGGACGAGCTGTTTGTCAGGATCAAACTGGTGTTCAGGTGTATCTTGAAGGACACTGAAGGCCACATGCTGCAGGTTTCTCCCCCTGGAGGCTGTGGTGGAGGTTCAAGGCAGCTTCTTTGAGTGAGCTGTACAAAATTTGTAGTCTTTCATTATCCCACTTATTTGTGAGTATTCATATGCAAATATGTAAATGTTCTTAAAAAAAAAAAAAAAAAAAATCTTAAATCAGAAACACGACTGGTCCCAAGGGTTTCAGATAATGGATTGTGTACTGTACCATCAGTTCTATCCCCCACACTCTTGAATCTATATATGCACAATATACTCACCCAACACCTCCGAAATACAATCTCCTTACAAAGACATAACAATTACATGCACACACCATAATCCAGACAAAGTTGCAGAAATACTACAACCATACCTTGATACACTCAATACCTGGTTCACTACAAATAGACTGAAAACAGCCCCAACCAAATCTACAGCCATGCTTCTAACCAATTGGACAGCGGAACACAAATACATACCACACCTCTATACCAACAACACTCTCATACCACACACACGCACATACACACCCAAGATTCTTGGTATAACATAATAATCTATGTCATTCAAATGACACATCACAAACATAGGACTAAATACACACCTAGATTTTACATGCTTAAATCAATTGTTGGAACAACATTTGGACAGCACAAAGAAACTATTATTACAGTATACACTCAGTGATGAATTATGTGAGTCCTGCATGGGCACCTAATCTCAGTGAGACACACCTCAACACCCTTCAGATCATACAAAACAAAGCCCTAAAGACAATTACAGGCTGCGCAAAAACAACACCTACAGACCATTTTAACCATGAAATGAAAGTCCTCTAAGTCAAGGATCACCTTGACATGTGAGGTACACAATCACTTGCAGCAGCCTCTACATAGTACACCCACTACACAACACCCACACGTGCCAAGAAACATCAAAACGACACCTAAGTGCCTATATATCACACAAATACTCTCCTCTCCCTTCATACTCACCAGACACCAGCCTCCAAAGGCATATCCATCATCATCACTCACTGCTCCAACAACAAACTGAAAGACAATACATTGCATGCCATACCCCCTGATCCCTCTGAATCTTCTTCCCCCACCCCCCCAAAAAAAAAGACAGAGTCCACCTGGCCAGGCTGAGGTGTGGGCACCATCCACCCCTTCTAATTTACCAGAGGTGGCTGGATGACTGTATTATAGATAACTGTCCAGGATGTAACACTTCACCCCATACTATACAGCACATTATGGAAGACTACATTGTACACAATTATGCACACCAACAACACAACATATACATTAAAAGGGATTTTTGGGAAACTTCTGTCCCAACCATCCATAGCATTCCTCAGGGAGATGGGACTGCTCGGTCAATAGTCGTGGGAATGGGATGGGAAACCATACGCGTGCGCGCGCGCGCGCGAGAGAGAGAGAGAGAGAGAAAGAGAGAGAGAGAGAAAAAAGAGAGAAAGAGAGAAAGAGAGAGAGAAAATGAGAGAGAGAGAGAGAGAGGAGAGACAGAGAGAGAGAGAGAGAGAGAGAGAGAGAGAGAGAGAGAGAGAGAGAGAAAGAAAGGGGGGGAAAGGGACAGGGAGAGAGAGGGGAGAGGGGGAGAGAGGAGAGGGAGAGAGAGGGGAGAGGAAGAGAGAGAGATGAGACAGAAGAGAGAGAGAGAGAGAGATGAGACAGAAGAGAGAGAGAGAGAGAGAGAGAGAGAGAGAGAGAGAGAGAGAGAGAGAGAGAGAGAGAGAGAGAGAGAGAGAGAGGGAGAGGGAGAGAGGGGGGGAGGGAGAGAGGGAGACAGAGAGACAGAGAGAGAGAGAATATTTTGTTGGCCCAGAGTAGAACGCACCCCTGTACCATTTGAGACAACATGACGCCAACAAGGTGGAGTCAGAAGTGGAAATGGAGAGACTGGGCTATGGCAGCAGAATGGAGGGATAGAAGTGATCTCACCATTCCTTTGTCACAAGTGATTATTCTCAACGAGACTGCTGCATGACTGGTGTGTAAAGATGTCCCAAAAATCCCTAAGATATTGGCTGTCTGCTTCAAAGTTATGCACTCTATTCTCCTAATGAAGGGAACTAGTTAGGGAGTTACTTAGAGAAAGAACAAGTGGAAGCAAGATGGACAAACATACAAACAAACATGCATGCACACTGACCCAGAGCTGGTGCCTGCTGTTGGGACCAATGATGGTTACTTGTTGTATGTCGTGGTCCCACAAGACAGGACAGCAAATGGGCCCCATTTTCAAAACCCATCAACCACCCCCCCTGCCCCCCTCAGCCACATCATGAGGTGCAGCCCTGAGGGGCTCTTGACACTTGGTCTCTGCATTGGATCCCAGGATCTATCAACTTCAACTAGATTTCTTGCATTTTTGCACACATGGAGAGCTGGCAGCTGTTCTCCTCAACCTACGACTTTCATCTGGTGACATAGAAACATTCTCACAAGAGATCCATTGATCAAGGATGGGAGTGCTTTAAGATGTCAAGGGAACAAATTAAGAAAAACCATGTATCAAAAGCATGTGATGAAATACAGTTTTCCAAAAAGATGCATCAATCCTTGGAATTGCTTGGAAGGTAATATAGCCCAAGCTAAAACAATATAAGAATTAAAATCTAAATATGATAATTGGAAATCGAGGATATATAAAAAGTTGGAACAGTACATGAATACGAGACTGGGCATGATAAATTGGAGAGTGGGTAACAGGCCCTAATGAGCATTGTTCCATTCCTGTACACTACAATAAGATAACTACACTGACACACCACAGACACCCAAAGTTTCTTCCCAGAGATATCTGCAATAGGTTCCAAGGACTGTTCCCAATTAGTGTGGGGCTGTGAAATTTCCACTTAGTGAAACTCAAGGCAACAACTGATCGAGTAATGGTGTTTATTCCTACCTGATGATGGGTTTCAGACTGGCAGTAGGGAGATGATCTAAAGTGATATCTGTCTGGTAGGATCCCCATGTGAAACATACATTACTTGTCTCAGTGTTTGAATAATTACACCAGATGACTATTCACTTGAGGGACAGCCTTAGATGTGAATGACACCAAGCTAATAAATATCCCACAAGGTCCATGCTAGACTATGCTAGCCCAGCACAGGCAGTACCTATCACACACAGCACCAGACTACAGATCCCACAAAACAATGCACCAAGAACAATCATAGACTGGACACAGACCACCACATGCTGACAGAGACTTGAGCATCAAGTATCCATAATCACCTCAACATGTACTACAGACAGTACTTAGTATCCACTAAATAACAATAACACCACCCATCACACTGCACAAGACCGCCCACCAACACACAGGTGCACAAAAAGATTTAGAACAATACTAATGAAATATACAACACCACCCCTCCCTATCACACCAAACATAGGCACATGGTTCTCAGAACCTGAGCTATGGCTAGCATAGAGCCAAACAAGTTCTTGATCATCCCTTTACTCCAAGTACACAAACAAGAGACTAAGCAGAACAGATCAGAACTAAGCAAACTACTGCATACATCACTTATGATAAACTAGCACACTACAGTAAATATAACAGACATGTTAACAATGCCAGGTTGCCTCACACAGTATCACAAAGCAGAACAAAAGTGAATTAAGTGAAAAGATTGTGAAAAATCAATTAACCAAGTATCTTGAAGAGATGAACATTCTGACAGACAGACAGACAGACAGTTCAGTTTGGCTTCAGATCTGGAAGGTCATGTGTGTCAAACCTTTTAAGCTTCTACTCAAGAGTGATTGATGTGCTGCATGAGAGATAGAGGTGGATGGGCTGTGTACCTCAACCTAGCCAAGGCATTTGATAAAGTACCTCACAGTTGACTTGTGTGGAAACTGGAGCATGTTGGAGAACTATGTGCCAAACTACTAGAATTGATGAGGACAGTACTAGTAAACGATAAGATGTCAAGATGGGGAGCAGTAACCAGCAGAGTTCCATTAGGTTCAGTGCTTGCACCAATTATGTTTCTTGCCTATGTCAATGACATGATGGAAGGAACAACAAGCTATGCCAACATGTTTGCAAATGACACAAAAAGCATGAGAAGAGTGAAAAATGAGGAGGATGGTAGAGTACTGCAAAAAGATCTGGACACTATTTTTGCATGGAGCCAATAATGGGAAATGAAACTCATTACCAAAAAATGCAAAGTACTGGAAATGGACAATAACAGCAAAAAGCCATCCTTAAACTATTCCCTGGGAAGTGAACCCATTATGAAAGCAAAAGAGGAGAAAGTCTTGATAAAAGACAATATGTCACCTGACAGGCATATCAGCAGGATTGTGGGAGACATATGGACTACTGCAGAAGATTAAAGGGGTCACATGAAGAATTGTGCTACAAAGCCCTCTGTGAGGGGCACCGTCCTAGCCTTCCAATAGGGAGGAGTTTGTGATGTTAAATCATAAAAAAATACATAAATAAATAAGAATAAAATAAAATAAAATTAATGAAGAATTGTCACCCCAGAATGCCCACATGAAGTATCGTCATCCCATGAAGTCCCACCTGAAAGGATGAAGATATGATGAAAACTTGCCAAAACTCTGATCCGTCCAAGATTGGAAGTGTCAGTAGTATGGTCCCCTTATAGAATGAAGGATATAAGCAAGATGGAGAGAATACAAAGGGCAGCAACTAAATTGGTCCTCAGTCTGACAGATAAACCATACGAGGAAAGACTAAGTACTGGGCCTGCCAACTTTGGAAGATTGAAGAGAAATAGGTGATATGATTACAGTATTCAGGTCACTTTTTAAAAGGGATAGATTTCAATGACAGAAGAAATCTGATTAAAGATGGGAGAGCTGTAAGAGGTCATGGGAGCAAATTAAGAAAGACCACACATGTATAAAGGATGTGAAGAAATACATTTTCCATATAGATGCATAAATATGTGGAATAGCTTAGGTGATATAGCCTAAGCTCAAATTTAAATATGATAATTGGAAATCAAGAATACAGATTAAGTTGGACCTGTACATGAATTTGAGCCTAGGTATATTAGAAAATTAGAGAACAGGAGATAGGACCCAACGAGTGTTGCTTCTTTTCTGTATACTACAATTAGGTAAGTACAATCAAACACACATTCATGGACTGTTCAGCTCCAGCAGTACAGAAAACCACAACATAATTAAGATGGAGGACCAATGGCAGTCTAAGAGGGTGACAAGTTTCTTTGAAACTCTTGTCATAGTTAACTGATACTGGACTGACCAACAAGACCCTACCCTTAATGAATTAAAATGCATAGAAATATGCGCTATTATAATTGGCATAACGCCATGATACAAACTTTAGTCATACCTGGATTTATCAGATTGGCACTCTTGAAGGAGACCTTTTTGTTGCTGAAGGTGGTGGTGTGATACACATTGAGCCATGCAATCTGTGGTGGCACTTTGTCTACAATGCATACCTTTTCAACATTTTCATCCTCAACCAGCTCACTGACTATGTGTCGTCCAATGAAACCACAACCTGTTGGGAGACAATATTAAATTACTAGTGTGTAGCCATCTATTGTTACTGCAACTAAATCACTATCTAACCTAATCACTAAGAAGTTAGTGTAGAGAGAGGCAAGTTGGGGATGGATTTTACTCATTACACAATATAAAACTACAAAACAATTACTAAGAATATTTGTGTTATCACTGCTTGTGTTTATCTATAGTTTATTACATTAACTAAGTTATGCTCAGTTGCCCATCTCTTCACAACTCTTGAAAACTTCCATTTCTCTGAGGGCATTTCAAGTTATACATGGGTACATTTTCATTTTGTTCCTTATAATGGAAAAAAATATACTAGTTAAACTAAAATCATATCCTCTGAAATATAAATGCTCTGGTGACTATTCAACCTTTCAATGATTGCCAACACCAGAAGCAAGTACTTTTGTCCTGGATGTATTCAATTTACTCTAGGTTGTGTGCCAGAAACATGGAGAGCAGAGGTGGAAGGAGTGAACTTTTGAATAAGACCAAGAATGAGGTGGATAGACTGGGGTGAAGGGGCCATTGCATGCAAAATGAAAGGTGGGAAAGGGAGAGTGTGCAAAAGATACAAGTGAATGGAGTGGTTGTATATGGATGAAGAGAGGACAAGACCCAAAATAATGTTCCTCCTTGTATGCTACATAATTTTTCTTTTTCCTTTCTTTTTTCACATGGATAAGGGGATAGGGGGTAGGGGAGATGTCATCATATCATATAGTACATACATACATATACCAAGGCTTTTTCCCCCTTCCAAGGGAGGTAGCCAAAAAGGGAAAGGCATAAAAACACTCCCACCCATTTCATCCCTAAATACCCTCCACACCCCTCCCACCCTTCCTCTCATCTGAGCACCTCCTGGATGACGGGTCATCCCTGCACCCTGCCCACCGCCCTGGGTCAGAAGCAGTGTCGCAAGACACAGTACATCCACAGCAAGGCCGCTTCATTTAATCGGCGACCCCCCCCTCTCCGTCCCCCTTTGCATATAAGGCGAGGACGGGGAGAAATCCCTTCGGGCTGCGTCAAAATTTACTCACACATACTACCCCACCCCCCACCCCCCCGCCCATTCCTCCTCATGCAATCACAACATCATCCATATACAACCATTCTCCACTCACCTCTGTCTTCCGTCCTCTCCCTTCCTTCCTCAACAGACATTCCCCTCTTCCCCAAAGCCCCCTTCACCCCCATCCATCCACCTCATCCTAGGACGTCCCCTCATGTTCACTCCCTCCACATCTGCCTTCCATACCTCTTTTACTAGTCTTTCTTCACTCATTCTTTCCATGTGTCCAAACCATCCTAATATTCTTTCATCAACCCTATCTCCCAAATCCTTTTTTACCCCTGTTCTCCTCCTCACCTCCTCATTTCTCACTCTATCCAGCCTAGTAACCCCCACCATACTTCTCAGACACCTCATCTCAAACACATTCAAACTCCTTCTCTCTTCTTCTCTTATGTTCCACGTTTCTGCCCCATACAGTGCTGTTGGCACAATCACTCCTTCATACAGTCTCCTCTTCGCATCCATTCCCAAATGTCTATTCCTCATTACACTCTTTAAACCACCAAGGCATTTACTCGCTTCTCTCTATCTACATTCTACCTCCACCTTCACTCCACCTTTTCCTGCTACACTTGCACCCAAATATCTAAAACTATCCACTTCCTCCAGTCGCTCTCCCTTAATGTTCACTTCCAGTCTACTGCCACTTTCACCCCTTGTACATCTCATCACCTTACTTTTACCCACATTTATCTTTAGCTTTCTTCTATCACATACTCTCCCAAACTCTGCCACCAGCTTCCTCAATCCCTCCTCTGACCCTGCCACAAGCGCAGTGTCGTCCGCAAACAACAGCTGGCTCACCTCCCACTTTTCTCCATTTTCTTTAACCATCTCCAATCCCTGACTCACTACCCTAGCATTCACCTCTCGCACCACCCCATCCATGTATAAGTTGAACAGCCAGGGCGACATAACGCATCCTTGACGAAGTCCCACCTTTACTTCAAACCACTCACTCTCTCCATTTCTAATCCTAACACATGCTCTACTACTCTCATAAAAACTCTTGACAGCTCCAAAAGCTTTCCTCCTATCCCATAAATCTGCATAACCTCCCACAGTGCCTTTCTGTCTACCCTATCATAAGCTTTTTCCAGATCCATAAAAGCCCAAAAAACATCCTTCCCCTTTCCTATAGCTTTCTCACATATTTGTCTTACCACAAAGATCTGATCTACACAACCTCTACCCGTCCTAAATCCACACTGTTCCTCACCAATTACTCCTTCTGTTCCTCTCCTAATCCTCTCAATTAAGATCCTCCCATAAGCCTTCCCTACTACACTCAACAGGCTAATCCCTCTGAAATTACTACATTCACACTTGTCCCCTTTTCCCTTGTAAAGAGGAACTATACAGGCACTACTCCAGTCCTCCGGTACTCTACCCTCTCTCCAGCAAACATTAAATAACCTCACCAACCAGTCCACCATCACTGAACCTCCCTTTTTCAGACATTCTGCATGACATCCATCCAGACCAGGTGCCTTACCTGCTTTCATCATCTTTACAACTGCCTTCACCTCATCCTTCCTTATTTCTCCTCCATTCTCCTCACTCATCACTCTCATCTCAAGGATGGTGTGTGGAACAAGAAGGACAGGGGGAAATAGAAGAAAGGGTAGTGAATGGTGGGATGAGGAAACAAAGAAGGTTGTAGAAGAGAAGAAGCGAGCTTTCACAGATTGGTTACAAAATAGGACGAGGGAGTCATATGAGAGGTACAAAGAAAAGAAAAGAGAAGTAAAGCAAAAGGTAAAGGAGGCAAAGAGGAGAGCAGATGTGAAATGGGGTAAGAGTTTGACAGAAATTTTTGAAAGTAATAAAAAGATGTTTTGGAGAGAAATTAAGAGGAAGAGGAGGCAAATCAAGTAGAGAAGAAAAGGTAAAAGGTGCAGATGGAGAGATGATAATGGAAGAGAAGGCAGTAAGGTGAAGATGGACAGAATATTTTAGGGAGTTGCTAAATGTGAAGGAGGATAGGGAGGGAAAGATAGTTGCAGTAAGAAATGTGAAGAAAATGAGAGTGATGAGTGAGGAGAAATAAGAAAGGATGAGGTGAAGGCAATTGTTAAGATGAAAGCAGGTAAGGCACCTGGTCTGGATGGATGCCATGCAGAATGCCTGATAAAGGGAGGTACAGTGATGGTGGACTGGTTGGTGAGGTTATTTAATGTTTGCTGGAGAGAGGGTAGAGTGCCGGAGGACTAGAGGAGTGCCTGTATAGTTCCTCTTTACAAGGGAAAAGGGGACAAGTGTGAATGTAGTAGTTTCAAAGGGATTAGCTTGTTAAGTGTAGTTGGGAAGGCTTATGGAAGGAGGATTAGGAGAGGAACAGAAGGAGTAATTGGTGAGGAACAGTGTGGATTTAGGACAGGTAGAGGTTGTGTAGATCAGATTTTTGTGGTAAGACAGATATGTGAGAAAGCTATAGGAAAGGGGAAGGATGTTTTTTGGGCTTTTATGGATCTGGAAAAGGCTTATGACAGGGTAGACAGAAAGTCACTGGGAGAGGTTATGTAGATATACAGGATAGGAGGAAAGCTTCTGGGAACTGTCAAGAGTTTTTATGAGAGTAGTAGAGCTTGTGTCAGGATTGGAAATTGAGAGAGTGAGTGGTTCGAGGTAAAGGTGGGACTTCGTCAAGGATGCGTTATGTCACCCTGGCTGTTCAACTTATACATGGATGGGGTGGTGCGAGAGGTAAATGCAAGGGTAGTGGGTCAGGGATTGGAGATGGTTAAAGAAAATGGAGAAAAGTGGGAGGTGAGCCAGCTGTTGTTTGCGGACAAAACTGCGCTTGTGGCAGGATCAGAGGAGGGACTGAGGAAGTTGGTGGCAGAGTTTGGGAGAGTATGTGATAGAAGAAAGCTAAAGATAAATGTGGGTAAAAGTAAGGTGATGAGATGTACAAGGGGTGAAAGTGGCAGTAGACTGGAAGTGAGCATTAAGGGAGAGTGACTGGAGGAAGTGGATAGTTTTAGATACTTGGGTGCAAAGGTGGAGGTAGAATGTAGATTGAGAGAAGCGAGTAAATGCCTTGGTGGATTAAAGAGTTACAGATATAAGATAAAGTGCAGGGTTCTATTTAATTTCAAAACAGTTTTCTGTTACCGTATTCCAAAGGTAGGAGAAATAGTATAAGGTAAGCAGAGTAAGCTTCGCGTATTTAGTTTATTAGAGACCGCTTTGATTTTTTGTTGCTGTTGATTTGTATTTTCTCTTTGCCGTTTTTATTGCTAAAGGGGGAGCGAAATGGCTTGTGAAGGTTGCGTGAACCTAGAGGTCCGTCTCAGGATGTGTGAGGAGGAAATTCGGCTTCTCAGGAGTGCGCTCCGTGAGAAGAGTGAACCCTCCCCACAACCCAAAGAGCGTTCCACTTCTTCACCTACTGTCACTGCCATGAGCGAGTGGCGCTCCGTGGGGTCCCGTTTGTCTAGCCCGCGTTCGGTAGACGTGTGCCCTGTGGAGCAACCGCTGGCTCTAGTCAATCGTTTTGCTCTACTGGAGGAAGAAGTGGCTGAAAACCAGGAGTTCTTGGTGGTGGGGGACTCCATGGTTCGAGGCTATGACGACATCCTGCAGCGAAAGACTAAGCGACGTTGCAAGCTTGTATGTCAACCGGGCCGTGGGATCGTTGATTGTACCCGGTCCATCAGGGAGCAAGGACGGAAGAACACGGTTACGATTGTACATACGGGTAGTAACGATGTAGGTAGGGTGAGATCAGAGGAGCTTGTTCGGAATTACAAGGTCCTCCTTCAGGAGATGAAGGAACGTGGGAGCCGTCACGTAGTCTGTGGGATCCTCCCGAGGATCTACGCAGGTTCGTGTTGGAACAGTAGAGCCATAGGGATCAATGATAGGATATCGCAGTTGTGCACACAATTGGGATACCACTTTCTTGATCCTTGGTATCTCTTTTCTAGGCGCCATGACCTTTACGCTTCTGATGGGATCCACCTTACCCGCAGAGGCAAAGATGTTCTTACAAACCTCATTGTGGGAGTTTGTAATGAACCAGCTCCTTTTTTAGGGTAGAAGGCCAAAGGGAAGGGGAAATAGAATGTACTTGGGAAAACAGTGTAGAGTATAGCATTAATGTAGAACAATGTACCAGTATAGGACAAAATATAATTTTAGGATATAATGTCGCTAGAGGACGAAATGTCACATTAGGATATAATGTCATAGGACAAAATGTCGCAATGGGATATAATGACAGTGGAGGACAAAAGATCACGATGGGAAGTAATGGTAAAGGAGAACAAAATATCACGATAGGATGTAATGATAATGGAGGAGAAAATATCACGGTAGGATATAATGTCATTGAAGGCCAAAATGTAATTTTAGGAAGGGATACCGGACAGAATGTCAATGAAGGCCAAAATATCATGATAGGATGTAATATCGCTAGAGGACGAAATGACACATTAGGATGTAATGTCTTAGGACAAAATGTCACAATGGGATGTAATGACAGTGGAGGACAAAAGATCACGATGGGAAATAATGATAGTGGAGAACAAAATATCACGATAGGATGTAATGATAATGGAGGAGAAAATATCACGGTAGGATATAATGTCAGTGAAGAACAAAATATAATTTTAGGAAGAGATACCGGACAGAATGTCAATGAAGGCCAAAATATCAAGATAGGATGTAATGACAGTGGAAGACAAAAGATCACGATGGGATGTAATTATAGTGGAGGAAAAAATATCACGGTAGGATATAATGTCACTGGAGGACAAAATATAATTTTAGAAAGGGATGCCGGACATAATGTCACTGAACGACGGGAGGCCGGCGTGAATCACGGTGACGTAGGGGGACAAAATGTACAAAATAGATCGGATGACCGTAATCGACCAGATGTCCGTGATGGGGGAAATGTTAATTTTGATAGGAGAAATGTTAATGAGGCATTGAATGTCAATGAAGGACCAAATAATAATAATATAGAGCAAGGCATAAATAAAAAACAAAATGATAATATAAGACATGACATTGAAACTCAAAATGTGTCAAAAAGAAATAATCAGGAGTTTCTTAAAACTATGTACTTTAATGCTCGTAGTATTAGGAACAAATTTCAAGAAATACAGGCGTATGTCAAAAGCGAAAATCTCGATATGATAGGAATAACTGAGACATGGTTAAATGGTACAGAGTTCGAAGCTGAATTTAATATTGCGGGATTTAAACACTTTCATCAGGATAGAAACCACAAGAAAGGTGGGGGTGTTCTATTGTACGTTAAAAACAATGTTCATGCTTGTGTTTTAGAGAAAGTGAAACAGGATGCATATGACAGTTTGTGGGTTGAGTTAACCCAAACAAATGGACAAAAAATGAATATAGGTGTAATATATAGGCCAAAGACATTATCATTAGCAGACGACAAACTGTTATTTCAAGAACTGTCTAGTTTCTGCAACCGGGATTTATTGATAATGGGTGATTTCAATTTTACTGACATTGATTGGATGACCCTTGAACATGGCCATATAGGTAGTTGCTTGATTGATTTTCTTGGTGACAATTACTTAATTCAGCATGTAAAAGAGCCCACAAGATATGGAAACTTACTCGATTTATTGATCACTAGCCGCGAAAGCATGGCAACTGATGTAGAAGTCGGTGAATCTGTTGCAAATAGCGATCACAACTTAGTCAGATTCAAACTCCTAAACAATTTTAGAATAGATACTTGTGCTTCTAAAATACCCGATTTCAGTAAAGCTCAGTTCATAGAACTACGTCAGGAGCTTCAGCTTACAGATTGGGAGGAAAAATTTAACGAAAGGCCTGTAGATCAGATGTGGGAAATATTTCAAAATACGCTCACTAAGATGATTCAAACTTACATTCCTTTTAAGGACAGACGTCCCCCAAATCAGGCTCGCCCAAAGTGGCTCGACAAAGAAACTGAAAAAAGTATTGCTAAAAAGAGACAGGCTTATAAGAAATATAAGTGCTCGGGTGCATCTAATGACTATGAAAGTTATGTATCAATACAGAGAGATTTAAAAAAGACAATAAGAAAAAGAAAACGACAATACGAAATGAACATCGCTGAGAAATCCAAAGAGAATCCCAAAGAATTCTATAGTTACATTAGAGATAAAAAGGTTGTTAGGAATCACATTGGTCCACTATTATCTGCTGACGGTCAACTTGAATATTCAAATGAAGGAATGTGTAATCTATTAAACAATTATTTTAGCTCGGTATTCGTAAACGAAACACCTCAAAGTGAATTCCAAACTGAAACCTGTGAAAAGTCTGGGGTAAACTTACTCACTACGGTAAATATAACAAAAGAAACAATTAAAAGGTGTATAGACAAACTCAAAGTTAATAAAACACCAGGGCCTGACGGTTGGCATCCAAGAATCTTAAAGGAAATGAAAAATGAGATTGTTGTTCCATTAGAAATTATTTTCAAGAAATCCATCATATCCGGAGATGTCCCAAGAGAATGGAAGCTAGCTAACGTTACTCCCATATTCAAAAAAGGTGACAAAAAGAAACCAAATAACTATAGGCCTATTAGTTTGACTTCGATCGTAGGAAAAATAATGGAAACTATCATCAGAGATGCTATCGAATATCATTTAGAAAGTAACCGTTTGATAAATGATAGCCAACATGGTTTCAGACGGAAACGTTCTTGCGTGACTAACTTACTCGAATTCTACAACACAGTTGTCTCGAATTATGACAAAAGAAACAATATAGATTTAATATATCTAGACTTTGCAAAAGCTTTTGATACCGTCCCACACGAAAGACTACTTACTAAATTAGCTTTGCATGGAATAAGTGGTAGCCTATTAGGTTGGACTAGTAATTGGTTGAAAGGTCAAAAACAGAGAGTTGTTTTAAATGGAAAAACTTCTGGATGGAAAAGTGTTGCAAGTGGAGTTCCTCAGGGTTCCGTTCTTGGGCCACTTCTATTCATAGTATATATAAATGATATAGACCATGGACTAAAATCTACCCGTTTCCAAATTTGCTGATGATACAAAACTGTGCGGAGTGGCAAATGATCACTCAAACCAATTAGATATTCAAGAAGATTTAGATCAAATTACAGCAATGGTCTGAAAAGTGGCTAATGAAATTTAACACAAGTAAATGCAAGGTAATGCACATAGGTAAAAATAACAGCAAGTACGATTACAAGTTATTTGGAAATTCGTTAACAAAAGTGGATAGTGAAAAAGATCTCGGCGTAATTATCAGTAACGACCTCAAATCATCCAAGCAGTGTATTTCAGCCTCTGAGAAAGCAAATAAGATTCTGGGATTGATTGCGCGATCTTTTGATTTCAAAAGTCCATCACTCATTAACAAGCTATATAAATCGTTAGTTCGTCCACATTTGGAATATGCTGTTTCTGTATGGTCACCGAATCTCATTAAAGACATTGACAGACTGGAAAAAGTACAACGGCGAGCCACAAAACTGATTCCAAATATCAAAAATAAATCATACGAAAATCGACTTAAGCACATGAATCTGTTTTCCCTAAAAAAGCGTAGACTCAGAGGTGACTTGATACAGGTCTTTAAGATTTTAAAGGGAATTGACAACATCAAAAGTGACCAAATTTTCACATTGAATGAGAATCAGACAAGAAACAATGGTCTCAAACTGTCCGGAAATAGATTCAATTTGGAAGTAGGTAGAAACAACTTTGCCAACCGTGTAGTTAATGAATGGAATAAACTTCCTGCACAGGTAGTGCAATGTAGTTCAGTTCGAAGCTTTAAGAATCATTTAGATAAATACCTAAGTAAGATGCTGTAATTATTATAATTTATGTTATATTATTTGTTTTTGTTTTGTTATAATTTGTCTGTCTGATTTTCATTTATTATTAGTTATATGTCAATTTATTATCATTTACTATTTACCTGTTTGTTTGTTATTCAACTATACCAATGCATTTATTTATGTATTTTAATTGTTATTTACATTGTTATAGTTTTAATTTATTATTAATATGATTTTTTTTTTTTTTTTTTTTTTTTTTTTTTTGCATCCGACCTAGATATGGATCAAAAGGTCTCCTGTCGGTATGCTTTGCCTTTGTAATGAGGAATAGACATTTGGGAATGAATGTTAAGAGGAGACTGTATGAAGGAGTGATTGTGCCAACATCACTGTATGGGGCAGAAACATGGAACATAAGAGAGGAGGAGTTTGAATGTGTTTTGAGATGAGGTGTCCGAGAAGTATGATGGGGGTTACTAGGCTAGATAGAGTGAGAAATGAGGAGGTGAGGAGGAGAACTGGGGTGGAAAAGGAGCTGGGAGATAGGGTTGATGAAAGAATATTAGGATGGTTTGGACACATGGAAAGAATGAGTGAAGAAAGACTAGTAAAAGAGGTATGGAAGGCAGATGTGGAGGGAGTGAACATGAGGGGACATCCTAGAATGAGGTGGATGGATGGGGTGAAGGGGGCTTTGGGGAAGAGGGGAATGTCTGTTGAGGAAGGACGGGAGAGGACAGAAGACAGGGGTGAATGGAGAATGGTTGTATATGGATGATGTGATTGCATGAGGTGGAATGGGCGGGGGATGGGGGGTGAGGTAGTATGTGTGAGCAAAATTTGACGCAGCCCAAAGGGATTTCTCCCCATCTCCTTTTATGCAATGGGGGGATGGAGAGGGGGGGTCGCCGGTTTAATGAAGCGGCCTTGCTGTGGATGTGCTGTGTCTTGCGACACTGCTTCTGACCCAGGGCAGTGGGTGAGATGCAGGGATGACCCGTCATCCATGAGGTGCTAAGATAAGAGGGAGGGTGGAGGGGTGTGGAGTGTATTCAGGGATGGAATGGGTGGAAATGATTTTATGCCTTTTCCTTTTTGGCTACCTCCCTTGTAAGGGGGAAAAAGCCTTGGTATATGTATGTATGCATAGAGGGATTAGGGAGAAACGTTAATGTAGTTGTGTTGGGAGACCTTAATGCTAGAGTAGGAAATGAAACAATAGACAGAGTGGTTGGGAAGTGTGGAGTTCGAGGAAAGAATTGTTGTGGAGAGTTGATGGTGGAGATGTGTCTTGAAGGAGAGTTCATGATAACAAATACAGTGTTTAGGAAGAAAGTCAAACATAAGTACACATGGGAGAGGGTGGTAGATAGAGCATTAATGTTCTATGTAGTGGTAGATAGGAGTATAATAGGAAGAGTTAAGGATGTACATGTTTCTAAGGGGAGAGAGTGAGGGATGTCAGATCATTTTTTGGTGGAAGGTAAGTTGAGAGTGGAGGATAGGTGAAGAAAGAGGAAAAGACAAATGGTAGGAAGGTGCTTAGAGTGAACTGCTTAAATGAGAAAGAAAAGGAGGAGTATACGAAGAAGCTGAGAGAGGAGTGGCAGGTAATGAAGGATAGAGTAGAACTAGGAGTGGAGAAGGAATGGGGATGGTTCAAGGAGGGAGTCACAGAGTGTGCAAAGATGGTGTGTGGAACAAGGAGGGCGGAAGGAAATAGAGGGAAGGGTAGTGAGTGGTGGGATGAGGAAACAAAGAAGGTTGTAGAAGAGAAGAATTGAGCTTTCACAGATTGGTTACAGAATAGGACAAGGGAATCATATGATAGGTACAAAGAAAAGAGAAGAGAGGTGAAGCATAAGGTAAAGGAGGCAAAGAGGAGAGCAGATGTGAAATGGGGTAAGAGTAAGACAGAAAAATTTTAAAGTGATAAAAAGATGTTTTGGAAAGAAATTAAGAGAGGAAGAGGAGGCAAATCAAGTAGAGAAGAAAAGATAAAAGGTGCAGATGGAGAGATGATAATGGAAGAGAAGGCAGTAAGAGGAAGATGGGCATGGTATTTTAGGGAGGTGCTAAATGTGGAGGATAGGGAGGGAAAGGTAGTTACAGTGGGAAGTGCTAAAAAAAATTGACCGTGATGAGTGAGGAAAATGGAGGATAAGGAAAGATGAAGGGAAGGCAGTTGTTAAGATGATAAGAGCTGGTAGGGCATCTGAGTTGGATGGATGTCATGCAGAATGTCTGAAAAAGGAGGTATAGTGATAGTGGAGTGGCTGGTGAGGTTATTTAATGTTTGCTTAAGAGAGGGTAGAGTGCTGGAGGAGTGCCTGTATAGTTACTTTGTACAAGGGAGAAGGGGCAGGTATGAGTGTAGTAGTTTGAGAGGGATCAGCTTGTTAAGTGTAGTTGGGAAGGTTTACAGTAGGGTCTTGAGTGAGAGGATTAGGAGAGGAAGAGAGGGCGTAATTGGTGAGGAACAGCATGGGTTTAGGACAGGTAGAGGTTGCGTAGGTCAGATCTTTGTTGTAAGACAGATATGCGAGAAAGCTATAGGAAAAAGTAAGGATGTTTTTTGTGTCTATGGATTTGGAAAAGGCTTACGACAGGGTAGACAGTAAGGCACTGTGGGAGGTATTGCAGATATGTGGGATAGGAGGAAAGCTTCTAGCTATCAAGAGTTTTTACAAGAGTAGTAGAGCATGTGTCAGGATTGGAAATGGAGAGAGTGAGTGGTTTGAAGTAAAGGCGGAACTTCATCAGGGATGTGTTATGTCACCCTGGCTGTTCAGTTTATATGTGGATGGGATGGTGTGAGAGGTAAATGCAAGGATAGTGGGCCAGGGATTGGAGATGGTTAAAGAAAATGGAGAAAGTGGGAGATAAGCCAGTTGTTTGCAGATGACACTGCGCTTGTAGCTGGATCATAGGAGGGATTGAGGAAGTTAGTGGCAGAGTTTGGGAAGGTGTGCAAAAGAAGTTGAAGATAAATGTGAGTAAAAGTAAGGTGATGAGATGTACTAGGCGAGAAATTGGTTGCAGACTGGAAGTGAGTATCAACCTCTTCACTCCGGGGCACATCTCACGTCTGGCAGCATTAGCTGCCCGACGTGCGATGTTGCGTCATAATAATCGCATTATAAAAAATAAGGTCAGTGCTCAATCGTTCGTTCTCTTTCACCCGTGTATTTTGATAACCATAGAAAATTGATGAAGCCAGTTTAGAGAGAATGGAAATTACGTAGGTATGACTACAATAAATATAATCAAGATGGCGACGTCGGCATCATCGAGTACCCACTTGCTCCTCATGCCGCCTACGTAGGTGTCACCGTATGGAAGTGGTTAAGGGAGAGAGATTGGAGGAAGTGGACAGTTTTAGATACTTGGGTGTGAATGTGTACTTATGCTTGACTTTCTTCTGAAACACTATTTGCTATCATCAACTCTCTTTCTAGACACATTTCCACCATCAAATCTCCACTACAACTCTTTCCTGGAACTCCACATTTCCCAACCACTCCATCCATTGGACCATTTCCTACCCTAGCATTAAGGTCTCCCAGTACTATTACATTGAAATTTCTTCCTAAATCCTCTATGCACTCATTTAAATCTATCCAAAAGGCCTCCCTTTCTTCTACACTCTTCTCACTGCCAGGTCCATATGCACTTACAAAGACCCACATCTCCTTTCCCAGTTTCACCTTCATCCACATTATCCTTGAGGAAACCTCCTTCCACTCCACTACACGTTTACCTATCTCTTCACTTACTAGAATAGCCACCCCTTCCCTCCCTCGCCCTCTCTTCACTCCTGATAACCTCCCACTTACACTCACCCTTCCCTTTCAACTTAGTTTCACTCAAAGCCAACACATCTATCTTTCTTCTCACAAACGTACTGCCTATCTCTTCCCTTTTACTCTCATCTGCACTAATTTAAATCTATCCAAAAACCTCCCTTTCTTCTACACTCTTCTCACTACCAGGCCAATATGCACTTACAAAAACCCACATCTCCCTTCCCAGTTTCACCTTCATTCACATTAACCTTGAAGAAACCTCCTTCCACTCCATTACACACTTACCTATCTCTTCACTTCCTAATATAGCCACCTCTTCTTTCCTTCGTCCTCTCTTCAATCCTGAGAATCTCCCAACTACATTCCCAAACTCACACTCGGCCCTCCCTCTCAACTTAGATTTACTCAAAGCCAACACATCCATCTTTCTTCTCACAAACATACTGCCTATCTCTTCCATTTTACTCTCATCTGTACTACATCCACGCACATTAAAAGACCCAAACCTTAGGGTACTGGTTGGAAAACTCCTAGACACTCTTATGCCTTTACTTTTTTTTAGGGATGTCCCCTGTGGGACTACAGGGAGAAGGATGCCTAGTCCTAATCCCCATCCAGTTTTTGTCACCTCTTACGGTTCAAGTGAGAAAACTTGGTGACAGTATTCTTCCTCCCACCACATGGGAAATGAATGCAATATGCATATATTAATTCATATCAGCAGTAACTACATCCATCTATTGAAGGTGAAAATCATTGTTTCTATAGCTTTCATGGAGAGATTTGCAAAAAAAATAATAATAATGAATAAAATAAATAAATAATAATAATGATAAAAATAAATTAATAAAACTAATAAATTCAATGGTTTTGAAGGTCAGAATTGTTCAAAATACATCAAAGCCATCTATCTACATTCAGGAGGCTTCCCCTTTAAAAGGGAGATAGCCAGTCAAGGTATGCACCCATCCAACTCTAATCCATAACTCATTTGTTTACCTATTATCTTAGCTCCTTGTGGATGAAGGGTTATCCCTGGATGGGGAACAGGGATGACCCTCCAATCATAAAGTGCTATGAGAGGAAAACAAATAGGTGATGGATAGAAGTATTTACCCAATTGTATTTACCTAACTGTAGTATATAGGAAAGGAGCAACTTATTGGATCCCATCTTCTGCACTACAATTTATTATACTTAGGTTCAAATTCATGTACAATTCCTACTTAGTCTATATCCTTGATTTCTAATTATCATAATTGGATCTGAATTCATGTATTGTTCCAGCTCATGCTATATCACCTTCTAAGCAATTCCAAGTATTTATGAATCTGTGGAAAACTATTTCTTCACATCCTTTCTTCCTTAATTTGTTCTCACGACTCCTTAAAACCCTCCTAACCTTAATCAAGAAATCTTTCATCAGTGCAATCTATCCCCTTTACTGACTTGAATACTGTAATCATATCACTTCTTTCTCTTCAATCTTTCAAAGTAGGCAGATCAGCTTTAGTCTTCCCTTGTATGGATTATCTGCCAGGCCGAGGACCAGTTTGGTTGCTTATATCCTTCACTCTGCATGGGGCCCATACCAGTGACATATTCCAGTCTTGGACTGATCAGGGTTCAAGTTTCTTCAGCACCTCTTCATCCATATTGTGAAAAGCCAAGCCACTTTAATCTTCTGCAGCAGAGGATAGGTCACTCCATTCCCTGTCTGCCTTCCAGTCTTTTTTAACTCATCCCAGTATTCTTTGATCAACCTTATGTGTAAGCTCTATTTCCAACTCGACTCTCCACCTCATCTCCTCCTTTTTCAATATCCATCCTTGTATCACCCATCATACTCCTTAGTATTTCACTTCAAGAGATTTGGGCTCCTCATTTCTGCCTCTTAAATTCCAAAGTCATACAGTGTCATGGATACAATCACCCTTTGGTAAACTCTTGTGTTCATCCTTAACCACTTCAATACAAGTCAAATTCTTGTGTGCAGCATTGGCTGCCATATGTACAATTACAAAGGATTACAAAGGCGGAGCATGCCGACAGGAGACCTTTTGATCCATATCTAGGTCGGATGCAAAAAAAAAAAAAAAAAAAAAAAAAAAAAAAAAAAAAAAAAAAAAAAAAAAAAAAAAAAAAAAAAAAAAAAAAAAAAAAAAAAAAAAAAAAATACACACACACACATATATATATATACACATATATATATATACATATATATACATATATATATACATATACATACACACACATACACATACATATATCATATTACTAATAAATGAAAATCAGACAGACAAATTATAACAAAACAAAAAACAAATAATATAACAAATTATAATCATTACAGCATCTTACTTAGGTATTTATCTAAATGATTCTTAAAGCTTTGAACTGAACTACATTGTACTACCTGTGCAGGAAGTTTATTCCATTCATTAACTACACGGTTGGCAAAGTTGTTTCTACCTACTTCCAAGTTGAATCTATTTCCGGACAGTTTGAGACCATTGTTTCTTGTCTGATTCTCATTCAATGTGAAAATTTGGTCACTTTTGATGTTGTCAATTCCCTTTAGAATCTTAAAGACCTGTATCAAGTCACCTCTGAGTCTACGCTTTTTTAGGGAAAACAGATTCATGTGCTTAAGTCGATTTTCGTATGATTTATTTTTGATATTTGGAATCAGTTTTGTGGCTCGCCGTTGTACTTTTTCCAGTCTGTCAATGTCTTTAATGAGATTCGGTGACCATACGGAAACAGCATATTCCAAATGTGGACGAACTAACGATTTATATAGCTTGTTAATGAGTGATGGACTTTTGAAATCAAAAGATCGCGCAATCAGTCCCAGAATCTTATTTGCTTTCTCAGAGGCTGAAATACACTGCTTGGATGATTTGAGGTCGTTACTGATAATTACGCCGAGATCTTTTTCACGATCCACTTTTGTTAACGAATTTCCAAATAACTTGTAATCGTACTTACTGTTATTTTTACCTATGTGCATTACCTTGCATTTACTTGTGTTAAATTTCATTAGCCACTTTTCAGACCATTGCTGTAATTGATCTAAATCTTCTTGAATATCTAATTGGTTTGAGTGATCATTTGCCACTCCGCACAGTTTTGTATCATCAGCAAATTTGGAAACAGTAGATTTTAGTCCATGGTCTATATCATTTATATATACTATGAATAGAAGTGGCCCAAGAACGGAACCCTGAGGAACTCCACTTGCAACACTTTTCCATCCAGAAGTTTTTCCATTTAAAACAACTCTCTGTTTTCGACCTTTCAACCAATTACTAGTCCAACCTAATAGGCTACCACTTATTCCATGCAAAGCTAATTTAGTAAGTAGTCTTTCGTGTGGGACGGTATCAAAAGCTTTTGCAAAGTCTAGATATATTAAATTCATCACACTACTACTTGCACTATAAAATATAGTCACTGCTGTATTACATGTTATATTTTACTCTGAGTGATAAACACAGAAAACATGATCAAACCAACTCTCAGAACCTGGGGGTAACTCGTGTACAACTACAGTAAAACCCCGATTATCCGAAACGAAAGGGGGGGAAGCCTCTTTTGGATAAGCCGATTTTTCGGATAATCCAGATTTATCAGAAATATATTTCGTGTTGACATACTTTGTGTGTGTGTGTGTGTGTGTATGTGTGTCCTGTGCCTTCCTCCCCCCCCCCTCTCTCTCTCCATCAGTCTCAAGTTCTGGATGGAACACAATTTTTTTTTTCGTGTTGACGTACATACCTTATACGTAACAGAGAACAAGAATTATTCTATACATATATCTTCCACTATCCTGACGAACACAATAAAGCAACTCCGCCACTCCCCGCCTCCGTCACCATCACTCCACAACCCTTCCACTCCCCACCTCCTGGTGGTGGAATCAGAAGGAAGGGTCGTCCATTGCTCCATCTTCACTGTCCAAATCAAAGGTAGACAAGGAGGATGAGGCACTTGATGAAGGGCGAGAAGACTGGGTGGACGAAGGTGTTCTTGGCCGAAAAAACGAGGTGATAGAAGTCTGTTTGGTGCAAGACAGCTGCTTCTCGATGACGTCACTCAGTGCTGCTCGCATCATTGGGTACAGTTGATTGCTATTTGAAATGTCCCTGGGTCACTGGTCAAGAAACTGAAGCACTCCTTCGATGTGGGACAGGACTGTTGCCAAAGACATGGTAGGATCAGAAGGATCATCGTCATCGTCGTCATCATCATCGTTGTTATGGCTGTGCATCACTTCCTCAGCTATTTCTTTGGTTGATTGGAGAGCGTAACCTGGGTCCCCCTCATCCACAGTGAGCCACTCCTGGACGTCCTCCTCTGTAACTGTCTCGTAATCACCCAGGGACTCCTTCACCTCTCGCATCTCCCGGTCGAATCCTTCAAACACTTCTCACATATCCTCATGGCCTCGTAGCAGGGGATTCCAGGCATTGGCCAATGTAGAAGGGGGCACCTGTTTCCACGCTTTCTCAAGGTTGTAGATTGCTGTCTTCAGGTTATACCTCTTGAGGTTTGCTATTGTCCTCTGGGCTCTGGTGTCTCCTTCTTCTTCCCCCTTGAGCGTCACACACAGAATTTCCTGCATAAAGTGCCGGCGGTAGCGCATCTTTACTGCTTGTATGACGCCCTGATCCATTGGCTGGATGATTGAGGTGGTGTTGGTGGGCAAAAACGTGCAACGGATCCTGCTGTCTCGTGACACTAAATCCTCCTTGGCAGGGGCATTGTCGAGGAGGATTAAAGCCTTCACGTTGTGTGGTGTCGTCTTCAGTTCGGTGATCTGGTGCTTGGTGATGGAAGGGACAATGATCTTGTGAAACATGTCCTTGAAAATGCCAGAGGTGAACCAAGCCTTTGCTGAAGAAAAATAGTGGACAGGCAGGTGGTCCATGCAGTCCTTCAGCACACGGGGCCTCCTTGATTTCCCAACCACAACTGGTGTAACCCGGTGTGTACCGTCAGCATTAGCGCCAAACAAGACAGAAATGCGGCCCTTGTCCAGCTTCCTTCCTGGCGCGTCCTTAACAGCTGTGCTTGCCTGTGTGTTGTTGGGCAGTGCCTTCCAGAATAGTCCGGTCTCGTCAAAATTGTAGAGTTGATGGGGTAGCAGTCCTTCGTCACTCACTAATTTCCAAAAATCGTTAATGAAAGGCTCCACAACATCGATAGCAGCACTAGCAGTCTCTCCACAGACCCTCTTGTTTGCTAAAAGATGACGCTTTCTGAACCTAACGAGCCACCCAGAAGAAGCTCTGAAGTCATTAATACCTAAATAGTTTGCCAGGGTTTCCGCCGCAGACTGTAGATCTACACCCCGCACTGGCAATCCGGAAGATACGTGCTGTTGCTGCCACTTGAACAACGCCTCGTCTAGGTTTTGGTATTTACCCAGCTTCATGGTCCTCGGTCCTGAATCTTTGTTCTTGTGGTGGAAGACAGCTGGGAGATGCTTCTGCGTGAACTACCTTAACTATGGCCCTGCCTTTTTGATGTCCGTAACAGTAGCATTCCCAATGCCATAGTCGTGGGCGATGGACGTTCCCGATTGACCTGCCTTCAGCTTGTCCAATATTTCCAGCTTCTGCTGTATGGTAAGGACGACTTTCTTCCTTTTCCCGGTTTCTTTCGGCATGGTGATGTAGAAAGAAGTGAGGTCGAAGCACAGGTAGAACGCGACTGCCCAGTGTGAACTCTGTGACGCGACTGCCGCCAACTTACGATGTAAACAATGAAACCAAACAAACACACGCTACGCTAAACAAAGTAGTACGCTTAAAACGTATTCATTTTAACTGTTCTTATCAATTTTAAATGTGTTAATATAGTACATATGTAATTATTTTTATTTATTTCATGTTTTTGATGTTTTATAACGTTTTAGTATAGAATTTTTTTTAATTTTAATTGCATTATCCAAATCAATTTCGGATAATCCCGTTTTTCAGCTAATCCGCTTTCGGATAATTGGGGTTTTACTGTATAAAGAAAAAAATAAAAATAAAATAAATAGATAAATAAATATATATATTGGCGTGCATGGTGTGGTCGGAGGGAAAGACGTTTGTGATTTTCTTTTTTAATTTCTGATCCTAGTCTGATACAACAACTGCTGGCAGCCGATAGAAAAACTCTGGAGGTTGCCAGATTTTCCTAGCTAAAAATTACAGAAAGCAAAAAGGGGGAGTTGCCCATGAAGGGGTGCCCAATAGAAACAATGGTAGAAAGGTGGCACTCTTGAGGGTTGCCAAAAAGGGGTATTGATGTGAAGACCATTGTCTAATGGCGCAAATCTTCGGCAATGACCTTTGACCCGTTCACGTCAACTCAAGTTTGCTTAGAGTGTCCTGTGGCCGCTCTGATATATGGGGTGCCTGATGTGCTCGCCATCCCAAAGTGCTTGGCTGAGAAGGCCTCTTGTCTCTTCAGTCCAAGATGAAATAAATTGCCAGATGCCTCTCGTAGATGGGGAACTTCTCCTGGCATCTCTCACAAGATATATCACACGTGGCGTCTCTCACGAGGTATATCACATGGCTCGGCCAGCTACTGTCACCTTTCCAGTGACTCTATACTTATAGAATTAAAAAAAGAAAAGAAAACACAAAACAAGGTCCCTGTTCAAGGCCTTGGCATGAAGGGTATATACATAAATATATATATAATCAAGATGTTGATGCCAGCATCCTCATGTACCCACTTGCACCCCATGATGCCTACGTAGGTGTCATCATACCAAAGCGAATATCTTGTGACACTCTTCATTTCCCACAAGATATTTACTTCTTCCCTTTTTCTACCTCCACCCTGACTCCTCCATTCCCTGCTATATGCAACTCTAAATACTTGAAACTCTTCAATTCCTTCAGCTTTCCCCATTACTACCCTTTAACTCATTGCCACACTCTCCCCTCGTACATCCCATCACCTTATTTTCATCCATATATACCTTCAGCTTTCTCTTCTCAACACCCTTCCAAACTCAGTAAATTTTCAACAGTGGGAGGGGATCAGGGTAAATTTTTGGAAGTGCACACCTACATGATATAGCAATAGAAAATTAATAATTAATGTTATAAATTGTTATAGATCAACATAATATGCATGTTTCTTGGCAGAAATTAATAAAAAAAAAAATTGCTAAAACCGATTTACTAACAAACGAAGTTGCGGCAGATGAATGATACACCATGTTTGTTTTGATAGATGCAGAGGTCAAAGAAATGAAAGGATGACAAATTCATCTATTCTAACTTAACCTAAACAACCTAAGCTGTATTTAGTAATAATGCAGTACCTTTAATTCTAAAGATCATCTGGGTCGTCCTCTTCATCTTCATCACAGATGCTGATGGCCTGATTAAGTACTAGACTGGACTGTGGGGAATAGAGTTGTTGCATAGCTTGAAGGAAGCCTTATTGTCTTTGTAACAGCACTTATTAATGTCACCTGGAGTTGGAGAACACTCGGTGTACAATGTGAAAGCCATCATCTAACCAACATTGACTGGACTGGGCTGGACGGATGACAACGTGGCATCTTGATGCTATGCTCGCAGCTTCATTCAGCAGTATATTTGCTTTTAGCAAGTTTTTTTTGTTATTGATTTCCACCAAAAAAATGCATATTACCCTGATCTATTATAATTGACAAAATTAATAATCAATTTTCTAATGATATATCACGTAGGTGTGCACTTATAAAAAAAACAAAAAAAAAAAAAACAACCAGGATCAGGTTAACCCCTTCCATACGGTGCCGCACACGTAGGCGTCATGAGGAGCAAGTGGATTCGCGACGCTGCCATATCGGCATCTTGATTATATTTATTGTAGTCGCCCCTGTGTTTTTACATTCTCCCAAATGCGCCCTGAATCCCATTCTCTGTGGTTTTCAAAATTCGCGGGTGAAAGAGAGAACGATCGATATAAGCGGCGACTATATTTTATGATGAGAATATTATTACATGACGTCATACGGCTGGCATTGGCTGCTGCCCGCGAGATTTAAGTCCCGTACTGAAGTGGTTAAGGTGGACGTAGTAAACAAAAATGGCACAGGTTACGGAGGGTGGTACACACTCAGAAATGAATGGGGTCGTTATAATCTATTTGAAGATCTTTAAGAGAAGTTGGTGAATTGATCTAGAATAGAAAAAAAAAAAATGATGAGGTGGCCCTCTGGAAATAATACCCCAAACTCTGTCACTGGCTCAGACCCTCCTCAAACTATGCCACTGACATGAAGCCATTACAGTACACAACTAAATCAGATTAACAATTCCATAATAACAAATAGAAAGTGCAAGTCTGATACAAAGCCAAAACATTCCAATACTAAAGTAATTCAAATTAATATCTCCAAAATGTTTTATTTGTGACAACTTGTATATAGAAAGAAATGTCTGAACATGCAGATCTACTTTAAGAGAATAAAATAGTAGAGACAAGACAGGAGTAATGTTGAAACAATACCAAATCAGCAATAAAGTTATTAGGAAAACATGTTTTTTGCAGAAAAAATGCATGACCAATAACAAATATTTACCAAAACTAGTAGCAATTATTTCTTCATCTACCATGTGGGTATGTGAAGACAGTGGGATAATGCCAATTAGTTTTCCAAGATTTGTATGATTACAAAGCAAATTCTTTTTTTATAAGAAATTGACTGCCTCCACCTAAGACTATCACTAAGAGTCAGAGCTCGATTCACAGGCATTTTTTCCAGTATTATGTCTATGTCTAAGTCTTATCCACTATGAACTCGCATAGTCTTCTTGGCAAGTTACGGTGTCAATACCATGTTCTGTCTGGGGACATACCACTAGCACATCTGTCCAAGCCTCACATATTGGAGCTGGTCTGCGATCAAGTTCATTGCTGATCCTTGTGAGGTTGGGCCATGTGGGATTGGAGGCTCATCTAGGATGTCAGCCAGGAATTTATTTAGCCTTCTCTTGAAAGCCTCTGTGCTGACTCCCTTTATGTACCTTATCTCTATTGGGAGACAGTTTAAGAGGGCCAGCCCAGGTGAAGCTTTCCACCTGGATCATCTTTAGCCATTGGGAATAACTGCTAATGGATGTTCTTTCACAGGTCCTACACAACCTGAGGTGGTGCTCCCCTTTGATACCACCTCCTTTTTTGTGATGGGTTTGGTGATGTGCCCTCCTAAGACTTTCTAGATGCAGTTCACTATGTAGCATTCTCTGCAGTGAATAGAGCTTGAGAATTTTCAGCCTCTCCCAATAATTCAGGGAGTCCCTATCTAACCTCCTCATAAATACCCTCTGGACCTATTTGAGTTTTTGTATCTCTGACTTTGTGTGGAGACCATAGCTGGCATACATACTCCAGCTCTGACACTACTAGGGTCTTCCACAGAAGTAGCAAGTGCTCAGACTTCCTGGTTTTAAGGTCTGGAGGAGCCAATGACAGAATAAAGGACCCAGAGATTAAGGTCAAGGACTGACATCTTTGGGAAGAATAGAACTACACAAAGGGGTGATGGATGTATAATCTACTATAAATCTTGGATAAGGAGCTGATAGAATTGCAGAACAGTGAAAATGTCTGGTGCAGAACTGGAACAGATGGCTACCTTTACTCTAACACTACAAATAAGAGAAAATCAACTGTATGACAAAACTGAAAAAGCGTGCAATTCCAATGACCTGGTTATTGTAGGTGGTGACTTCAACCATGGGGACATTAACTGGAACACGCTGCAGGGAAGGTGAGAGGAGGCAGGGCTCACTGACTTGATGTTCATTAAGTTTCTCACACAGCATGTTTCAGAACATACCAGGAAAGAAAGAATCCTAGACCTGGTCTTAACCTCTGAAGCAAATCTAGTGGATGAAATAGTAGTCATATCAACCTTGGCATCCAGTGACCACAACATTAGTTTAATATAAATGTCCAAACTAATAACCAGAACTGGAAATCTGAGGCATTCATCTATAGGCAATCTAAGACATTGAAAATGAAGAAAGAACTAAGAAAAATTAATTGGAAAGATGAACTCAAGGATAAGACAGCAGATGAGAAATGGAAAACAATTACAGATATATACAATGATCTTATAACAAAGTATGAGCCAACTAAATCCAAAAAAGGTTGAAGGCCAAAACCCATATGGTGGAACTATAGGATTAACAGAGCTGCAAGAGATAAAAGAAGATGGTGGAGAAGGTATAGGGGCACACAAAGGCAGGAATACTATGCCAAATATAAGCATGGAATGAAAGAAACTGGAAATACAATAAGAAATGCAAAAAGAGCATACATGTCCAATCTGGCTGCAAACATCAAGAATGATCCCAAAGCATACTATCTGTATGCATGCATGAAGATGGCTGTGACAGAGACCATGGGAACCCTAGTTTATGAAAATGAAACCATAACTGACAAAAAGAGTAATGAGAGATATATTCAACCAGCAATTCATCAAGGTGTTTACTGTTGAAGACAAATGTAACAAAGAGTGAGGTTGTTTCCAAAGGGGGCTGTGCTCAAGGAAATTGACAACTCCATGGATGAAATTAGAAACTTGAACTACTAAATCCAGAAAAATCTCCAGGTGATGATATGATACACCCAGCTATACTGAGGAGCTTAACAACTGAGCTCTTGGAACCACTTGCAAGCATATTCAAGTCAAGCATCAAAATAACCAAGTTCCTAAGGACTAGAAAATGGGCCAACACAACACCTATCTCCAAGTTGGGATCCAAGAAGCTTGTTTCCAACTATCAACCCATCAGTCTGACATCCCAGATCAGTAAAGTTTTAGAATACTTCATCTGAGATGACATCATGACATCTGAGACATGAAATGATAAAAGGTTCACAATATGGTTTTCTTCTAGCAGTCATGCTTGACCAACCTTTTGACATTTATGAAAATTACAATGAAATACCTCGACATGGGATACCAGTTGGTGTTGTGTACTTAAACTTCGTGAAGGCCTTCAATAAGGTCATACAAGAGGCTGGATCTGAAGATTAGAGCCCACAGACTTGGTCCACAAATAGTAAACTGGATTAAAACCTGGCTTCAAAATAAGAAGCAACAAGTCATAGTTTGAGGACAAAGATCCAACTAAACACAGGTCCTCAGTGGGGTACCTCAGGGTTCTGTCCTCAGCCCCCTCCTGTTTATTATGTACATAAATGACTGCTCTGTAAGATTCTAAAATTTGCCAATGACACAAAGATATTTGGAAGAATCACTAGCCAAGAAGATATAGACAACACTCAGTACAGCCTTCATAAGGTTGAGGAGTGGGCAAAAGATTGGCAAATGGAATTTAATGTTGACAAGTGTGAGTATCTGGGATATGGTAACCCACAGCAACTATACACATTAGGATGAAAGGAGTTAAACAACAGTGACAGCAAAAAGAATCTAGGAATAATTATGAAAATTGCATTTAATCCAACTGATAACATAACCAAGGTGATAAAGAAAGCAAACCAAATCATGGGGAACATAAGATGAACAAGACCATTTCAAACATAGCACGACTGTATAAATCTCTCGTCCACCCACACCTAGAATACTATGTGTAGGCATGGAGGCCATACAACCAGAAAGATGTAGACATGATATAAGGGGTACAAAGGTGAGTAATCACAATGATCCCAACCCTAGTTCACAAAACATAAGAGGAACATCTCAAGAAAACTGGCTTGCTTTTCATGGAGATGCAAAGGCTAAGAGCGGTCTTAATAAAAGGGTAAATTTTTAGTTGTGCACACCTATGTGATATAAAATAGCAATAAAAAATTAATTTTTTAAACTATAATACATCAACATAATATACGATTTTCTTGGCAGAAATCAGTAACAAAAAAGTTGCTAAAACCAATTTACTAATAAATGAAGTCATGGTGGTTGAATGATGTCATGTTTGTTTTGATAGATTAAGAGGTTGAAGAAATGAAAGGATGATAAATTCGTCTATTCTAACCTAACCTACCTATGTAACCTAACCTATATTTAACAACTCAGCACCTTAAATTCTGGAGGTCATTCGGGTCATCGTCGTCGCCATTGTCACAGATGCTGACGACTGTACCTCTGGCAACTAACAGATAATGGCAGAACCCCATGTTCTCTCATAAAGTCCAAGGAAGCCCTATTGTCTTTGTAACAGCACTTATTAATGTCATCTGTAGTTGAAGAATATCTGGTCCAAAATGTGAATGCATTCATCTGACTGACAGTGAGTGGACTGGACAGACAGCAGCATGGCATCCATACCATATCCTAGCAGCTTCATAATAATAATAAACAGTTTATTGGGTAAAGCAGCATTTCTGCTGAAAATATACATCCTACAAGATTATAACAATATAAAAATATGACAGTGTAAAGATGTTACAATCATTAAAAAAACTAGACAAAAAACAGTAAGCTAAGTAATAGGTGTGTAGTACAACGATGTTAATTCTTGTTGTTTAACCAGGGTGACTGCAAACGACCTCAGACTCTGAAGATAGCGGTCAGCAAGGGTGGGTAGTCCTAGTGTGGTGAGAGCGTGCTGGTAGGTGGTGTAATCTTTGCCAAGGATTGTGCAACAGGCTCTTCATTCGTTAGTAGATATGCTTGTAGCAAGGTTTTTTGTTATTTATTTCTGCCAAGAAGATTGCATACTACATTCATGTATTTTAATTTATAATATTTAATTTTCTAATGCTTTATCGCATAAGTGTGCACAACTAATACCAATAATAAAAGTCCACAAGATAATCATGAGCAACATGGAGGAGCTGAGGACTGAGGACTTTTTAGTGTCAAACAAGTAACAAACAAAGGGACATCACATCAAGATCTACAAACAGACAACATTAGGAAGTACTTTTTCTCTCAGACAGTTACTGAGGAGTGGAACAACTGCCAAAAGAAGAGGCAGTCTCGACCACAATGAATGGCTTCCACAATAAGCATGCAAAATTATTTAGGCATGTGGGGGGAGCAACTCAAGAGCCAGCATAGGATAACTGCTCCAGTTCTAATCCGACTGCCTGTGGAGTACATCGCTCATGCGAGGATGGTAAGTTCAAGTACCCTAATTATCAACAAATTTTACCGGTAGCAAGTAAAATGTACCACAATAAAAAGTAACTTTACTATATAAAAATACATTTAAGCAGGTTTATTATTCTTATTCACTTGGTATTTGTTTAACTTCTGTTCTTTTATATATCCCATGCATTACATGAGGATAACAACATGCATGGAATTTACCATGGAACATTTCATAAAACTGAATCTCCGTTCTGTCGTCCTAAAATAACTATCCTACTAAAACCATTACGGTAATTTCTTACCTCCAAGAACCAAGACTTTCAACTTTTCATCACTCATGGCAGATTAATTAATTAAATTATTTAGTGTGACGTACTTCACACGACGTCTACTTCTACTAACATTCACACCCCTACCACCTCACAATTCAACTGCAGTGGGCACACAGTAAACTAATCTGCTATCGCCCCTCGTCCGAGAATGTTGAATCGGTTTCGAAAGCCTTGTTAGACGATATAAATAAAAAACAATTCCTGCATAAAAAGGTAGTTTAAACTGATATAGAAATAATATAATAAAAATATTTTCTGAATGTTTTTTGTTATTACATAGTGAATTATTCACCATAACACCCAAATGCTTCAGCAAAGGCAGTTTGGTGATAGAAACGGGATGACAATAACTCCAAAACACAGGAATTGCATATTTAGTTGCAGTAGACCATATAGAAAGGTCAGAGTGCAGTAGATGAAGTAATTTTTCTAAACTACCCAACCCCTTTTAGATATTGTTTTCTAAAATATCCCAGTCGATTCCACCGTCGCAATTGTCATAATTCTATTAGAATACGTGTTTGTAACAACGGATTTCCGGAGATCCCCGAGACGCGCAGCCATTTGGGGTTAAGTGAAACATCGTTTGCTGCGATATCACGAAGTTTATTTTCAGTCTGCATGCTACAAGAGGTTAACGCCTACTCCTTGGGCGTAAGCCAGGGGCCTGGCACAGGGTAAGGGTATGATATACTGACCTACTTCTGACCCCCTGTTGCCAGGTGAAACTTGTAGGTAGAACAATATAGATAGATAGATATGTATAACATAAAGACATAATAAGGCAAGGGAAACATTTACATATAAATGAGGAACTTGCTTGGCTATTGTGTATAAGTATGGCTAATTCAGGGCTGACCCTACTCTTCACAATGCTAACCCTTTCCTGGTCATCCTTACTACATTATTCCACCAACTCAACGAATAATGGTAACCTAACTGTGGCTACAAGTCACTATAACTGTTCCAATGTTAGCATGGGGATGTCTCTCGGTTTCGTGAGTCCCCTTGATCTGTCCTCTCTTGTTGGAGTTATGGGTGTGTTGGGGATTCGGTGTGTATGTTTGTAATATATTTCTCAATGTAGTTAGTGTCTCTCCTATTTCCCCAGTTACCTTATGTTCGTTTGTAGCACATGCCCCTTCTCCTTCTCCCAGTTTAAATCCTCATTCAGCTTTTTCGTCCATTATTGATTAATATCCTCTAATTTATGGTTCTACCAAAACTGTAGACACTGACGCGCTACATTCCCTTTCAATCTCATCCGCTATTTCTATAATTCTATTTGCTAATTGCTTAGGATCTATTCCGTCTCTGATGTCATTACTTCCAATCCACAGGATACACAAGTTGTGTCTCCAATAATGCACAGGCAGGTGGGCTTCAGGTTAGCTAATGGCGTAAATCCCACCGCTGCCACCAAAAATACGTAATGCCAGAATGTCGAATACGATTATATTGTCAATCAATCCCACCACTGTTATACCAAAATATGAAGTGTCACTCCCGACAACTACTTTAGGTTATCAGTGAATGGAAGGGTGAGATGTACAGTACGCCTTCATAAAATCGTGTCCAATCCCGAACACCACTTATTAGGATGACGATTAGTCAAATATATGTACCGGTATGCACTGTGATTGGGAAATCCTACGTTAAGTCGGATTACTTTGACTAGTAATCGCTGCCACCATCCCAACCACTATACTCGTATATAATAGAACACGTGGTAACTCGTGACCAACACAAGATTTTATTCCATTCTCCCCCTTATATGCCGTTTTTGTGTTACTTATATTTACGAAATCCAGATTAAAATTAATTAAAGAAAAATTCAATTTTACATCCAGTTGATATAGTGATATATGATTTACAGTTACCTACTTAATTGTACTCAAAATAAAATTAATATTTTACATACATACACTCATAACAAACACGTCATGGGGGTTAGATATATAACTCTTCCCCACCATACAAGGATGTTCGTATCTTTCCTTTGAGATTCCTATCCAATTATATACTAATTTAAACTACTTATAATGAATAAAAAATTTACCCTGGATTATTATTTACGAACAATTTATGAATTATAGAGAGGTAGCGAAAAGAAAAAGGGCTATAAATTCAACGCTTCAATGGCGTGAACAGAACGTGTGGGAATTACGTATCTAATAGTCCAAGAACTGGGGGCCATTTATTTTCTGGAGAGTACCAAATTTCTTATGGGTGTTTTTGGAAAGGGTCTACCTTAGGACATCTGAAAATGCGGTTCTTAGATTTGGCCAGTGGTGGGTCTGGGTTTTATTAACCCTTTATGCTCGAAAATGGACTTGCCAAATGTACCGAAAAAATGGGGATAGGGAATACGAAAAGGGCCCTTACACAATTACCTCCTGATGGTATGGTAACAAACTATATATCAAATTAAAGGTCTTTAAATGCTCTTTAAGATGATATATGACATATGCAAATTAAGTCCATATCTGGGTCACCAGGGGTCAAAAGGTCATGGACAATGCTCAAAGTCCGTCAATTTGGAATGGTTCCATATGTTGGCTAATTATCAGCCCCAGATCAGTAAATAGCCACTAGCTACACTTGAAATGTAAATATTAGATATCTAGGCAGTTTTTAAAACTGATATGATGCCAATAATGCCAATATATGCAATGCAATAGGGCTTTGTATTGATCACTTAATTTCAGCGCCACCACATCAAGTTCAACATTTCGCCACCAGATGGCTATACTATAGACCACATGGTGTTTGGGTGTGGTCCAAGGTTGCTGTCACGGTTTGTTTTAGCATTTTTATGCTTCTAATATGTCTAATCACCTTTACTGTCCTATGTCACAAGGTTATGGTGCCTGATGGTAGCATATGAGATGAAAAAAGGTATGTGAAGATGTCATTTTTTTCTCAAAGTGAAAGTACATGCAGCACCATGTATTAGCTGTGTACACAAACATATAGCTAGGCCTGTATGCCTACATGTAGCCATACTGGTTGCATGGAGTTAGACTGCAGAGCCTGTAAACAGAGTTGAGATAGTCTTGATTAACCATTTTGATACTGAGCATCTTTTGACAAAACCCAATTGAGAGACTTGGCATCTTTACACTTACAGCAGCATGCACTGGCTCAGAACCTAGGTGTTTTTCAAGAATATTCAGAGGGCTTTTCGAACTGATAGAGCTCATTACCTGTTCGAGATACAGTTTTAAAGTAAATGACAAGTTTGTAGGGAACTAACCCGGCATTCCATAGAATTAGGGGGTACCTATGCTCGTACCAACATTTTAAAAACATCCCCTTTTGTAAGGGACGCGTCGGGGAGATCATGGGGTTACAACTAAGTTTTGGTTCATGTACATAGACGTAGTGCACATCTTTCTGCTGTTTGACAGGGCCTGCCGAACAAATGATGTAGCCCTCTTCATCTATGCTTTGGGGTTAATGTGTCCAATGTTTTTCTCAACCCACAAACCTAACTATGCTCGTTGGATGTCACTTTACTATTTGAATCTTCTCAACATGGAGACAACACATCCTGGAATCACTACTAGTTTTGAGGGAGGAGCACTCTCGGTTCGAAGGTCTAGGCACCCCTTCTCTAGAAGCGCTGTTGACATCACACTGGAACAAACAATAAACCGTGATGCGGCATCTAGGCATGGTGGTATTGCTTCTTTCACGCAGAACGTCAGTGCCCGCAAGAGGTGGACAGTAACAAGATCTTTCAGAGGGGCAGTCGTAAGCTGTCTGCTGGAGAAAGCAGGTATCATCCTGACTGATGATTCCGTGCAAGAGATGAAGCCATCCAGGATCAATAGGGATGATGGTGACCTTAGAAACACAATTCACCAAATAGAAGACACCCTGAACCCTTTCAGCATTGATGACGATTCCCTCTACTGTCTCAGTACAGGGAAAGCAGCCTCCAACAGTGTAAAAGATTATCTTTTTCACTGCATTGACAAGGGAACCGCCTTGCACAAAGAGTTTGTTGATGCCTGCAAAACAGATGGTGGGCGATTTGAACGCCCCATAAAACGCCAAAAGGTGAAAAACTTCAGCCAAGATGCCGTCAAATTCAAAGTGACCACCAAGGACAAACAAATCAAAGAAGCCAAGTGTACACGCGATCTTTTTGGACGTATGTACCTGGCAGTTTCTCAGAAACTCAACCTTGCCTATGTCCTTTCTTACCCCCTGACCCCTGTCCCACTGTCTTTGTGCCATATCATGGGCGATATGAACAAGACATCCAAAAGCAATCTCTGGGCGAAGCTAGAGGCGACCGGGACATCAGATGCTACACCACCAGATGAACCTGATGCGTATATAATAGACTTCATGTTTTGGCTGAGAACCCTTAGCATGCCACCAACCTTTGCAGGTATGGCCAGGACAATTCTGCAACAAGCCTGCAAAAATGCAGCTGTGGTGCATATTGTGGCTGACACGTACCCCGAGGGTCCTAACATCAAAGATGTTGAACATGATTTGCGGGAAGAAAATGCGTCACCTAGTTGTTCTTCATATTGCATAGGGCCATCTCAAAAGAGACCAGCTGACCTGAAAAGTGCTTGGCGTTCTCCTCAATTCAAGAAAGGCCTCTTCATCTTTTTGAGAGACGAATGGATGTCTCAGGCGTATGCACCAATCATTGCAGGGCATCAGCTCTACTTTGCCCTTGAGAATGAGTGTTACCTATACACATCTGATGGGAAAGTCATAAGTAGGACCCAAGTGCGCCCACTTGAGAGTGGTCACACTGAAGCTGACACCCGAGTTATATTTCATGCCCAATTTGTTGCACAAGTACATGACAAGCCCCCTGTGATTGTCATTCGCAGTGATGACACAGACGTCTTCATTCTTCTTGTTTACCATTGTAGGTTCATCTCGTCTCACCTTTGGATGGACGCAGGAGTGGACTCTAAGAATACTAGGCGGATGATAGATGTGTCACATCTTGCAAACATACTCACATCTAGAGTATGCGATGCCCTCCCCAGCTTCCACGCGCTGACGGGGTGCAATTATACTGCATCCATCATGAGAAAGGCAAAATGGAGACCATTTGAAATAATGAAAAAGAGTGAAAAATTCACTGCTGCTATTAGCAAACTTGGGGATACCGATGTGATTGACCAAGACGTCTCAGCAGTTGTAGAAGAGTACCTGTGCTCAGTATATGGGGCTCGTAACGTCAGTGGTGTCAATGAAGCAAGGCTTCAACTATTCAATAAATTGTATGCACCTAAACGTACCAATGACCCCCTTGAGAAGCTTAAAACTAGCGATCCTTGCTGCATGCCACCTTGTGAGAAGGTTCTTCAGCAAAAGCTCCGAAGAACCAATTTTGTAGCGTTTGTCTGGAAGAATGCTAGAGAGGCTAAACCAGTGGCATTTGGTCCTGAGGGCCATGGATGGGAAGTTGAGAAAGGCAGAATGAAACTTCTGTGGTTTTCAGGTCCAAGTGTCCCGGCAAACATAGAAATTGAAAGTTCTGACTTGCTATCGGAGGAAGATAATGAAGAGGAAATTGACATCCAGGAGTCATATTCCTCCGACGAAGAAGAACACCCAGACTTTTAGGTAGCTGCAAACATTCTTGCAGAATCATAATGTAGCAGTGCCAACCTGACAAAAATATGTTCATGAAACTCAGGCTTATACGTTGTCAATGACTGCTGTTTGGATAGATTTTCTTTATTGAATTCATTTATATAGGATACATGTAGTGTAGAACATGTTTAGGTCTGGGTTTGTGATGGCAAATAAATAATATTTATCAAAAATAAAGCTTATTTGCATGAAAATATTTTTCCCTAACGTATAGCCATCTGGTGGCGAAATGTTGAACTTGATGTGGTGGAGCTGAAATTAAGTGATCAATACAAAGCCCTATTACATTGCATATATTGGCATTATTGGCATCATATCAGTTTTAAAAACTGCCTAGATATCTAATATTCACATTTCAAGTGTAGCTAGTGGCTATTTACTGATCTGGGGCTGATAATTAGCCAACATATGGAACCATTCCAAATTGACGGACTTTGAGCATTGTCCATGACCTTTTGACCCCTGGTGACCCAGATATGGACTTAATTTGCATATGTCGTATATCATCTTAAAGAGCATTTAAAGACCTTTAATTTGATATATAGTTTGTTACCATACCACCAGGAGGTAATTGTGTAAGGGCCCTTTTCGTATCCCCTACCCCCATTTTTTCGGTACATTTGGCAAGTCCATTTTCGAGCATAAAGGGTTAATAAAACCCAGACCCACCACTGGCCAACTCTAAGAACCGCATTTTCAGATGTCCTAAGGTAGACCCTTTCCAAAAACACCCATAAGAAATTTGGTACTCTCCAGAAAATAAATGGCCCCCAGCTCTTGGACTATAACCGTCCGGCCACCTTTGTAAATATCACTGTACACCTAATGATCTAACATAACTCGTATCCTAACCTAATTTTTCTTTATCGTTGGGAGCGTGCACTCTCGGACAATATCCCTTTCACAAACGATTTCTTATTAGTTCTTATAATCTATTACAAAATATTCCTTCGATTGCTATGCTCGATCGATCCGTGTATTTGTATTTATGGTTAATCTCCCTACCCATTATATGTCGAGATGGATATCTCGACTCAGAATACCCATACTCAAGGGTATGCACAACAGTGCCACGAACGTGTTCGCATCACTGCACGAAGGCCCCGTATAATACTTCGTAATACTAATCAAGGTTCCCTTACTTCGTTTCGTGATGGAACATTTATGTGCTAAAAATACTACAAATATTCCTGTAATGAAACCCTGAACTGGAGGGTGGGAATTTTTCTCCTTCTAAATTTAAGGTTCCTAATCGATTTTTACATACGAATACGTCTTCATAACGTTATGGAGGGGTGGAGTGAGAGCTGCAATACTCACCATGCCCATACGTGACTTAGTCATGTAAAATAACGAAAAATAATACTCAATTAAATACCTGGCCTTATATATGTCTTGTTGGATATTCTGCAGCCATACAGGGAGGGCCTTTTATACTTTATAAGGGAACCTTCTACATGAAAAACTTTGTATTTATATATGTTAGGGTTATTTACTACAAAGGGGGTCCTAAAACATCAGAAATGGGATGAAAGCAGATCAACAGGTGTTGGAAGCTTAGACTTAACGATATGGAAATCCAAATTATGGACAGTTTTGGTACATTCCTTAAAAGACAGAAAACAAAACAAGAAGCACTGTTTTAAGTAAACTTACTTTCTCTCAGTATCCTGAGTGAATGAGCAGCCGTCAAACCTCTACGTAGCATGAGAAAGTTTATAGCAATGGAGGCAGAGCAAGGTCTTCCTTGTCTGCAGTGTACTAACACTTTGCCTGTTGAAAAATTAAACCACTGGTGTTGAAATCAGTGTTAATGAGGTGATGGAAGGATAAATGAAAGGTGGGATGATGAGATATAGACATTTTGGTTGTTGTTATTATTGTTGCTGCTGTTGTTAGTGTTGTTTTTGTCATCATCGTCGTTGGGTATTTTTAGTGTCAGTGAGTAATAGCACTGGATTTATACCAACTGCCCTTTCAGGCTCCTGCTAAATGTCCTTCACCTCTGACAAATTATGGTCATACCTGTGTTTTACCAGTCCTGAATGGTCTGTAAATATCTGGATGATTATGTGTGAGGGAACCTGGCACAGTGAATACCCTGTAGGTTATCTGTGTGGTAGCTGCAGTGGAGTTTGCTAAGGTGAACTATTTTGTTTAGGTTAGTTTCGATATGTTTATTGGCTATGAAGGATGGCCAGGAGTTTTGCCAGGCTCCAGGCTGGCTAGCGATCTCTCGCTGGTGGTCACTGGTGATGGCTGTCTCCTTCGTATAGCTCAGAGGACAATGAACTGCCTCTCCCATGAATGTGAACGACTGGGACTTAAGATCTCGACGACAAGAAACATAGCAATGTGTCTGAGGACGCGGAATCAAAGCTCCCATCTTATTCTTCAAGGCGACATTCTCCCCTGGGTGCTCACCTATCAATACTTGGTCATCTGGATCGACGTCAGGCTCTCCTTCGCTCCGGAGGTCAGGTACCTCTGTGAAGCTACGAAGACGAGTTTAAATCTCCTCAGAATAATGACGAGACCCCGGGTGAGTGCCGGTCACAAGGGCCTCCAGATGTAATATATTCAAGCGGCGGTGGTGGGCTGTGCTGCTGTGGCTCTCATAGGAGGTCTGTAATATTTCACTGAATCCCCAGTCATATTAGGGTTCCAGGGAACACTATTGCGGGTGATGCTGCCAAAGCAGCAACGAAGTTCGGCAGGATCACACTGCCCCCGGCACCTACAATCACACAGATCAAGGGCGTCACCATCAAGAAGGCCAGATTGTTGGCCAAGGCCGACCACAACAGCAATCTTCATACTTCAGAATCAGCACTGTGGTACAACCTCGTCACTTGGTAAGAGGCAGTCCACCCGCGTCCTTTATAGCTGAGAGAAGAAGCTGCTCTCCTCTCAAAAGGCACCAGTAATAGAATATCAAAAAAGAAATTCCAAAATAAGGCAAAACCTATCCAAAATGATAACATCTTTATCTACCCAATCTGAATAAAACAAAGACTCCAAGGCATCAAAAGCAATCTTGCTGGCCTGAGCTTGAGCACACATATAGTTAAGGGTGTCCAATTGAGATGTAAGGACATCAGCTAACTTATAGCACCACTGAAAAATATCATCAGCAAGTATCAGAAAACATTTTAAGAAATATAGCTCTAAATGTATTATAATTATAGTTCAATTTTTTTGGAGTCAAGACAGGAGGCTGCTATCGTTTCAGCTGCCAATGAGTTAGGAACAGGTTGAGATCTCACGAATGATATTTTCTTAGGCCAACTACAAACATTAGGGTGAACTATACTATCTTCGCATTGTTGTATGAATTCTACTACTGTATAATAGGGATCCTGAACTGATGATTTAATTATTGAAGGGTCTTGATGTAAAAGAGTAAATTTATGATGAGCCATCGTCTGAGATGGAGCTTGCGGACTACGAAATTAAGTAGCTTACTCTTAAATAATATAGTACCTTAAAACCACTTCTAATTAGCAGTAATACGAAAAATAACAAGAGCTTCTTAATACATTAATTATTGGGATCGCTTACAGAAACACGCACTATGAAGATAAACTTGGGCCAGCAATCCTCGCCGTACCTGGAAAAAATTGCAAACAACACAGATTCTTTACAAAAATATGGCAATTGAAAACGGCATCGCAAGTAAAATGGCCGAAAGAAGAAAAAAGAAAACGTAATTAAATATGGTCGCCGTCTGACATAGGCACCATTCGAGATTTATGTTAAAAAACAGAATTAAACAATATGAAAAATACATGAACTATCACTGAAATAGTAATTGAAAATAGTTACACGAGGTTGTCAAACAAAATTCAACATAATCAGTCTCTGCAAGATGGAGCGTCTTGAAAGCAGAAAATCTTTCACACAATCTAGGCGGGTCCAGTAATCCTTCCACATCCAGGCATCAGGTTAAAGCTTACACACGCTGGAATAATAGGCGATCATTTAAGAAACGCAGATGACTATAATAGAACCAAAATTCCAAACAAGAGATGCTAAACTGGAGCCTACATGGTACCACAAAAATCACATGCTTACAATTAATTTCAAAAGTCACTGTAATGAATTCCTGGCTGGAAAAAATGGAAGATAAAGGGGAGGAAGAAGCATTTACGTAATATGCTGGCCAGCCAAATTCACTAAAGTTAGTATCACTCAAGAATCGTAAAAAAAAAAAAAAAAAAAAAAAAAAAACGAACAATCTAACTTTACCACCGCCGCACGTTATAGGGCGACTAAATAAAAAGTATATGAATCACTGATAATTACTAATCACATCATACATACATACATATACCAAGGCTTCTTCCCCCTTACAAGGGGGGTAGCCAAAAAGAAAAAAAGGCATAAAATCATTCCCACCCATTCCATCCCTGAATACACTCTACACCCCTCCACCCTCCCTCTTATCTTAGCACCTCCTGGATGACGGGATCCCTGCACCTTGTCCACTGCCCTGGGTCAGAAGCAGTGTCGCAAGACACAGCACTTCCACAGCAAGGCCGCTTCATTAAATCGGCGACCCCCCCCTCTCCGTCCCCCCATTGCATAAAAGGAGAGGACGGGGAGAAATCCCTTCGGGCTGCGTCAAATTTTGCTCACACATACTACCTCAGCCCCCATCCACCCTCCCATTCCACTTCATGCTATCACAACATCATCCATATACAACCATTCTCCATTCACCCCTGTCGTCTGTCCTCTCCCGTCCTTCCTCAACAGACATTCCCCTCTTCCCCAAAGCCCCCTTCACCCCATCCATCCCCCTCATGTTCACTCCCTCCACATCTGCCTTCCATACCTCTTTTACTAGTCTTTCTTCACTCATTCTTTCCATGTGTCCAAACCATCCTAATACTCTTTCATCAACCCTATCTCCCAGCTCCTTTTCCACCCCTGTTCTCCTCCTCATTTCTCACTCTATCTAGCCTAGTAACCCCCATCATACTTCTCAGACACCTCATCTCAAACACATTCAAACTCCTTCTCTCTTCTTCTCTTATGTTCCATGTTTCTGCCCCATACAGTGCTGTTGGCACAATCACTCCTTCATACAGTCTCCTCTTAGCATCCATTCCCAAATGTCTATTCCTCATTACACTCTTTAATCCACCAAGGCATTTACTCGCTTCTCTCAATCTACATTCTACCTCCACTTTCACTCCACCTTTCCCTGCCACATTTGCACCCAAGTATCTAAAACTATCCACTTCCTCCAGTCGCTCTCCCTTAATGCTCACTTCCAGTCTAATCACAATATGATAAAACACTACAAGATAAGAATGCGTGCATACAGTACGGAGGCGAAGTTAAAATTGGGACGCCAAGCCCTGAGTTGGCGCGAAAGCATACAGAAGCTCGCTTGGTTCTCCCTCCAGCTTCGTGTATATACACAGAATACAGAATTACAACAATAACATTAATATACAACACAATCTATGATAATCATATAAGGAGAAAACATGTATCTTCTAATTGAACAATACGTAAGTATAATACATAATAATTGTACAATGCTACAACGTACCACACCATTACAGGAATGTATTTATGCATTTGACTTTGGGTACCTACCTTGTAAAGGTGAAAAAACCCGTTGGTATATGCATGTACACATTATAAACCATATAAGAGGGTAGTTACTCCAGAAAGTTTGCAATGGACGGACTACCAGCAACAAACTTCTGTAGGCGCTTGATCCTCCTGTCATCCTTCTGCCACTTGTTCTTCTTGAGGACAGTGAGTCCACCATCCCTTGATGGATCTTGAACTCGGGGGTCGTTGGCTTCCTTCTGCAGCATGGCGATGAGTTGGGACAGGTGGAACGGTTAATTCTGTTGTGACATACCCGGACAAAAACCACTGTAATCAGAACAACATCTTTTATAAAACACTTTTTTATTTGCACATACAGCAAACAATATACACATGTATTATTAGATTATGCTAAAGATAATATATGATAATTAATCAGATAATTTCACAGTGTATGCCAGCAATTTGAAGTTTTTATCTAAGTTGACATTGCAAATATACTCGTAGTATCAAAACATGTCATAGATGTACTTATCACTTGTTGAAATATATAATTGTATTTTTTTAACTTGTTTTACCTCATTTTTTGAAGTATACCAAGAGGAAATAGGCAAATTTGGGAGTAGACGAATTGGGAATAGACCAAATGGGGATTTTACTGTAGACGATTCGGGACTTTTTGAGTAGACGGAATGGGA